>NW_027142533.1:191208-570997 GCF_026170545.1 Melanerpes formicivorus
GCCCAGGGCTCCCAGCCCCTGGGGCGTCCTTAAGCTGAGCAAAGGGAGGGGGGTGGCAGTGGGGGCAGCTCCACTTTTGGGGAGCAGCAGGTTGCTGCTGAGATGAATAAACACACAGCCCCCAGATCCCTTTGCCCTCCCCCTGCCACCTCCCAGGGCCTCCCAGATGAAAACCTATTGCGGCCAAGCAGCCAGGAGCTGGATCGTCACTAACCAAATTGAAACTGTGATTTTCCTGCTCTATTTGCCCAGCTCTGAGGCCGCTGGGGGAGGATTGATCTCCTCTGTAAACCCAACAGCAAGTTCAATCTTGTTTGTACCTGGCAACAAATCCAGGTTAAGCTCAGGCAGTGCTAAAGGCTCCTGTTCCCGAAACGGCTGCGCCGGGGCTCCCAGCGCCTCCCCTGCAGCGATGCTCCTGCTCCATGGACACCCACGGGACTCCAGGAGGGATGAGGGGGCTGGAAAACAGCCCATTGGGCTCCCCAGGAGCTCACCTATGCACCAGGCTGAGGGTGCTGCCCAGCCTCTGTGGCCTCATGTTCTCAGGAGGTGCCCCTGGGTCTGATGCTCTCCCTCCAAAGCTGAGATCCCCCACTGGGTACCACAATGTCACAAGGAGCAGCCCTGCCTCCAGCCCTGCCTCCAGCCCTGCCAGGTGCTCAGGGTGGCCTTGGTCACCCACAGACACCCACAGAGGGAAGGGCCACCACACACCCTGCCAGCGTGTCCCTCTGGGGGGTCTGGCCATGCTGGGCATCCCCAGGAGCACAACTTGTCCCTTGCTTGTTGGAGGTGAAGAGGAAGGAGGGAGACACCAGAGGAGTGATGATGATTGTAGCAGGATGTGGCTGGAGATGTCCCAGGGATCTGAAATTCATCCCAGAGAAATACCTGAGGGGAAAGGGGGGGGGGGGGGGGGGGATCTCTTTTGCTGAGGCTTGGGGTTCCCCAAGTCCTGCCCCTGCCTGCTCTTGACTTACATCCAAGCTGGGTTTAGTCCAGCCTGGCCTTGTGATGAGGATGAGTGATGGCTCCTTGGGAATGGGAACCATCTGGGGGATGGATGGAGACTCCCTAACAGGGATCAGTTGAATGATATGGAACTGCTGAAGGGGATTCAGAGGAGGCCACAAAGACCAGGGGGCTGGCGAACCTATGGAGACAGGCTGGGAGAGTTGGGACAGGGGACACAGTCTCAAGCTGCGCCGGGGGCAAGTTTAGGCTTGAGGTGAGGAGAAAGTTCTTCACTGAGACATAGGTCATTGGAATGTATTGCCCAGGGAGGTGGTGGAGTCCCCATCCCTGGAGGTGTTCAAGAGGGGATTGGATGTGGCACTTGTTCTGTCATGAGGTCTGTGGTGACAAGGTTGGACTCGATGATCCTTGAGGTCTCTTCCCAACCTTGGTGATACTGTGGGGCTGTTCACACTGGAGAACGCTCCAGGGAGACCTTAGAGAAGCCTTCTGGTACCTGAAGAGGGCTACAGGAGAGCTGGGGAGGGACTTTTGACATGGGCTGGGAATGCCAGGACAAGGGACAGTGGCTTTGAGCTGGAAGAGAGAATTAGAATGGAGATGAGGAAGAAATTCTTTGTAGTGAGGGTGGGGAGACACTGGAACAGGTTGCCCAGGGAGGCTGTGGAGGCTCCCCTCCCCGGAGGTGTTCAAGGCCAGGTTGGATGAGCAGCCTGGGCTGGTGGGAGGTGTCCCTGCCCATGGCGCGGGGGGGGGGGAGGTTGGAACTGGCTGAGCTTTAAGATCCCTTCCAACCCCAAACCATTCTCTGATGCTTCTCCAAATAACTCCAGACACAGCAGTAAAGAACAAACAAGGACTTGGACCTGGTTATATTTTCAAATGCTCATGTATTTTCTTCTTCTTTTTTTTCTCTCCTTTTTTCCTTTTTCTCTTTTTTTTTGGTCTTTTTTTTTTTTTTCTCTCCTTTTTGCTTTTTCTCTTTTTCTTTTTTTTTCTCTCTCCTTTTTTCCTTTTTCACTTTTTTTGGTCTTTTTTTTTTTCCTCTCCATTTTTCCTTTTTCTCTTTTTATTCTCTTTTTTTTTTTTCTCTTTTTTTCCCTCTTTCTCTTTTTTTTTGTCTTTTTTTCCTCTCCTTTTTTCCTTTTTTCCTTTTTCTCCTTTTTTTGTCTTTTTTTTTCTCTTTTTTCCTTTTTCTCTTTTTTTTTGTCTTTTTTTCCTCTCCTTTTTTCCTTTTTCTTTGTCTTTTTTTCCTCTCCTTTTTTCCCTTTTTTCCTTTTCCTTTTTTCCTCTTTTTTCTCTTTTTTCCTTTTTTCTCTTTTTCCCTTTTTCTCTTTTTCCCTTTTTTTTCTCCTCTTTTTTTCTTAATATCTATTTTTCTTTTTTCCTTTTTCTTTTTCTCTTTTTTCAATTTTTAAATTTTTTTTCTTTTCCATTTTTTCTAATAATGTTTTCTTTTTCAATTTCTTCCAATTATTTTTCTTGTTCTTTTTCATTTTCTTTTTCTTTTTCATTCTTTTTCCCTTTTAATTCTTTTTTTTTTCTAATTATTTTCTTTTTTTTTCTTTTTCATTTTTTCTTATTTTTTTCCTAATTATTTTCTTTTTTCATTTTTTCTTTTTCATTTTTTCTTTTTCTTTTTCATTCTTTTTCCCCTTTTTTCATTCTTTTTTCTAATTATTTTTTCTTTTTTTTCTTTTTCATTCTTTTTTCTTTCATTTTATTCTTTTTTTTCTAATTATTTTCTTTTTTTCATTTTTTCTTTTTCTTTTTCATTTTTTCCCCATTTTTTTCTAATTCTTTTTTATTTATTTTTTTCATTCTTTCTTTTTTCCTTTTTCTCATTTTTTCCTTTTTATTTTTTTCACTCTTCCTTTTTTCTTTTTCACTTTTTCCTTTCTAATACTTTTTCTTTTTCATTTTTTCTTTTTCATTCTTTCTTTCCTTCTCCTATTCCCCCCCCCCCCCGCCAATTCTGCTACAATTGTTCATCAAAACCCTGCCATTTCCAGCAGCAATTCTTTCTCTCTCTCTTTTTTTTCCCCTTTTTCTCCATTTTTTTGGGTTGTTGTTAAAGTGAATGATAATAATTAGAGGGGTAGTGATGTCACAGTAAAACAGACTGCAGGAACGTGACAAAAAGACATCTCCCTCCCAAACCAAACCAAACCAAACCAAACCAAACCAAACCAAACCAAACCAAACCAAACCCACCCCCTCCCTCCTCCTCTTCCTCCCCCAACCCTCCCTCTCTTTCTCTCCTCCCCCCAAAGTTGAGGGGGGGAAAAAAAAAAACCCCAACAAAACCCAACCCAAATGAAAAAAGTTAATTAAAAAAAATATATATAAATAAATGATTTCAAAAGAGGTTTTTTTATAGAAAGCCTTTAAAACACAGTCAAAAGTCTCTCCCTCTTCTCCAGATCCCTGTCCCTGTGGCTGAACTTTTCCAGAGAGAAAGGGGGGGGGAGGGAGTTGGGGGGGGGGGGAAGGGGAACCAACAACAACAACAAAACAACAACAAAAAAAAAGAACCCCAAATAATAGAGAAAGTTTACAACAATCTCTGCAGAGGAAACAAAACAACTCCAGAAAGGGGGAGGGGGGTGGAGGGGTGGGAAATTAATATATCCAAGGATACAGAAGGGATAAAATTACATTTGTACAAAAATAGATTCTTAACTTTATTGATGCTTTAGATATTTTTTTTTCCTTATGTCTTTTTTTTTCCTCTTTTTTATTTTTTTTTAATATATTTTCTTTCCATTCTCTCATTCTAAATTTCAATGCAAATTTTTTTTGTGTGTGTGTGTGTCTCTGTGTGTGTTTGTTCTCAATCTGTGCATCCCATAGCCAAGGCATCCATTGCTAAGTATTGGGACTTGCTAAAGCTATTTATATAGTTTATTCTCTTTTTTTGCTCAAAACCACCTGCTGCTTAACCAACCAACCAACCAACCAAACCCAAATCCAAAAACAGTAAGAAGAGAAGAAAAGAAAAGGGGGGGGGGAGGGGAAGGGAAAAACAAACAAACAAAATAATAAGTAAAAAAAAAAAAAAGGAAGAAAAAAAAGAAGGAAATGGGAGAAGAATAAAAAAAAAAAGAAGAAAGTAGAGAAGAAAAAAAGAGGGAGAAAAAAGAAGGAGAAAGAAGAGAAGAAAGAAGAGAAGAAAAAAAGGGGGGGGAAAGAAGGAAAAAGATAAAAGAAGGAAAAAAAGAAGAAAAAAGAGAAGAAAGAAGAGAAGAAAAAAGAGGGGGGGAAGAAGGAAAAAGAAGAAAAAAAAGAAGGAAAAAAAAAAGAAAAAAAGAGAAGAAAAAAAGAAGGAAAAAAGGGGGAAAAAGAAGGAAAAAGAAAAAAAGGGAAAAAAAAAGAAGAAAGAGGAGAACAAAAGAGGGAGGAAAAGAAGGAAAAAGAAAAAAGAAGGAAAATAAAGAAGAAAAGGGAGAAGAGAAAAGAAAAAAGAGAAGAAAAAAGAAAAGTAAAAAAGAAAACTAAGGAAAAAATAAAAGGGGAAAAGGAAAAAGGAAAGAAATTAAAGAAGAAAGAGAAGAAAAAAAGAAAAAAAGAAAGAAGGAAAAAGAGGAGGAAAAAGAGAAGAAAAAAAGGGGAGAAAAAAGGGGGGGGGGAAGAGAAAAAATGGAAAAAAGATGAAGAAAATAAAGAAGAAAAAAGAAGAGACAAAAGAAGAAAAAGAAAGAATGAAAAAAGGGAAAAATGAGAAAAGGAAAAAAGAAAGAAAATAAAGAAAAAATAGAAGAAAAAGAGAAGAAAAAAGAAGGAAAAAGGGAAAAAATGAGAAAAAAGGAAAAAGAGAAAAAATAAAGAAGAAAAAAGAGAAGGAAAAAGAAAAAAGGAAAAAAGGAAAAAAGAGAAAAAAGGGAAAAATAAAAAAGAAAGAAAATAAAGGGGGGAAAAGAGAAGAAAAAAAGAAAGGAAAATAAAAGGAGAAAAGCAAAAAACAAGAAGAAAAGTGAAAAGAAGGAAAAAAGAGAATAAAAAAAAGAAAAAGAAAAAGAAAAAACATGAAAAAGAAAAAAAAAAGGAAGAAAAAAAAGAGAAAAAATAAAGAAGAGAAAAATAAAAAGGAGAAAAAAAAATAACCAGGAAAAAAAAGCATGAAGCAAACAACTAAACTAAAGAGCAAACCAAGACAATCAAAAGCAAGCTTAAAAAGGCATCTTAAAATAGATGCAGTTCCTTTGTTTTGAGGACTCAAGATCCAGGTTTGGCATCTGCCAGCTTGGAAAAGGGGTTGGGAGGCGATGGACTCCCCGGAAGCAACAAACAACAACAACAAAATAAAGCAAGGGGAAGAGGGGGAGGGAAGAAACAAACCAACCCAAAAGACAAAAGAATGATTGAACCCCCCAAAAAGAAGGCCAGAAGCAGTCTGTACTTGCTGTGGTTATACTCTCTGTATATGTGAGTGAGGGGATTTATACAGTGTATATATCTACAGTACATACAGCTATACACACACACAGCAACTGGAACCAGACCCTGCGTGCTCGCCGCTGATGGGGACATCATCAGCTCTTGAGCCACCCCCCTCCAACCCTTGTTGTGCCCCAGCAGCTGAACCCCCACCGGGGATGCTCCAGCTCTTGGCCTCCCGGTGAACTGTGGGGGTTGGTGAGGATGGGGGGATGCTGGCGAGCCACCACTGGGTGCTGCAGGCTCCTTACATCCGTAGGTGACGGGAAGATGATTGTGAAGCCACCAAGGAGCTCTTTGGGTGGTGTGAGCTCCATACACCCATAGGTCATGGTAAGATTCTGGTGAAGCCACCAGGGAGCTCAGGAGGTGATATGAGCTCCTTACACCCATAAGTGATGGGAGGAGGATTGTGAAGCCACCAGGGAGCTCAGAGGGTGCTGCAAGCTCCTTACATCCTTAGGTGATTGGAGGATGATTGTGAAGCCACCAGGGAGCTCAGGGGATGGTGAGAGCTCCTTATACTCATAGGTGATGGGAGGATGCTGTTGAAGCCACCAGGGAGCTCAGGGGGTGGTGTGAGCTCCTTACACCCAGAGGTGCTGGAGAGAAGAAAGTCTTTTGCTCATAGCTCCACAGCTCGGCTCCCACCCAGCAGCAGCGCTCAGCTCTTGGGTGTGGATGGATGCTCAGGAAGCTGGGTGTGAGCTCTGCACCCATGGGTGCTGGGGAGTTGAAGGTCCTTTGCCCAGAGCTCCACATGGCAGCAGCAAATCAGCTCCAGCATCCTCCAGAGGTGGGTTCAGCCGGGGGTCGAGTTGGAGCTTGGGTGAGAGAGAGCTCACAGGCGAGAAGGCAGCGAGGAGCATCCAGGGTGGCAGGCAGGTGGCTGAAAAGCTGAGGCTTGTGCTATCTTTAGAAAATTAAAGATTGTCCCACCACTTAAAAAAGATGATGAATAAAAAGCACAAATAATAGTGAAAAAAACAACAATTAATCACCCTAACCAAACCAGGCTGCTGCAGGAGCGCTGAGACCTGGTTCAAGGACTCAAGGCCCTACCTCCTCCCTCACACACACACGTGCCTCCCTCTTGCTTTTGCTCCCCCCTCACCTCTTCAAATAAGCATAGTGAGAAGGATTTATGATGAGGGTAAAGAAGACAAAAAACCTAAGCCAACCATAGAATGAAATGAAATGAAATTAAATGAAATAAAGCAAAATAAAATTAAATTAAATGAAATAAAATAAAATAAAGCAAAATAAAATGAAATTAAAGAAAATGAAGCAAAAGAAAATAGAATAAAATGAAGCAAAATAAAATGAAGCAAAACAAAATGAAGCAAAATACAATAGACTAAAACAAAGCAAAATAAAACAAAGCAAATTAAAATGAAGCAAAACAAATTGAAACAAAATAAAACAAAGCAAAATAAAATTAAGCAAAATAAAATGAAATGAAATAAAATGAAGGAAAATGAAATTAAATTAAATTAAATAAAGCACAATAAAATAGAATAAAATGAAGCAAAATGAAATGAAGCAAAACAAAATGAAACAAAACAAAAATGAAACAAAATAAAATGAAACAAAATAAAATGAAGCAAAATAAATTGAAACAAAATAAAATGAAATAAAATAAAATGAAGCAAAATAAAATGAAACAAAACAAAATGAAGCAAAATAAAATGAAATGAAATAAAGCAAAATAAAATAGAATAAAATGAAGCAAAATGAAATGAAACTAAATAAAATGAAACAAAATAAAAAGAAACAAAATAAAATGAAGCAAAACAAAATGAAACAAAATAAAACGAAGCAAACCAAAATGAAACAAAATGAAGCAAAATGAAATGAAATTAAATGAAATGAAGCCAAAAGAAAAGGCAAAATGAAATGAAATAAAATCAAATAAAACAATAAATAAAACAAAATAAAGCAAAGCAAAATAAAATGGAATAAAACAAAATAAAGCAAACTGAAATGAAATCAAACAAAATAAAGTGAAGCAAAATGAAATGAAATGAAATGAAATGAAATGAAATGAAATGAAATGAAATGAAATGAGATGAAATGAAATAAACCAAACTAAGATGAAACGAAGTGAAATAAAATGAAATCAAATCAAACCAAAGGAAATCAACCAAAGCAAAATAAAATGAAACAAAACAAAGCAAAACCAAACTCAAACAAAACAAATTAAACCAAATCAAACCAAACCAAGGCCAAAGCGTCAAAGACCACCAACTGGAAGGCTCCAACTCATGCTAGGTTGCTTTAAGGCTGCTGTGGCAGATGTGACTGGGTGCACAAAAGCTTTTTCCCCCTTCAAGAGGAGGGGGGTTGGGGCTGGTGGTGCTGGGAGGTTTGGGCTCTAGGGGTCTGCTGGCATCCTGGAACGCCCAGCGTGGCTCCCAGGGGAGAGCCCCACTGAAAGCTAAGAGTCGTGCTGAGCTGCAGCAATGGGGAGGGTGCCTCAACAGCCACCCAAGGCAGGAAGCCCAGGCCAGTGTTCAGCCTTTCACCAAATCCTTCCTCAGCTCAGGGCATGGCTTGAGGATCCAGCAGGGAAACCGAGGCATGGGCACCAAGCATCCTGACTGAGGGCACCTGGACCTCACAGCCTCCCCCTCTGCACCATGCTGCTGGCTGGGGACATCCCCTTTGATTGTGGCATTTGATTCTTAGCAGGTTCTTAGGAGATGGGGTGGATGGGAGGAGATGGGGGGAGGCAGGATGGGATGATGGGATGGCATGAGGTGGATGGAATGGAAGGGGAAGGGGTGAGGGCATGGTGTGGCATGAGATGCTGGCATAGCATGGCATAGGATTGCACAAAATGGATAGGATTGGAAGGAAAGGGATGGGATGGGATGGGATGGGATGGGATGGGATGGGATGGGATGGGATGGGATGGGATGGGATGGGATGGGAGCTCCTGCACTGCAGCCCATCAGTGCCCAAGGCTGCAGCTGACCAGCCCCCAGCCCTTCCAAGC
Source organism: Melanerpes formicivorus (assembly GCF_026170545.1). Classification (NCBI taxonomy): domain Eukaryota; kingdom Metazoa; phylum Chordata; class Aves; order Piciformes; family Picidae; genus Melanerpes; species Melanerpes formicivorus. Next base: position 199,622 of record NW_027142533.1, read on the forward strand.
CGCCACAGCCCAACACCCGGCACCAAACGCCCTCTTCCAAGCCATCCATCAGGAAGCAGTGGTTCCACCCAACAGAGGACATCAGATTTATTCTAGTGCACTCTCCACCAACTCTTCCACGAACCCACCCTCCTCCAGGCTCCTTCCCCAAGGGGGCTTCCAGTTTGCCTGTCGGCTGCTTTGGCGCTGGGTTGAGCTCCAGGCTGCTGGGAGCGAACAACCTCCCTGCAAGCCCCCCACCTCCTGTGCCAGCCCCAGGCTGGCAAGGAACAGGCTGCTCATGTTTACTGGCAGCCTTTGCAGATTTTCATTTCTCCTGCCTCGTGTTCTTGGCAAAATCTTGCAGGGTGAAGCTGTTTAATAATATTTTCGGCGGCGTGCAGGCTGCTGGGGAAACACAGCCAAAACATTTCCCTGCCTCGGAGGATTTGCCACTTCAGGCCAGCCTAAGGGAAAGTGCTGACCTGAAAGCCTGAGCCCTTTCCCTGCAGCGCTGAGGTGGCCTGGTTTAAGTGCAGGGGATGGAGATGGGCGTGTGAGCTGCCAGGTAGGGCGACAACGAGCCGGTGAGAACGGTCTGCCCTCCAAAAGTGAGGTGGGAGATGGGAGGCATGGCTCCACCAACCTCCAGGCACAAAAGAGGTGGTTAAAGAGCCAGCTGCAAAGCCACTGGGGAGGAGCAAGGAGAGAAATACCTTCAGGACCTAATACTTTGCTCTTTTAAAGCACAGAAGACAAGAAAGTGGTGGGGGAACCCTTGGCCCCAGGCAGCTTGTTGTGGGCTCCAAGCACCCACCCCAGGGTGTGTTCAGGACAGTCCACCCTGCCAAGGGGGGGGACAAAGCCCTCCCCACAACCCCCACTCCTTGCTCTGCTGTTTCTCCAACTCCTTTTATTTGTTTATTCCTTTATTTGGTAGGGCTCTGGAGACCCCTGATGAGGGTGAAATGGGGAGGTGAAGGGGAAACACTCCCTGATTTCCTCTCCCTGGGGAATCCCACCCCAGGGGGTGTGAGCACATTCCTGGGACCGTGTCCCTCATCCCCAAAGGTCTGTCCAGCTCCCTGCTGTCACCCCCAAGACCCAAGGAACAGACCATGCTAAGGCCAAGGTGCTTGTGGTGCTCTCAGCATCCTGGGCAGGGCAGGGATGTGCACACTGCCCACATGGGCAGGGGCTGCTCCCACATCCCCCCACCCAGGCAGGGCCTCTCAGCCCCCACATCCCTGCCCAGAGGGGGAGATTCACGGGAGGGGGAACTCTGTTCTTGCTTCACCACTAATTCAAACCCACAATTACCAGCCTGGCCAAGCACTCCCACTAATTGTTGCCTTGCAGTGTTTTGCAGGGGCAGCTGCTGAATCAACAGGCGCAGGCTCCTGGGCGAGCAGAAACCCCCACGTGAGGGCAGGGCTTGGTGGCCCTGCTGGTGGCCAGGGCTGTTGTGTGCACACAGTGTGGATGTTGAGACCATCAGGCCCACCCCATCGAGTGGAAATCGCTCCTCCAGCCTCACTTAAACCAGCTCAGGACCAGGAACCGAGAAGGAGCTGTTGCTGACACACCAGCTGCCACCGCTCCGACGCTTGACATAGAAGCAGGCTCTGGGAGGAGAAGCTGGACCGAGCCTCCTGAGTGGGACCAAGCCTCCTGAGTGGGCCCATGCTGGGATGCTGGCTGCAGTGCTGAGGGCTCCCAGCAAAACCCTGCACGCTGGGGGAGGGCCACCTTGAGTCCCTGGCAGCCTCGAAGCAAGCGCTCCAGCTGGCCGGCGTCCACGTGGGCAGCTCCACAGCGGCTGCAGAAGGCATCCTGGGGAAGAGCAGCGAGGCCCCAGCTGCCCTCTGGGACGGTGAAAGAGGCTCTTCCAGGCTCTGCTGCCCTGCACAGAGGGTGAGGCAGTGCCCCAGCTCCACCAGTCCCCTCTTTATTTGGGGTGTGGGGTGGGGGGGGGTGTGTGTGTGTGGGGTTCAGGTCCATCCCCAATCCTCTGCTTTGACTCACAAGGAGAAGGCTCTGCACAGCCAGGGGTGCCTCCCTGGGGGGGCACAGGCTGGGGGGCTCTCCCTCCACGATGCAACTCCCCAGGCTACTGAGAACAGTTAGAAACCAAAAAATAGATTTTTCTTTTTCTCTTTTTTTTTTTTCTCTTTTTTTTTCCCCCTTCCCCCCCTCCTTTTTTTTTTTTTTTCTTTTTTTTCTCTTTTTCTTCTCTGTTTCAAAAAAAAAAAAAAGAAGAAGAATCTCCATCCTCTGAAAATAGCCAGCTGCAAATCCAGCGAGTTCCAACCACTCCCCATCAGCTTCTCCAAACCCCCACTGCCCCCCTCAACCCCCACCCCCACCAAAGGGCCTGGCCCTGGCTCTGTCTCTCCCCAGCCAGGTGGGGATGCAGATGTGGGGGTGCAGATGCCAAACCCAGCCAGCAGCTCCCCCCCCAAGCCTGATGGCAAGGGGCAGGGAGGCTGAGGCAGGGGTGAGGGCCTCGGGGGGAGGGCGGGGGGCTGGGGGCAAGCTCTTCTCCGCTCCCACTTGCCTACATCTAACGCAGGGAACCAGCGAGCAGGTCTTGAGATGCAGCAGTGACAGCAAACAGACAAGGGTGAAGGCGACCAGGAGGCGAGGACGGCACGGGGTGGGGGGCGTCCCCCCCCCCCCATCAGATGCTGCCTCCAGCACTGGGACGAAGGAGGAGGAGGAGGAGGAGGGCTGGGGCTGGGGTGGGAGGGGTGGTGGCAGCAGAGGAAAGCAGAGGAAGGGGCCTCCGGCGAGCGCCTCCCCGCCCCGGGCCGGGTGAGGGATTGACCCAGCAGCAGTTCTCTAAGTCATTTGGTGAGGTGCTTCCAGCATTTCCATCAAGAAGGTGTCGATGGGCGTGTCACCTATTAGCTTGAAGAAGAAGAGGTGCTCCAGGCATTTCAGGCCGATGGACCGCAGGGCTGGGAGGCGCAGCAGCAGCTTGGCGAACCTGCGGGGCGCGGAGGGAGAGAGGCAGGACACGGTCAGACAGCCCTCCAGCGGGGCCCCACTTCTGCCCCGGCCCCCAAAGCTGCTGGGGCTGCTCCTGCTCGGCAGGGGCTCGGAGTCAGACACAGCTTCTGCTGCTGCTAGAGCCCGGGGGCTACACCCAGAGCTGCACAGAGAATGCAGAGAGAGAAGTGTGGAGACTCCAGAGCTGCCTGGATGTGCTCCTGGGTGATCTGCTCTAGGGGATCCTGCTCTGGCAGGGGGGTTGGACTCGATGAGCTCTTGAGATCCCTTCCAGCCCCTGTGAGTCTGATGATTTTGCTTGGAGAAGACCTTAAGCTCATCCAGCCCAACCATTCTCTAAGTCCACCAAGGCTGCTGCTAAGCCATGGCCCTCAGCACCACAGCTCTGCAGCTTTGAAACACCCCCAGGGCTGGGGATTCAGCCACCTCCTTGGTCAGCCTGTGCCAGTCCTTGAGAACCCTTTCAGTGAAGAAGTTCCTTCTAACACCCAACCCAAGCCTCCTCTGGTGCAACTTGAGGCCACTTCCTTGGCTCAGCAATGCCCCTCTCAGGCCACCTCTCAGGCAGCCCCCAGCAGCCATCACCTGGGCTGCTGAGCCCTGGGGGCTGGTGGCACAGCAGAAACCCAGCTGGCAGCCAGGCTGGAGGCACTCTGGGGGTGATCCCATGGAAGGAGATGCACAAGCTGGAAGAAGTGCTACAAATGAGCTGGGGCACAGGGTGCTCCCTTTCTCCCCTGCCCACTGTGGGGGCCCTCAGGAGCCCCGAGCTGGACAAAAGCCCTTTCTCTCCAGCCTGCTCTGCCCAGGGGAGACACTTGTCAGGTCACACCCGGGATGATGGCTTTCCAGCCAGGCAGGAGAGAGCCAGGGGGGCTGGGGAGAGCTGACAGCTGGCTGTGGGGAAGCAGACAAGCCCAAGGGCCAACCAGCCACGCTGGGAGAGGGCTGCTGCGCGCCGCGCTCCGAGGGCGCCGGCAGGCTGCGGAGCCAGAAGAAAGCCAGCAGCTCCTACAAGGGTGCTGTGGAAGCTCCCCCCATGGTGTCCTCACCCTGCTTACCCACACCCCAGGGTGCAGGCAGCAAGCCCAGGCACTGTGGGATGGTTTAAACTGGGGAGGGTGGGGGGGAGGCCCTTTAATGGTCAGGAGCAGGTTTATTTGTTTTTCAGTGCTGCACAGGCAGGGCTTGAACATAAGCAAAGGCTGAAGGAGCCCAGGGAGAAGGGAACTCTCTGGAAAACACAGTGAGAGAGAGAGAGAGAGAGAGAGGGCCACCAGAAGCACACAGAGCTTTTACATGCATGCTCACTCCTCTCTCCCTCTTGGTTTTGTGTTGTTTTTTTCTGCTGAGCTGGCGAGAATGGTGGGAGCCCAGCCAGGAAAAACAAATCAGTCCTACCATCCCATTCAGGAAGTTTCACTTTAAACCAAACCAGATGATGGCTTCAGCCCTTGGATGTGTGTTTTAACTGTGAGATAACCAGCCTGCAGCACAACGTGCCAGGGCTGCAGCCAGGAGGGCAGCAAACAGCCCCAGGCTGCCCCACGGCTGCTGCCTGCTACCTAGGCGCCCTGCAGGGGGGCTGGAGCAGGGCTACAGGGCTGGGCTTTGCCCAGGGATGCCTCCAGCCAAGCTGACTGCGGCAGAGAAGCTCCCCTTTGGTGCTCTCAGGGTGTGGGTGGCTGGGGACCAGGCTGCAGTCATGCACCAAAGGGCATCTGAAGCAGGGGGGAAGCCAAGCACTGGCTGCAGCGTGGAGCAGGGGAGGACACCTGCCAAGGGCTCTGAGGTCCACACAAACCACCTCTGCTCTGTGCACTGCACTCCCCTCCTCACTGCAAAGGCAAACACACCCTATGGTGCCTTCAACCCCATGGTACCTTCAATCCTAAGAGCACCTTCAACCCCAACAGCACCTCCAACCCCAACAGCACCTTCAACCCCAACAGCACCTTCAACCCCAACAGCACCTCCAAACCCAACAGCACCTTCAATCCCAACAGCACCTTCAACCGCAACAGCACCTTCAACCCCAACAGCACCTTCAACCCCAAGAGCACCTTCAACCCCAAGAGCACCTCCAAACCCAACAGCACCTTCAACCCCAAGAGCACCTCCAGCCCCACCTTCAACCCCAACAGCACCTCCAACCCCAACAGCACCTTCAACCCCAAGAGCACCTCCAGCCCCACCTTCAACCCCAACAGCACCTCCAACCCCAACAGCACCTTCAACCCCAAGAGCACCTCCAACCCCAAGAGCACCTTCAACCCCACCTCCAACCCCACCTTCAACCCCAACAGCACCTTCAACCCCAAGAGCACCTCCAACCCCAAGAGCACCTTCAACCCCACCTCCAACCCCACCTTCAACCCCAACAGCACCTTCAACCCCAAGAGCACCTCCAACCCCAAGAGCACCTTCAACCCCACCTTCAACCCCAAGAGCACCTTCAATCCCAAGAGCACCTTCAACCCCAACAGCACCTTCAACCCCACCTTCAACCCCAACAGCACCTCCAACCCCAACAGCACCTTCAACCCCAAGAGCACCTCCAACCCCAAGAGCACCTCCAACCCCAACAGCACCTTCAACCCCACCTTCAACCCCAAGAGCACCTCCAAACCCAACAGCACCTTCAACCCCAACAGCACCTCCAACCCCACCTTCAACCCCAACAGCACCTCCAACCCCACCTTCAACCCCACCAGCACCTCCAACCCCAACAGCACCTTCAACCCCACCTTCAACCCCAAGAGCACCTTCAACCCCAAGAGCACCTTCAACCCCACCTTCAACCCCATGGTACCTTCAACCCCATGAGCCCCCCCCATCCTACCTCTCCCTGCCACAAACCAACCATGAACATCCAAGAAACCCCTCAATGAAGCATCTTTTTGTCACCTGCCAGCACACTGGTAGCCAAAGTGGGGGGTGGGGGGGAAATGAGTCCAAGATTACACCTGAGGGCATCGTCATAGCATCACAGACTCATTTGCTTGGAAGAGACCTTTAGGACTACTGAGCCCAGCCCTGCCAGGGCACCACTAAACCATGGCCCTCAGCACCACACCTCCAGGGCTTTGAAACCCCTCCAGGGATGGAGACTCCACCACTGCCCTGGGCAGGCTGGGCCAGGGCTTGGCAGCCCTTTTGAGGGGGGGCAAAGTGCCGTGCCCTCTGCCTCCGCTGCTGTTGGAACAACCCTTCCATTTCTTTTTTGCCTTCAACCCTCCAGCCATGCAACCCTGGGAATGCAGGTGAGATTGCAGATGCCAGCTGCTGGGACTGGTTTCCCCAGCACCCCCAGCTCAGCAGCAGTGTGCACCAGCAGCACTTCCCAGTGCTTTGCTTGGCTGCTCAGATGGCTGTCAGGATCTCAACTGGCAGTTGCCAGCTTCAGGCTGTAACTGGGAAAATGCGCCCACTCAGCTCTGGAACAGTCCAGGAAAGCATTCCTAATTCCCCCTCCCATTCCCAGCTGGATTGGGGGAGGAGGGGAGGGGAGAAAAGAGCATCAATTGAGGCTTTCACTTCCCAGCAATGATGCTCATCTGCCACCGAAAATTAACTCCGTGTGCGGCTTGTTTGCGCTGCGGTTTGCTCTCCCTGCTTGCCAGAAGGGAAATGATACCCCTTCCTCCCCTCCATCTGCTCGTCCCACTGCTGTGGCCATGGCAGATGGGGCTCCTCAGGGCTCCTTGGGGCTCCTCAGGGCTCCTTGGGGCTCCCTGGGGCTCCTCAGGGCTCCTTAGGGCTCCTCGAGGATCCCTGGGGCTCCCCAGGGATCCTTATGACACTTCATGGCTCCTCAAGGTTCCCTGGGGCTCCTGAGGGATCCTTATGACACTTCATGGCTCCTTGAGGTTCCCTGGGGCTCAACAGGACTCTTTGGGAATCCTCAGGGCTCCTTGGGGCTCCTCAAGGTTCCCTGGGGCTCCCCAGGGATCCTTATGACACTTCATGGCTCATTGAGGTTCCCTGGGGCTCAACAGGACTCCTTGGGGATCCTCAGGGCTCCTCAGGGCTCCTCAGGGCTCCTTGGGGCTCCTCAAGGTTCCTTGGGGCTCCTCAGGGATCCTTAGGGCTCCTCGAGGTTCCCTGGGGCTCCCCAGGGATCCTTATGACACTTCATGGCTCCTCAAGGTTCCCTGGGGCTCCTGAGGGATCCTTATGACACTTCATGGCTCCTTGAGGTTCCCTGGGGCTCAACAGGACTCCTTGGGGATCCTCAGGAATCCTCAGGGCTCCTTGGGGTTCCTCAGGACTCCCTGGGGCTCCTCGAGGTTCCTTGGGGCTCCTCAGGGTTCCTTATGACACTTCCTGGCTCCTTGAGGTTCCCTGGGGCTCAACAGGACTCCTTGGGGCTCCTCAGGGCTCCTTGGGGCTCCTCATGACACTTCATGGCTCCTCGAGTTTCCCTGAGGCTCAACAGGACTCCTTGGGGATCCTCAGGAATCCTCAGGGCTCTCTGGGGCTTTTGGGGGCTCCTCAGGGCTCCTTGGGGCTCCTCAGGGATCCTTAGGGCTCCTCAAGGTTCCCTGGGGCTCCTTGGGGCTCCTTATGCCACTTCATAGCTCCTCGAGGTTCCCTGAGACTCAACAGGACTCCTGGGGGATCTTCAGGAATTCTCAGGGCTCCTTAGGGCTCCTTAGGATAACAGGGGGCTCCTCTGAGCTCCCTGGGGCTCTTTTGAGCTCTTTTGGGGCTCCTCGGGGGTCTTAGGGGCTCCCTGGGGCTGCTTGGGGCTCCTCAGAGCTCTGTGGAGCTCCTCAGGGCAATGTGGGGCTCAGCACCATCATTACTACCTGACCTCCTCCTGGCTGCACTGTGGTTACTGGCCTGGGAACAAAGCCCTCTCTGCACTTCACAGGGGAGGGGCTCAGAGGAGCTGCACCCCTGAAGCAGGCAGAAATGGGAGGTGGTCTCTGTTGAACCCCAGGAGACATGGACCAGAGAGCCCTGGATGGATGGGATCCAGCACCTGCCTGCCCACACAGCAACCCCCATGGCACTGGGACCCCACCTCAGGCTGCAGCACCTGGGTGGGAAGGGAGCTCTATTAGAGGAAGGATCTGGAGGTGCTGGAAGGTGTCCAGAGAAGGGCCACAAGGATGAGCAGAGGGCTGGAGCTGCTCTGCTGTGAGGGCAGACTGAGGGAGTTGGGGTTGTGCAAGCTGGAGAAAAGAGGGCTCTGAGGAGACCTAACTGTGGCCTTCCAGGATCTGCAGGGGGCTACAGGAAAGCTGGGGAGGGACTTTGGAGGGTGTCAGGGAGGGATAGGACTGGGGGGGATGGAGCAAAACTAGAAGTGGGGAGATTGAGATTGGCTGTGAGGAAGAAGTTGTTCCCCAGGAGGGTGGTGAGAGCCTGGCACAGGTTGCCCAGGGAGGTGGTGGCAGCCTCCTGCCTGGAGGTGTTTGCAGCCAGGCTGGAGGTGGCTGTGAGCAACCTGCTGTAGTGTGAGGTGTCCCTGCCCCTGGCAGGGGGTTGGAGCTGGCTGAGCCTTGAGCTCCCTTCCAAGCCTAACAATTCTATGATGCTCTGATTGTCCTGCAGGAGGCTTGGCAGGGCTGGGGGGCTGCAGGATCAGAGCAGGAGCTCACCTGCCAGGCTGGTCAGGGTATTTGTGTTTGCAGTATGCCTCTAGCGATGCGTAGACCTTCTCCCGCAGAGCCTCCACCTCAGCTGGGTTGGAGAGACCTTTGGAGTCTGAAAGGCAACAAAACCATCAACCAAAACACAAAACCTCCTTTCAAACACCCCCTCACCTCCCCCCCCAGGCTTTCCAGGCAGGCAAGGACCTCCCTGGCCACTCCACCAGCCCTCCCCATCCCTTCCCAGCAGCCCCACAGCAGGGCATGGTGTGGATGCAGGGTACCTAACCCCTCCTGGGGAGCATCCAAGCCCCACAGATCCATCATCCCCCCACCTCATAGCCAAACCCCAACGGTTTTGCCTCATTCCAGTGCTCACAGAGCTTGATTTCAAGGGTTTAAGCTCTCCTCTGGTGCTGGGCTTGGGGGATCTCTCCCTCCAGCACAGGTTAAATGCAAAGCCCCGTGGCAGGTTCCCCCATGACCTGCTTTTGGTAGGGGGAAAGGGGCACTCAAGCAATCAATATTCCCCAAGCACAGGCACCCCAGGAACTTCTCCAGATCCTTCTTCTTAAGCACAGGCACCAGAGGACCTTCTCCAGATTCTCCTGCTTTGACCATAAATGGCTAATCCCAAATTACACACAATAAATTACTGCTGATTACAAGTGTGTGAGGGGGTGGGAAAAAAAAAGCCAAGCAGAAAAAGCAACCTACAGAAGAGCAACAAACCCTGGCCTGGGGCTGGTGGGAAAGGCCAGAGAAAGAGCTGAGCTTGGGCACACAACCCATGCTCCTGTGAGAGCAGGGCAGGCAGGCAAAGGGAGGCTGCAGATGTGGAGGTCTGACCTTGGCTGGCTCTGCTCTGGATCTAGAGAAACCCCTCAGTGGTGGTGGTCTACCTCCTGCTGCAGCAGGGCCTTTGCTGTCTGAAACAGCAGAGACAGCTCCTGGCACTGAACCTTCCTTCTTCCCTTGGGCAGCTTGGGCAGCCAAAAGGGGAATGCAAGTGGTGTGAAACCTCCTGGAGTCTGTAAAACTAAGCAAGCTGCAGACACACACTCACACACACACTTAAAGCTCATGTGCATTTTATGAGCATGCTTGATGCCTCTCACCCTCTCCAGGCCTGCAGAGGGTTTTGGTTTTGGTGTTGTGTTGTTTTTTTTCCCTATCCCCCAGACACACAGTTAATAAAACTCCTTGGGTGTGGAGGTCAGGAAAGAGAGGACCACAAGGTCCAGGCTCCAGGTTTGCTCTCAGCCATACTCTGGGATCTCTGCATGGATTTTTGCTCCCATCCAGAGACAGCTGCCTCCAGCAGCAGGGTTTTCCTTCTACAGAGCTGGTTGAAGCACTGCAAATGGGAAGGTTTGGTACCCTGAGCAAACCCAAGCCCCTCAAGCTCAGCAGAGAGCTCAGCCCAGCAGCAGGAGTGGGCTCCACAAGCAGCATTTTCCACCTCCTCAGGTGGTGGCAGCCAGCTCCTGGCCAAGGCTGGGCCCTGCAGGGAGAATGTTTTGGACCAGGAAACTGTGCAAAGGGGGAAAACACCCCTTGGAAAGGGAGACTTGGGAGAGCAACCCAGATGCATCTTTGACCTGCAGAGGACATGCTGTGAGGTGGGAGCTGCAGTGAGCAGCACCTCCTCTGACTTGCATTCTTGCCTCTCTGCCCTCCTGCCCTCGTCCTCAGGGGTTGGGTGCCTCTGGTTGTCTGCAAGGGAGCTTTATAGGTAAGCAAAGGAGCCAAAGGGACACAACAACAGGCAAGAGGGGGCTGGGGAGGAGGGTCAGAGCATGTACCAGGGTTGAAGAGGACAATGGCTCGCAGGCAGCCCAGCTCTGTCTTGTCCATCTGCATGTCTCGCATTTTGGACACCAGTTCTGTCAGTACTCTGCAAAGGACACAGAAATCAGCGTCAGGACACAGGCAGAAGAGAAGGGGGAGGAAAAAAAACCCAACAAACCCACCCAGGTGTGAGGCCCAGAGTGAGCTCCAGCACAGGGATGATGGCAGGCAGGGGAGGCTGCTTTGCCCAGGCCCAGCTTTGAGGCTATGTCCTCATTTTCCCTCCTGCCTCAAAAATAGCTCATGAGGAACATCAATAGTTCCTGTGAGGTACAACAGGGAGCAAGGAGGGGGGGGGGGGGGTGGAAATTAGCTTTGTGCATTCACCAAGAGGCCTTTTGGCACCTGAGAAAGCTGCCTAAAAATAAAGAACACTATAAAACACCAACCCCAAAACAATAAAACCCCCAAAGCCCAACAACCAACCCAAGCAACCTCCCAACCCAATAGGTATCTAAAAGCAATTTCCTCTGCTGGTGGTTTTTATGGCTCCCTTTGCTCTTGCTGCAGGTGTGGCCCTTGAAATCCTTTTCCCACTGATTGCTCCATTAGTTGTTGGGTTGGTTTTTAGTGTGTGTGTGTGTGTGTCCCACCCCCCCTTTAGATCCTGCACTGCAGCCACGATCTCGCAGCGTGACCTCACAAGGGAGCAGATGATGGCACCCAGCCCCCCAGTAGCACAGGAGCAAAGGATGTCATAGAATCAGTCAGGGTTGGAAGGGACCACAAGGATCATCTAGTTTCAACCCCCCTGCCATGGGCAGGGACACCCCACACTAGATCAGCCTGGCCAGAGCCTCATCCAGCCTGGGCTTAAACACCTCCAGGGATGGGGACTCCACCACCTCCCTGGACAACCCATTCCAGGGCTTCACCACTCTCATGGGGAAGAACTTCCTCCTCACCTCCAGCCTCAATCTCCCCACCTCCAGCTTCATTCCATTCCCCCCTAGTCCTATCACTCCCTGAGATCCTGAGCAGTCCCTCCCCAGCCCTCCTGTAGCCCCCTTCAGATACTGGAAGGCCACAATGAGGTCACCTCAGAGCCTTCTCTTCTGCAGACTGAACAGCCCCAACTCCTTCAGTCTGTCCTCATAGGAGGGCAGCTCCAGCCCTCTGCTCATCCTTGTGGCCCTTCTCTGGACACCTTCCAGCACCTCCAGACCCCTCTTGTAATAGGGGCTCCAGAACTGGACACAGTACTGGAATGAAGCTGGAGATGGGGAGATTCAGGCTGGAGGTGAGGAGGAAGTTCTTCACCATCAGAGTGGTGAAGCCCTGGAATGGGTTGTCCAGGGAGGTGGTTGAGGCCCCATCCCTGGAGGTGTTTAAGCCCAGGCTGGATGAGGCTCTGGCCAGGCTGATCTAGTGTGAGGTGTCCCTGCCCATGGCAGGGGGGTTGGAGCTAGATGATCCTTGTGGTCCCTTCCAACCCTGACTGATACTACGATACTCCAGGTGGGGTCTCAGCAGAGCTGAGCAGAGGGGGAGAATCACCTCCCTTGCCCTGCTGGCCACACTTCTCCTGATGCAGCCCAGGCTCTGATTGGCTTTCCAGGCTGCAAGTGCACACTGAGAGCTCCTGTTGAGCTTCTCCTCCACCAGCACCCCCAAGTCTCTCTCCTCAGGGCTGCTTTCCAGCCAGTCCCTGCCCAGCCTGGATTTGTGCCTGGGATTGCCTCCACCCAGCCCCCCCAAAAGCACAACCTCCTCTCCAAGCAGAGGAACAAACAACCCCCCCCCAAAAAAAAAAAAACCCCAAGAGGTGATTTGGTTTCAGCTAAAGCCATCCCCAGATGATGCTGGGGGGGTGGGGGGAGAGGAATGAAGGGATTTAAGCGGCGCCTGGAGCCTCACTGTGGGTCAAAGCCCCTGGATGTCTGCTGTTTTAAAACCCTTTCCCAAAGCAGGAGATTAAAGAGCCCTCAGGATCCTCATGTGGACCCTGCTGGGCAATTTTTGGTGCTTTTTCATGGTGCAAATAAAATCAGGGCTTGGTCCAATTAGAGATGAAAAGAAACAAAGGAGCAGCCTCCTCGTAACATTAGAAGGCATCTGGAGCCCATGAAAAGAGGCTTTGATTTGCCCTTTCCCTGGCTATTTCGGGCTCTTGGGTTCTGCAGGTTTAAGAGGAGGGAATTAATGTCCTGCAGTAAGGGCCATGATGTTTCCATGCATGTGGTGTGCTGGACAGGTCTCAGCCCAGGCTCCTCCAGCCACGAGCCCAACGCGTCCCCATCCAACACCTCGAGCAGGTGGCAATGTGGGGGATAGGAGAGAGATCAGTGTGGAGAGAAGAGATGGGGAGGTCTAGGCAAGGTGGCTTGAGGTGTGTTCCCATCCATCCATCCATCCATCCACTCATCCATCCTTCATCATCCATCCACACATCCACCCATCCATTTACTCATCTATCGTCCATCCATCCACCCATCCACTATCCATCCACCTGTCCACCATCCATCCATCATTCATCACCCATCCATCCATCCATCCATCCACTCATCCATCATCCATCCATCCATCTATCCACTCATCCATCCACCCATCCACCTGTCCACCATCCATCCATCCATCCATTTACTCATCCACTCATCCATCCTCCATCCTCCCATCCATCATCCATCTACCATCCATCCTCCATCCATCCATCCACCCATCCACCCATCCATCATCCATCCATTATCCATCCATCCACCCATCCACCATCCATCCACCTGTCCACCATCCATCCATCCATCATTCATCACCCATCCATCCATACATCCATCCACCATCCATCCATCATCCATCCATCATCCATCCATCCACCCATCCACCATCCATCCACCTGTCCACCATCCATCTATCCATCATTCATCACCCATTCATCCATCCATCCATCCCCCATCCATCCATTTACTCATCCTCCCATCCATCCTCCATCCACCCATCCATCATCCATCTACCATCCATCCTCCATCCATCCTTCATCCACCCATCCTCCCATCCATCATCCACCTACCATCCATCCTCCATCCATCTACCATCCACCCATCCACCCATCCATCATCCATCTACCATCCATCCTCCATCCATCTACCATCCATCCATCCATCCACCCATCCATCATCCACCTACCATCCATCCATCCACTCATCCATCCATCCACCCATCCTCCACCCATCCATCCCCCACCCATCATGCCCCCACCCGCCCTGGCTGCCCGCCCCTGCCCACCTGTCGAAGATGGCCCCGACGCCAGCGCTGTGGGCACTGTTCCGGTGCACGTGGAGCCCGGTGGCCAGGAGGATTCCATCTTTCACAGCTATGGAGCGGTGGGAGAAGGAGGCAATTAGGAGCTCATTCCACCCTGGGGAGGAGAAAACGACCAAGGCTGCAGGTTAGAGCCACGGAATGCTCAGGCAGGTTTGGGAATCAGCAGAGTCAGCTCCCTGGTGCTACAAAGAGAGGAGGAAGCCACTCAAGAGCCTCCTGTGCTTGAGTAATGTGGCTGGATGTGGGAAGGGAGCAGGGAGCCAACCCTTCCTTGGATGTCAGGGAATAGAGCAGGGAGCCAATCTTTCCTTGGATGTCAGGGAAGGGAGCAGGGAGCCAACCCTTCCTTGGATGTCAGGGAAGGGAGCAGGGAGCCAACCCTTCCTTGGATGTCAGGGAAGGGAGCAGGGAGCCAACCCTTCCTTGGATGTCAGGGAAGGGAGCAGGGAGCTAAACCCTTCCTTGGATGTCAGGGAAGGGAGCAGGGAGCCAACCCTTCCTTGGATGTCAGGGAAGGGAGCAGGGAGCTAACCCTTCCTTGGATGTCAGGGAAGGGAGCAGGGAGCCAACCCTTCCTTGGATGTCAGGGAAGGGAGCAGGGAGCCAATCCTTCCTTGGATGTCAGGGAAGGGAGCAGGGAGCCAGTGCTTCCTTGGATGTCAGGGAAGGGAGCAGGGAGCTAACTCTTCCTTGGATGTGAGGGAAGGGAGCAGGGAGCTAACTCTTCCTTGGATGTCAGGGAAGGGAGCAGGGAGCTAACTCTTCCTTGGATGTGAGGGAAGGGAGTAGGGAGCCAATCCTTCCTTGGATGTCAGGGAAGGGAGGAAAAAATGGTAAGGAACAACTGCACTATAAATAAAACATTATGTGGTGGTGAGAGAAATTTCAGCCTTCTCTTCTCCAGACTTTAGTCCCTCAGCTGCTCCTCACCAGCCAGCCCTGTTCTCCAGACCACTTTTGTTGCCCCAATGCCCAAAGCCATAAGTAGCAGAACTGCTGGGAAGGGAACTGGCAGGGTGGACATTTCGGTGCCATTCAAGCAGGGGCAACATTTTTCAGCAAGGCAAGAGGGCTCTCCTGCAACAGCTTCCACCCTGTGGCTGGTTTGCCCAGCTTGCCAAGGTTCTGGTCTTCAGAACAACACAGGGCTGCCTGGCAAGGGGCAGAACCATCAGGGCATTTGATGTTGCTTTCTTTTCCCAGGCTGCAAAAAGGCAACACGACAACAACCACCTCCTTCATCTCCTCTCCTGCCAGACAAGCTTGTCTTTGCTCCCTGCCTGGAAGGAATCCAAGGTCCACGTGTGCTGTATTTACCTGCTCTGGCAGGGATGGGTTGTGCCAGCAGAAATGTTGACAAGGAACAAAGTTCATTCTCTCCTAAGTGGCCAGAGGATGTTTCCACCCCACTCGCAGGAACATTCATTTGGCTATTTACTGGGCGAGACCTGGCACTGGCAGAGGGATTGCAACACTCTGAAACCCAAGGAGGATGGAGGAGAAGAGATGGAACTGCACCAGGAGCCTGCAGGAACTGTGCTCTGCGCTTGTAGAGGACCTCTCAAGAGCCAGAGGCGCGGGAAGGTGCAGCTGGTGCCTCCTGCCAGCCGCCGCACGCGGCTCAGCACACCACCTCTCCATGCAGCTCCACGCAGCGCAAACCAGAGCTGCTTCACAAGGGCCCTCCATGGCTCTCACACCTCTGCCCTGGCTGTCAGCTGGCACCCAAGACCCATGGCTCTGCACAGCCCCAGAGGTGCCCAGTCCAGCTTGCCAGGAATGCAACAGAGTGATGAGGCTCCCAGATGCCTCCCACAGCCCTGCTGGCCTTACTCCAGCTAAGGAGTGCAGGAGAACAGCCTCAAGCTGCACCAGGGGAGGATTAGGCTGGATGTGAGGGATAAACTCTTCATGGAAAGAGAGATTGGCCATTGGGATGTGCTGCCCAGGGAGGTGGTGGAGTCACCATCCCTGGAGGTGTTTAGGAAGAGACTGGATGGGGTGCTTGGTGCCATGGTTGAGCTGATCAGGTGGTGCTGGGTGAGAGGTTGGACTCAATTATCTCAAAGGTCTCTTCCAACCTGGTCAATTCAATTCAATTCAATTCAATTCAATTCAATTCAATTCAATTCAATTCAATTCTACTCTATTCTACTCTACTCCATTCCATTCCATTCCATTCCATTCCATTCCATTCCATTCCATTCCATTCTATTCTATTCTATTCTATTCTATTCTATTCTATTCTATTCTATTCTATTCTACTCATCAGCATCCTTCAGCTGAACGACTCCCATTCAGAGCTGGGCTGTTTGGGCTGAAATGGGGAACCTGTTCCCACCTGCTGCCTTCACCAGAGCCTCCCCAAAGAGCTGCTGAGCTAAAGAGGCAAGCAGGAAAAATTAGGAATGCCCACAGGCAGGAAATCTGAGCTGGAGATCAAAGAAGTCTACCCAAGGAGTTTTGCACTCCCAAGCCAAGCTCTGGAGAAGCAGAGCAGGTTTCTTTGCCTCCTGGGACAGCCTCATCAAACACAGTGGCTGCAGGCTGTGGGGATGCTTTGGGGTAGGGAAGGCAACCCGGCAGCACAGTGACCATCAGTCACTCACTACCACCTTTGCCCACCAGCCCTCTAGAAGGAACTGCAGCTGCAGTGCTCAGCACCCTTTGCAGAGATGCTGAGGGTCGAGGGAGGTTCTCCAGCCACTCTACTCTGCCCTAGTGAGGCCTCAGCTGGAGTACTGGGTCCAGTTCAGGGCTCCCCAGATCAAGAGAGAGACAGGGAACTGCTGGAGAGAGTCCAGTGGAGGCTGCAAAGATGCTGAGGGGCCTGAAGCAACTCTGTGAGGAGCAAAGGCTGAGAGCCCTGGGGCTGAGAGCCTGGAGAAGGGCAGCCCGAGGGAGGATCTGATTGATGCTCAGCAAGAGCTAAAGGCTGGGGGGCAAGAGGCTGGAGCTGGGCTCCTGCTAGTGGTGCCCAGCAACAAGACAAGGGGCAATGGGCACAAACTGGAAGCCAGGAAGTTTCATTTGAACTCAAGGAAGAACTGCTTTGGTGTGAGAGTGCTGGAGGCCTGGAGCAGGCTGCCCAGAGAGGTTGTGGAATCTCCTTCTTTGCAGAGCTCCCAAACCCAGCTGGGAATTATGATCCTGGGCAAGCTGCTGGGGGTGCCCTGCTTCAGCAGGGGGGGTTGGACTGGGTGATCTCCAGAGGTCCCTTCCAACCCCTGCACCACTCTGTCATTCTGTGATGCTAAGAAAACCTCAGGCTGGTTCTGTCTCAGCCAGAGCAAGCCTGGAAACAGGAAAACCCAGGCAGGGCAAACAGGCTTGAAAAAAGTTGGGTTTCCTCCTCTCCCCCAAAGAAAAAAACATCTCAGAGAGGGAAGGGTTTTAAATGATTCAGGGTTAGAGAAAAGCTGCTGCCAAGCCCACCCAGCCCTGCTCCTCCAAAGCTGTGTGCTCCACTTAATTCAGCCTCCAAGGATGCATGACTGAACCTGACTGATGCTCCTAGCTAACTCTTAATACTTCAATATTTCATGGGCAGCTGTTCTCAGCAGGCCTCTCTCCCCACTCAATAATAGATAAAGCCACTGGTTAAAAGACTTGGGGGAGGTTATCTGAGGCCCCAGTGGAGATGGCTTGGAGCAGGGAGCCCACTGGAAGCACTTGGAGCTGGGCACAAGAAGAACAAGCACAAAGGAGAGAACATCAGGTCAGGAAAGCTCTGGTTCAGCTTCCAGCAGCCTTCTTCTAAAGGGAAAAGCAAAGCCTGAACTGCTGCTGTGGCTTTTGGTTCCACTTCACTACAAGGCAGATTTTTGTCCAAGTCCAGTTCTCCCTTGTGAGCCCTGCAGAAAGCCCTCAAAGGTTTCTACAGAGATGCTGCCCCTGCTCATCCACACTCACAGGAGGCTCCAGAGCTCCTTTGTGTCTTTCCCAGGAGAGGGTTCCCTGAACCAGCCCTGGCAACGCTCACACCCAGAGGAGAACCTTCACCAAAGGGTTGGCAGGAGCCACCCAAGGAGGGCATGGGACTTGGCCAAGTCTGCAGCAAGAAGAAACCTCTCAAATTCTCCATCCTGTAGCCACCAGCTGCAATGTGACTACAAAAAAAAAACCTTCCAGTGACAGGAGAGGAAAAGCCACAGCAGTGACAGGTGAAAGTCAGTCACCTACTGACCACTGAGGTCATGCACTGGTTGCAAGAGGGGCTGGGTGCCTGTGGGTAGGACCAAGGCAGATGGTTGCACAGGTTGATATTAACCAGGGTGACAGCTAGGGTTTGTGTGGTGGGAAGGGGGAAACACCAACTCCGTCATCTTCCTGCCCTAAACCAACCTTCTCCTGAAGCAAGCCTGGACAGACCTTGGACTGCAAGAGTTCTGGCAGCTCCTATGCTCTGTGTTGTCAGCAACTCCTTGCACTTGGTTCCTGAAGCAACCTCCCTGCCCAGCTTCATGCTCCCTACAGTAAGGAGCCAGGATTGCTGCCACCAAGGTGGATCAGCAGTGTCTTGTCTACAGAGGTCATTAACCTGAGGTCAGAGAGGAGCACACACCCTGCAGGGCTTCCCACTCTTGAATTCATTACTAAACTGTTGTTTTGGGGGGGGAAAAGAAGCACAGAAAAAGGAGCTTTTAAAACTAGCAGAGGGAAGAAAGGAATAGGAATAGGAATAGGAATAGGAATAGGAATAGGAATAGGAATAGGAATAGGAATAGGAATAGGAATAGGAATAGGAATAGAATGAACCAGGTTGGAAAAGACCTTTGAGGTCAGCAAGTCCAACCTATCACCCAACACCATCTGATCAACTCAACCATGGCACCAAGTGCCTCAGCCAGGCTCTTCCTAAACACCTCCAGGGCTGGGGACTCCACCACCTCCCTGGGCAGCACATCCCAATGGCCAATCTCTCTTGCTGGGAAGAATTTCTTCCTCACCTCCAGCCTAAACCTCCCCTGGCACAGCTTGAGACTGTGTCCTCTTGTTCTGGTGCTGCTTGCCTGGGAGAAGAGACCAACCCCCACCTGGCTACAACCTCCCTGCAGGGAGTTGGAGACAGCAAGAAGGTCTCCCCTGAGCCTCCTCTTCTCCAGGCTAAACAACCCCAGCTCCCTCAGCCTTTCCTCACAGGGCTGTGCTCCAGACCCCTCCCCAGCCTTGCTGCCCTTCTCTGGACACCTTCCAGCATCTCAACATCTTTCCTGAACTGAGGGGCCCAGAACTGGACACAGGACTCAAGGTGTGGCCTAAGCAGTGCTGAGCACAGGGCAGAATGACCTCCCTGCTCCTGCTGGCCACAGCATTCCTGATGCAGAGACCTCAGAGTCCCTGGCTTGCTCAGGTTTGGGTGCCAGACTGTTTTTCTCCAGGGAGCTCACCCTGCTCTGAGGCTGCACCTTCCACTCTGCACCAGACCTCTGCATCATTTCCCTTTGGAATTCCCTTAGCTGCTTTCAGGAGTCAAGGCTGGTGTCTGCTGTTGTCAAGCTATCAAATCCTCCTCCCAGCCTCACCTGTCCCATGGAGTCTGTCTCCTGTGGGAAGCCACTTCACCTGTCCCACTCTCCCCTTTGTTTAAGGGAGCAAAACTCTGCACTGCATGGAGCCAAAGCCTTTCTAAGCACTGAGCTGCTGCCTGGAGCTATGCAAAGAGCTTCACGCAGAGATGTGGTGCTGGGGGACACGGTCCAGAACCAAACTTGGGAGCATCTGATGACCACAAAGGTCTTTTCCAACCAAAATGACTCAGTGACTCTATGATCCTATGCCTTTACTGAGCCTGCCCTTGATTTCTTGCCCTCCCTGGTCCCTGGGCACAACCTGCCAGCAGCAGGGGCTTGAATTTCCTCGCTGGAAGAAGATCCCTTTCACAGCCAACTGCTTTTTCACTTCCCCACAGCATCTGCTCCTGCAGACCTCCTGCCACACAGGGAAATTTAAAATAAGCCCAGAGAAAACTTGATTTTCATCTTGGTGGGTGGGAGAGGGAGGGCAGTGCATTTCTCTTCCCCCTTTCTGCTTTTAATTATGATCAAACGTTCCTGGTGTGATGAAATTTCATGGAGCCCCCCCCTCAAGCCCATTTGTCTCTCCAGTCCCAGCTCCTTTGCTTTCACAAACACCCAGCACACATCCCTGAGCACCTCACTCATCAGAGATGAAGGCTGGGCCATTCATTTGATTTCATTCCATGGTTTTTTTCCACCCACCCCCTCTCTCCTCCAGCTGATTGGCAGCTGGGGCAACATTTGGGAGCTCATTCAGCAGCACCTCCCTTGGGGCTGTTTAAAAAGCCCTCTTTTAGCAATTGAATTATCAGAGGGCCATTACTCAGCATCAGTGAACAGCTTTCAAGTGGCTGGGACCTCGAGCTAAGTGGCATACCTGTCAGTGGTGAGATGGAGCACTCCCAGGGCGCAGGGAGGGAGCCCAGGTGGGGCTGGCTCTCACTCACCTGCTCTGAGCAAGATGACCTGGTCGTCCAGGGGCAGCTCGGAGAAATGAGGGATCCTCTTGGCCCACTCCACCAGGGTGAAGAGCTGTTTGTCTGCTGCCTGGCAGATGTTTGTCACTGGGTCATTGGGCTGCAAAGGAAAGCAGAGATCAAAAGGCTGAGAGAAGGCAGAGGGGCTGGAGGAGCAGCGGAAGGGGTTCGTCGCCTCCCCGCTGCAGGGAAGGACCCCAGGAATGGCCACTAGCAGTCACAGGGGAAGGAGGTGACTTGGTTTCTCCACCACAGAGCTGAAATGCTTTTTAACCCAGCTTCCAAACGGGCCCCAGGAGTGCTGTGACCCAAAATCCATCACACTGACTGATGAAGCAGCCCAGGGATGGCCAAGCTCCTGCAGCCCCGTGCTGCGTGCACGTTCCCCGTGCCAGCATCTCCCAGCTCGATAAGCCAGCACCAGAGGGGGCATGGGAGGGTGGGGGGGGAAAGAGGAAAACCCCCTTTCCTTTGAAATATTATCCAGTAACAAAAACCATCTGCTCTCAAGGAGGACAGTCAGCCTAAACACACCAAATCCCTGTTTAAAGGAACTGCTAACAGCTCAAGTGGGCTCGTGATTAGGAACGGGAAGAGCCTGTCTAACCCTGACAAAGGCAGACCTTGCTAGTCCAAGCATGCAGAGAGAGGGTTTACCTCTCTGGACAGGGATCTATGAGCCCCTCCACATATCCCCCCATAAGCCCTGCTGATACCTAGCAGCTTTGCTTGCACGACTCCCTTTCTTCCATGTCCTTAAAAGAGCAGTTTGCAAAGGGGAGGAGGAGCGTTTCCCTCGCCCCTGGATGGCAGGGGGAAGTGTGAATTCAGAGGCAGAGCAGACACCAACACCAGCCTGACCTCCCCCTCCTCCTGCAAGTCTCAGTTTCAGCAGGACAAGGCCATTCCTCACCAGGAGCTGGCTGCAAAGCCCTCTGCCAGGCTGGGCTGGTGAGGACCACGCTGCTACATCCCTCAAAGCCATGCCCCAGACCCCTCTCCAGTCCCCTCCCCTGTCCCCTGGCAGCAAACACAAACTATGTGCCTCAGTGATCAATGTCTCCTATTCTCCAGGCTTAAAATAACCCAGCATCTGGCAAGCTCAGGGGCCTTCAGAGTATTTTCACCTGTTGCCTGCAGAGATGGATGGGAAGGGGCTCATGTTCAGCAGTGCTGTTGAGGAGCAGGCAGCATCGTTCTGGGGATCGTCCTTCCTCGTTCTGCCTGACCCCAGCAGCTCCTCAAAGGGTGCAAGGACAGGGAAGTCTCACCCCAAGGGAGCTGGGGGTCTTCCCAGGGGAAGGAGATGTGAGCAGGGAGCAGGCTTTTCTCTAAGAGAGGGAGATAAGACAGGATTTCCTCTGGACAACAGGAAAAAGCTACTCTGGGTGTGAGGAGGAGCTCTGCAGGGTGCAGTGGTTCACTGGAAAGCAGGGAACATCTGCATCCAGAGGTCTTTGCAGGAAGGGGGAGAAGGAACAAGTGTAACTCAGGCTGTAGGTACATCACCAACTTCAAATCATCCCAGGCTGGTCAGCAAGCTGGAGCAGTCAGGTGGAGAACCTGGTGACCCAGCTCCTGCAAAGCAGGATGGGGATGGAGTGGGACACAGCCTATGGGAGACCCCATGCTCGAGCAGAACCTGACCCAGGAAGCAACAAGTGCCTGCAGAGCCCCATGAATGGGTTTCTGGGGAAAGTTAGATGGTCTTGACAAAGCTTTTCTCAGGGGTGGCTTCTGGGCAGGTTGTCACCTTCCATTGCACAGGGACTTTTCATAGGTCTAGAGACAGGCCAAGGGGGAATGGTTTGAGGCTGAGGGACAGCAGGGTTAGATTGGAGCTTAGGAAGAAGTTGTTCAGAACAAGGGTGGTGAGACTCTGGAATAGGCTGCCCAGGGAGGTTGTGGCTGCTTCCTCCCTGGAGGTGTTCAAGGCCAGGTTGGATGAGGCCTTGAGCCGCTGAGTCTAGCTGAGAGGTGTCCCTGGCCCATGGCAGGGAGGTTGGAGTAGATGACCTCTGGATCCCTTCCACCCTGAGCCATTCTGTGATCCTGTGATCTTGTCCTGGTGCAGCAAGCCCTGCCCCAGGTCCCCCAGCCCAGCTGGCTCAGTGCTGCCCTGCAGGCAGCACAAGCTGACCCCAGCCTTCACACAAAGCCTCAGCCAGGAGCCCAGCTTTTAATTACACCTCAGATGGCAGTTCCTGGAACCACCACGGTGCTTCCTGGCAGGAGTTAATCAGGGGAGCTTGGGAGGCAGCTGAAAGTATCATGCCTGCAGCTGAAAGAGCCCTGCCAGTTTCCAGGAAGGGATCTGCAGAGTGCTCCTAGAAGCCCTCCCTGTGCAGGGGTAAGCAAATCCCCTCCTGCAGTAAACAGCAAGGGCACAGTGCCGGAGTGTGACAGGATGAAAGGACAGACAGGCACCTGATCCCTCTGGAAAACCAGAGCTTGGAGACATCTTCCAGAAAATGGTGACTTGAAACCAGCAGCTCAAAGGCCAATTAAGAGCTAATAGGGATAAGAGCTCTCAGTTACAGGCTTTGCCTTTCAGTGGCCAGGAGCCCATCCGAGGTGGTGCTTACCCTGCTGGAGCCCAGCTTCACGGCTGCTGGGGACACAGGGCAGAGGCAAACTCATCCTCCTGCCCCCCAGAATAGAAAGGGGGAGATTCAGATTGGATGCTAGGAAGAAATTCTTCCCCCTTGAGGGTGGTGAGAGCCTGGCACAGGTTGCCCAGGGAGGTGATGGAAGCCTCATTCCTAGAGGTTTTGAAGGCCAGGCTGTGAGCAACCTGATCTTGTGTGAGGTGTCCCTGCCCTTAGCAGGGGGGTTAGAACTGGCTGAGCCTTGAGGTCCCTTCCAACCCTGACAGTTCTGTGACTCTATGATCTTACTGTGCAAGGACTGCCAAGGAGAAGCTGTGGAGTCTCCTTAGGAGACTTTCAAAACCCACCTGGACACGTCCCTGCCTGGCCTGCCCTAGGCGATCCTGCTTGGGAGTGGATGACACCCAGAGGCCCTTCCAACCCTCAGCACGCTGGAATTGAGGGATTCTGTGGGTAGCAAGGGGCTGGGGAGAGACTCTGACGTCTGATCCAGGATTAAAAATACTTGAGGGGAGCTGCAGCCAGCATTGTGCTGAGTGGGAAACAAACCCCAGAGAGCGAGCTGAAATAAATGGCTTCGTCTGGCACTGCATCTCCTCAGCCTCTCCGAGCAAATTGAAAGCTGGTTCCTGCATAATTCAGCGTGCATTACTGTGAACTGGGATGTGTGTTGCATCTAAATAGAAGCAGGAGGCTCGTTGAAATGCCCCATTATTGTCAAGCAGCTCCTGTGGATGAGGTGACATCGGTAGCAGGTTTAGCAGATGGACGAGATCAGCAGCTCGCCCCGACGAGGCCACCGGGGGAGGAGAGGGAAGACAGAGGAGCTGCCCTCCTCCCAGCCCTCCTCCCAGCCCTCCTCCCAGCCCTCCTCCCAGCCCTCCCCAGAGAGCCCTGTGATGGAAGGGCAGACAAATGCAGGCCCTAATAGACACCAGGTACAAACCAAGCTGCTTCCTATTAGCCTGCTCTGTTGGGTCCTTGCCTTTGTGTCCCTGCACCAAGCGCTGCTGGAGAGCTGCAGGATGTTCTTTGCAGGGAGGGTGCTGAGACACTGGGAGAGGTTGCCCAGGGAGGCTGTGGACTCCACTGCTAAAGCAGGGACATCTTCAACTACATTAGGTTGCTCAGAGCCCCAAACAACCTGGCCTGGAATGGTTTCAGGGTGAGGGGCAACTGAGGTAGATTTAGGCTGGACCTTGGGAGGGTGGTGAAATACTGGAAGAGGTTGCCCAGGGATGTGGTTGAGGCCCTGGCCCTGGAGACATTCAAGATCAGACTTGATGTGGCTCTGGGCAGCTTGATCTAGTTGGAGATGTCCCCTGCTGAGTGCAGGGGGATTGGACAAGATGACCTTGCAGGGTCCCTTCCAACCCAATGCAATGTGTGAATGGGGCATCCACCACCTCTCTGGGCAAGCTGGGCCAGCTTCTCACCACCCTCATGGCTTAAAATGGGAAAGGAACTTGGAAGCAAACTTCTCAGCAAACTCCTCCAGGTGTTCTCTTCCTGGAGCCAAGCAGCTGCATCATTCTGCATCTGAAAAGTCACACCCACATTTTACAGCTCTTATCTCTCTGCACTTCAGCCACACAAGGCTGTTTACTGGCTTGGTTGGACTCTGAGCTCCTCAGAGCTGGGTATCTTCTCTTAACTGCAAGAGAAATCTCTGGGAGCCTTTCAAATTCCACCTCACACTATCTGCTCCTTCCCTAGGGCTGTGAGTCAGCAAAGCAGCAGTGCTGGTGGAGGAGCAAGGGCAGAGAGCTTTGTTCTACACAGAATCACAGCATGGCTTGAGTTGGAGGGCACCTTCAAGAGCACCTAGCTCCAACCCCCCTGGCCATGGGCAGGGACACCTCCCACTAGCCCAGCTTGCTCAAAGCCTCATCCAGCCTGGTTGTGAACACTTGCAGGGATGAGGTGTCCACAACTTCCCTGGGCAACCTGTGCCAGTGCCTCACCACCCTCACAGTGAAGAGCTATTTCCTAATGTCCAACCTAAACCTGCCCTGCCCTAGTGTAAAACCACAGCCCCTGTGCCTTCAGCTGAGCTCCCACAAGGTGGCTGCAGCACAAGTTGCACTCCTGAGCTCTCCTCTTTTCCCATAAGACAGCTGCAGAGCAGGTTGGCCTGGATGACCTTTGGAGGTCCCTTCCAGCCCAGCCCACTCTGTGATTCTATGAATCATACAGTCAGAGAATTGTTAGGGTTGGAAGGGACCCCTGTTATAGGATGGGTCTGGAGGTGCTGGAAGGTGTCCAGAGAAGGGCCATGAGGAGGAGCAGAGGGCTGGAGCTGCTCTGCTCTGAGGACAGGCTGAGGGAGTTGGGGTTGTGCAGGCTGGAGAAGAGAGAAGACCCAATTGTGGCCTTCCAGGATCTGAAGTGGGCTCCAAGAAAGCTGGGGAGGGACTTTCAAGGGTGTCAGGGAGGGATAGGACTGGGGGGGATGGAGCAAAACTAGAGATGGATAGATTCAGCTTGGATGTTAGGAAGAAGTTGTTCCCCATGAGGGTGGTGAGAGTCTGGCACAGGTTGCCCAGGGAGGTGGTGGCAGCCTCCTGCCTGGAGGTGTTTGCAGCCAGGCTGGATGTGGCTGTGAGCAACCTGCTGTGGTGTGAGGTGTCCCTGGCCATGGCAGGGGGGTTGGAACTGGCTGAGCCTTGAGCTCCCTTCCAACCCTAACAGTTCTGTGATTCTATGACTTCAAGGCTCATCCAGTTCCAACCCCCCTGCCATGGGCAGGGACCCCTCACACTAGATGAAGCCCTCTCTGTCCTAGGCTCAGTGCTGTATTCGTGCCAGGTCAAGGCTGCCATCCCCAGAGCCATCCCCTCTGCCCCAGGGTGCCCAGGAGGGGGTTGGGGCCAGGGTCCCTTACCGAGCTCGGCGTCAAGCCCATGTTTGCTTCAATGTATGTCTCTGTCTTTGGCTCCACTGCAAGCTCAGCTTCCAAGATCTTCTCCACAGGCATGTCCTCGTTGGCACTACTTGTGGACTCCACCTCGTTCTCGTTGCGGTCCTTTCCCCTCTGCCTCTCCTCTTGGACAGCTGGAAGTGGACAGAGAAGGCACAGTGTGACCCCAGGGCTCCTGGCCACCGTGTCACAGGCTGAGCTGGGCCCCTGCTGCTCCATGGGGGTGAGTCATGAAAGCCTTAAAGCATCCTCAGACCTCTGGGGTCACAGCTGGTGTCTTATCCTCCAACCTGACCTTTCCAGCGCTACGGTCTGGGGGCCTTGAGCTTGGACAGTCCAAGAAGGTTTGGGGAAGCCACTGAGAAGCCCTGGCCTGGGAGAGCTGCTCCATGTGTGCTCCTGTGGGAGCAGGGCAAGGGAGGCTCCCACTCAGACCTGACCTCTGCTGGGAAATTCCCCTTTGGTCCTGGAAACCAAAAGGTGAAAGACAAACGATGAAAAGCAAAGGAGGCAACAGCAGGGCAGAAGGAAATGGATGGGTGAAGCAACAGCACAAAGGAGAGAGAGCTTGGTCACTTTACAAGCACCAAGTCCAAAGTTCAGCCATCTCCTGGGGACTCTTTAATGCTGAATTTCCATGGAGGTCATCTGGTCATCTGCTGCCCTGCTCCAGCAGCGATGCTGATGGCTGGAGGGAGGCTGCAGGGCAGAACGGTGGCAGCGTGGGACAGGAGCTGGGGCAGGGATGTGCCTGCAGCCACTCTATGCAAACCACCAGCCTTGTCTTTGTCTCTGGGCAACTCCTAAACAGACAGGAGAGACCTGTCCCAAAGCCTGTGTGGCAGGAGGAACCTAGCCAGGAGCATGTCACATGCTGATGAGTTAATGTCTGAGAGCTCCCCAGATGAAAAGCACCTGTTAGATGCTAATAGTGCTATGAAAGATCCTCCTTTGAAACCAGCAGCAGGCTTCCTCCACACCTGGGGAGCAGCTTTGTGCAGACAGTTACACCCCTGCCTTTCTCAGCCATACCCTAAAATCACACACTTTTCCACACACCACTGCTTCCCACAGGAGGTTTCAGCCCAGGCTGGTTCAGGACAGCCCAAGCAACAGGAGCTAGAACCATGGAAATGTTGAGGCTGGAAGGGACCTTTGAGATCATCAAGGCCAACCACTCACAATTCCACCACTGCTGCTAAGCCACCACCACTAAACCACATCCCCAAGGGCCATGTCACAGGTTTCTGGAACACCTCCAGGGATGGGGACTCCACCACCTCCCTGGGCAGCCTGTGCCAATCCCTGACCACTCTTGCAGCAAAGAAATTCTTCCTCATGTCCAACCTAACCCTGCCCTGGCACAATCTCAGGTCATTTCCTCTCCTCTATCACCTGAGACTCGGGAGAAGAGACCAACTCTCAGCTCACTCCAGCCTCCTTTCAGGGAGCTGCAGAGAGCAGTGAGGTCTTCCCACAGCCTCCTCCCCGCCAGACTAACACCCCCAGCTCCCTCAGCACCATCCAACCATCCAACCATCCACCCACCCACCCATCCATCCATCCATCCATCCACCCACCCATCCATCCATCCACCCATCCATCCATCCATCCATCCTTCCATCCACCCATCCATTCACCCATCCATCCATCCATCCATCCATCCATCCATCCATCCATCCATCCATCCATCCTTCCATCCACCCATCCATTCACCCATCCATCCATTCACCCATCCATCCATCCATCCATCCATCCATCCATCCATCCATCCATCCACCCACCCATCCACCCATGCCCTGCCCCTGGCTCTCTGGGTTTTCCCAGGAGCAGTGACTGTTTCCCAGGGCAGAGCTCAGGGACATCATCATCCTTCCTTCCCCTTCAGCAGCTGCTTCCTGCCCAGCTCCTCACCAAGGTGTGCCTCAGTGGGAAGCTCACTCCCTGAAGCTGTGCTGCTGCCTGCTCACAGGCCCCCAGCTTCCCAGGTCTTTGTGAACCTGACCTGTTCCTGTCGGATGCATCTCTCATGGATGCCTGCAGGGCAGGAGCTCCTCTAGGTGTTGACTCACTTGTGGGTGCTGTTTTCCCTCCCTAAGGGCAGCTCAAGGAATGAAGTGGGAACAGCTTCATTCCTCATGTGAGGAACTGGTTTGCTCCTGCCACAGCTCTGTGCCTGGCCCTGGGGCACAGTTGGCAGTGCACCTATGACCATCCCTCTGATGGTCACCTTGCTGTCACCTCCTTCTCCCAGGTGTGCCACCCCCAAAGCCCCTCCTCAGGACCCAGGGGTTGAATTCATTCCACATCTGTTGTTTCCACTTCCTTAGTTTCAGATTCAGCTCCAGGGGTGGCAAGCTGTCCCCAGTGGCAGAAGGATTTGCAGCTGGCATTCAGGACCCCTGTACTCTGGTGGCTTCCAAGGCTTGGACCTCCCTGCAGATGCAGTCAAACTTGCAGGCTGTGCTTCAGAAGCTCAGCAGAACTGAGAGGACTTCTGTGGTGCAACAGGCAGGCAAAAGGCTCTAAGAGCTTCTTAGCAGAGTCCTCCAGGCCTCTGACCTCCACTGCCAGAAGCCCAGTGGTAGATGTCTGTAGTTTGCTGCCATCAGGATGTGCCCAGACCTGACAAGCTGATGCTTCTTCTTAGTGGAGATGCTGAGGGCCACGTGGCCATTTCAGAACAGAATGGGGACTGTTTCTTGCTTCCAGGAGAAAAGAGCAGGTAGGGTAGTGAGAAGGAAAGGAGGAGCAAGGGTTGGAGCAAGAGGAAGGGCAAGGACAACCTCCACTCCTTGGTGGACATGGAGGGAAGCATTGTATCAAAGGATGAGGAAAAGGCCGAGGTACTTAACACCTTCTTTGCCTCAATTTTCACTAGCAGGACAGAATGTCTTCTGTCCCTGGCTGGGCCTGATCCCTTGGCCATCCTGTAAGTGCTGTGTGATTGCACTCAAGATGACCTGTTCAATGATCTTGCCTGGCACTGAGGTCAGGCTGACAGGCCTGGAATTCCCTGGCTCATCCAACTGGCCCTTCTTGTGGATGGGCACAATGTTGGCCAGCTTCCAGTCCTCTGGGACCTCTCCAGTGAGCCAGGACTGATGAAAAATGATAGAGAGTGGCTTGGCCAGCTCATCTGCCAGCTCTCTCAACACCCTAGGATGGATCCCATCCGGTCCCATGGACTTGTGGGGATCCAAGAGGCTGAGGAGAGCTCCAACCACCTGCTCATGGAACATAGGGAAACTGTGCAGCTCTCTAGCTCCTTCTGCAAGCTCTGCAGGCCAGCTGTCTGGAAGACAGTGGGGACTCCACTCCCCACTCCCACTGGGGGATCAGTCAAATAAGCCATAGTGGAGGTGACCAAAAATACCAGGGAAGGACACAGCAGAGCAATTGGTTCCATGGTTCCAACTGGTCTGCTGCTGGCTCCCTTTTAGAGAGGCCACAAGGTGCTTCACAGCAGAGCAATTGGTTCCATGGTTCCAAATCAGGGAGCCTGATCTGCTGTTGGCTCCCTTCTAGAGAGGCCACAAGGTGCTTCTCCCTCCTGTCTTACACAGGGAAGGACACAGCAGAGCAATTGGTTCCATGGCTCCAAATCAGGGGGCCTGGTCTGCTGCTGGCTCCTTTCTCTTGCCCTTCTCTGCACTGCTGCTCTTCTGCTGGGTGGATGGGTGAGAAACCATCCAGCTTCTGTTCAAGGGGACCTCTGGAAGAGGATGAAACTGCACAGTGCCTGTGACAACAAGGCTCTTGACAGCATGACCTCTGAGGACCTTTCCAAAGCTCAGATGTGGGCTCTTGACCTCACTGCAGTAAGATGGTGATAAGGAGGTGAAGAGCTGGAGAGGACATCCCCACTGCTGCTCACCAGGAGGAAAGAAGGGCTGGCAAGGGCTCTGGAAGGGCCAGCATGACTCAATCAGACTCAATTAGTGCCTCAGCAGATGGGTTCATCTGGACAAACCATGAAGAGAAGCCCATGTCCTTGTCCTGTTCCACCTCACCACGCAGACTGCAGGCGCTGGATTCAAGCCACTCTTTGGACCATGCTGTCCCCACCAGCACTGATTTTTCTCCTGGTCCTGAGGGTGGCACAGCATTTGGGTCACCTCAGATGCAGGAGGTGAGCCAGGCATTTTGCTTGCTGCAACCCAGAAAGCATTCTCCTGCCAGGCAGAGCAGCCCCAAGCTGTGGAGACGCCAGGCAGAGACGATCTCCCCTGTGCCCTGCTCCGTGCTGGTGGCTGGGCCACAGCTTCTGGTTTCTTTCAAGGAGACTTGTATGGCCCAGAGGTTTCCTGCTCTGATTTTCTTCACAGAAGGGAAACATTTTAAAGCTTGCAAATCCACTTGAGGAGGGAGGTGGGGGGGGGGGGGAAGGAAAGAAGAGATGTTGTAGTCACAGAGCTCTGAGAGGCAGCCCCACCTCCTTCAGCGATGTCTCAGCCGAGCCAAGGACAGGAGCCTGTGTTTTCCATGGCACCTGATGAAGAAGCTCTTGTGTTATTCTGCTTGATTTGGCCTGCACTTGCCTGAGGCTGCTGGCTGTCATGTTGCATCTCAAGCTTCTCCAGCCCATCTGCAACTCCCCAGGGCCACAGCACAGCAAGGGATGGAGCCCCACATTGTCAAGACCAGTTCTCAGTGACCTCTTCTGTCTTGAAGAGCCAAAGTGTCTTGTGCTGTGGGTTGCAGATGAGGCTTAGCTGCCCAGGTCCAAGGCAATGATGTGCAGGAATGTCAGCTCCATGCCCTGCTGGTGTGCACATCAGCACTGGACACCTTGCCTTTGCTGGTGGTGCAGCATCTGAGGGCCACACATGCAGGCCTGAGCCCACTGAAAAGTGAGCAACCAGCCTCGGTCAGATGCCCAAACCAACCAGGGTGGAGGAATGAACTCCCCAGCTGCTGGAGGAGAGCAAGTTGGTGTTGAGGCTCTGGGAGGACTTGGAGGACATTACTGCCCTCTCCCAACCTGCAGGGCTGTGGGGGATGTGTCCCTGCAATGCTTGGCCACACCACCCTCCTCCTGCAGACCCCCAAGGCTCTGGTGGCCTCCAAGACCCAAACTTGCTCAGTCTTCTCCAAGCCCACAGGTGGGTGGCTACTTTAAGATGTGCTGGGTGGGGAGCTCCTGGGGATTTCTGCTCCTCCAGCAGTGAAATTTATTGGTCTGTGGCCTTCTCAGGAAGCTACATCTTCACCTTGTAACACCATCAGCATCTCCAAGTGCTTATTCCTGAGGTCCCTGCTTACTACACCAAAGATGCCACAAGAGCTGAGGAAACCAAGGCAGAAAGTTTCTTCTGCTTGGGTTTTGTGGGTGTCCTTTCCCCCCCACACCTCCATCCCCCCCCAAATTCAGCTCCAAACAACCTCCAAACTTGAGCCACAAGAAATAAATGGTGCTTTCCTCCAGCATTTTCAGCTCAGTATTGCTTTTGGTGGCCAAATACCACCACAATGAGGGGGGTGAATAACTTCAGAGGGATAACAGGAGGATGGAAATCTTTGCAAGCAGTCAGTGCACATGGGGAACAGATCTGGAAAGGGAAAAAAAGCCAACAGAAGTCACCAGATCCCTTCAGTCTCCAAGGGCAGACCATGTGAGGGACAAGCAAACAGCAGCACTGCCAAAAGACCAGGGGAAAATCATCAAGCAGAGCCTTTTCCTCAACTTAAAGAGGATCCCTAAAAGCAAAGCAGCAAAACCCCAGCAACAGGTTTGAAGAGCAGCACTTAAAAAAGGATGCAAGAAAGAAGCTCATGAGGCTGCAGGACATTTCCCATTCCAAAACTCTTCCTAAACATAACCCTGCTCTTGAACTCTGCCCCTTCACCAGGGCATGGCCACCTCCCTGCCTGTACATCCACCTGAGTTCCTGCTCTTCCTCCCCAGGACCCTCTCACTCCTCTTGGTCCCAAGAAATGCTCCAGGAGCCAGGATAGTTCCAGCTCTGGAGGTGCAGAGCCATGGCAAGAGGTTCAAGCACAGCTCAATGCCTGCAGGAGCTGAGCTCTAGGTCACTCTGGGTTAGACCAAGGAGAAGCTTTAGTCCCTCTGAACTAAGTCAGGATCTGAGCATGGTCCACCTGGAGACATGTGGAGGTCTTTGAGGTGCAGACTAGAGTTGCTCCCTGAGATTCTACAAAACAAACCCCTCCCAGGTTAGATTCCTTCTCCAAAGCCAGGACAAGCCTGGCATGACTGCCAGACTCTCCACAGCATGGGTGACATCCACTCATCCATCCATCCATCCATCCATCCACCCATCCATCCATCCATCCATCCATCCATCCATCCATGCATCCACTCTTCCATCCATCCATCCATCCACCCATCCATCCATCCATCCATCCATCCACCCATCCATCCATCCATCCATCCATCCATCCATTCCATCCATCCACCCATCCATCATCCATGCCCTGCCCCTGGCTCTCTGGGTTTCACAAAAGCAGTGAAAGTGAGAGGGGAAAACCACCCCACAAACACAGGGGGAAGAGGAAGTACTATCTCAGGCTGTGAGGATTAATGAAGTCCTGGAGTCAGAAACCAGGCATGCAACAAGCCAGGAGAGGTCCTGGATGCTCAGAGCACGACTCTGGATCCTGTCAGTGCAGCTGATGGAGGCAAGCAGCAGCCAGGCTGTACCCAGGCCACCTCCAACGTGATATCTGCTCCTGCATTTAGGAGTGAGCTTGGGGGTCAGCCCAAAACCTTACACAGGCCAAGCCACAGCCACTGGGGGAGGAGAGCCTTTTGTTCTCCAGATGGCTGGAGATGCAGCAATGTCCACTTGACCCAGCTGGCATCCAACACAGTGCTCCACAGCATGCCTGGGCTGCAGGCTCCAGCAGCCCCTGGTAGCCCTGTTAACAAACTGGGTAGCCAAGTATCACTGAATCACAGAACAGTAGGGGTTGGAAGGGACCTCTGAAGATCGAGTCCAACCCCCCTGCCAGAACAGCTCACACAGGAGCACATCCAGATGGGGACTGAGAGCCTCCAGAGAGGGAGACTCCACAGCCTCTCCGGGCAGCCTGCTCCAGGGCTCAGCACCCTCACAGCGAGGAAGTTTCTCCTCCTGTTGGAGTGGAACCTGCTGGGTTCCAGCCTGTGCTCGTTGTGCCTGTCACAGGACAGAGCAGAGCAGGTCCCCCGGAGCCAGGCTGGAACCGCTGACGTCCGGAGGCAGCGCTGGGGGCCGGGGAGGCTGGAGCCGGAGCGGGGCCAGGCTGCTGCGTTCCCAACGTCTGCTCCCTGCGAGCCGGCCAAGGGCGGCCGTGGGGAGCATGAGAAAGGGCTCCTGCTGGAATTTCCTGCTCGCTGTGCGATCCGCCCAGCCTGCCGGCAGCGCTCCCCGCACCGAGCAGCGACGTGCTGCGGGGCCGGGCCCCCCTTCGCCCCCCGGGGTTAACCCCAGGGGACAGCACCGCGGGCCAGCTGCCTTCACCCCCAAACCTGGGGGCTTTGCTCCCATCAGACCTCTGCCTCCCAAACCCCAAGAGCAGTTTCCACACTCTCACAGTACACCAGAGGCTGGAAGGGACTTCCAGAGATCATCCGGTCCAAGCCCCCTGCCAAAAGCAGCATCGCCCAGGGCAGTCTGCACAGGAGTGCACCCAGGTGGGTTTGGAAAGTCTGCAGAGAAGGAGACCCCACAACCTCTCTGGGCAGCCTGCTCCGGGGCTCCAGCACCCTCAGTGTAAAGGAGTTTCTCCTCATGTTGAGCTGAAATCTCTCAAACATCCAGCTGCTGGGGCACAGACACCTTGGACCCTAGTGAGGAGCAGATCGAGCAGAGGGAGCTGTGCTTGTGGGTGCAAGCAGTCCCCTAAGACCATTCAGGCCAACCATTGAGGCCAACCAGCAACCTAAACACCTCTAAGACCATCAAGTTCAACCATGGCCCTAAAGACTCCACCACTTCCTTGGGCAGCCTGCTCCAATCCCTGACCACTGCTTCTGTAAAGAAATTTCCTCAGAAAGATTGGTCAGGCATGGAAGAGGTTGGTCAGGCATGGAAGAGGTTGGTCAGGCATGGAAGAGGTTGGTCAGGCATGGAAGAGCCTGCTCAGGCAGGATGGGATCAAACCCTTCCAGAGCTCCATCACCTGCCCAAGAAGTGCCATTGAGTCTACTCCCCTAAATCAACTTAAGTAGGTAAGGGACTCTTTTTGTTGACCCTCCTGGCTCAGAGACTCTTTCTGTTGACCCTCCTGGTTCAGAGACTCTTTCTGTTGACCTTCCTGGTTCAGAGACTCTTTCTTTTGACCCTTCTAGCTCAGAGACTCTTTCTTCTCACCCTTCTGGCTGGGTATGAAGGTGGCTCTCATCCTCCTTCTTCCCAGCAGCACTCTGCAGGTCACAGCACTGCCCAGCACCACACAGGATGCCTTTAACAGTGACTCTCTCACCAGAGCTCCAGCTTAGAGGCTTTCACTGCACTTCCATGACATACAAATACTTGTGGGCTACAGGAGAGATCCTTCCCCAGCAGGAATCTGCTGTGGCTTTATGTAGCTTTAAATTAGGTCTCCAGAGCAGGATACTTTTTAGGGCAATGAGGCCCATTACCTTGCCTGTGCTACTTAAAGGATGCACAGAGTTGACACTAGAGGATAAAAAGGCACAGCTGGGTTGTGAGTATTGAGGCAAAGAGAATTAGCAAAGCAGGTCTGAGCCCCAAATCCTCCTCCAGAGCAGCCAGACTGGTGTAAGGACGAGGCCAAAGCTCCTGGCTGGCTGTGTGGATGGGCAGCAGCAGTGAGCTGGGATGGATGCAAGGGGAAGGAGATCTTCCTTTGCCAGATCAGGTGGGTAACACATGGGGAACTCCAGAGCTGCTCAAAAATGGAAGCTCAGTGAGATCCAACCTCACTTCCAGGTCTAGGACAACACTAAGACCTCTCCAACCTGCCATGAGATGGACATCTCCAAACCTGCCATGAGTTGGACATCTCCAAACCTGCCATGAGATGGACATCTCCAACCTGTCATGAGATGGACATCTCCTAACTTGCCATGAGATGGAGATCTCCAACCTGCCATGAGATGGACATCTCCAACCTGCCATGAGATGGACATCTCCAACCTGTCATGAGATGGACATCTCCTAACTTGCCATGAGTTGGACATCTCCAACCTGCCATGAGATGGACATCTCCAAACCTGCCATGAGATGGACATCTCCAACCTGCCATGAGATGAACATCTCCTACCTGCCATGAGATGGACATCTCCAACCTGTCATGAGATGCTGTGAGGTTTGCAACAAGGGAGAGCCTTCATGTGGGGACCTGGGGAGGGACTAGCTGGGGATTACACCCCAAACACCTCCTGACTGCCACTGCAGCAGCTTTGTGCCCTGCTCCAGAGCTGTCCTCACGCAGAGCCAGCATCAGAAGATCAGCAAGCAGCACTTGAGAGCTCTTCTGGAGTGACAAAGATCCCATCTGTCACCCTTGGAAATAATTGGCTGATCGTTATGAATTCATTTGGCATTCATTGTGCTAACCTTAATCAAGATGAATTAATAGAGTCCTCACACTGTACATGCTCCCTGGGGAGCTCCACCACCACTTGGAAATTAATTAATGGGCCTCTAATTTTAATGGTGCTGCCCAGGCAATCAGAGCTGGCGGCTGGCACGGAGCAGGTACCCTGATGGCACAGTTTAAGAGCATTACTGCTGGTGGTGCCTTCCCTGCAGGCCCTGGCTGAGGTGCTGGAAGGGGGCTGAAAGCAAAGGGGGTCTCCAGTTGCTGGTGGAGGGCTCTGGAGGTGACAGGAAATGGGATCATAGAATCAATAAGGTTGGAAAAGACCTCAGAGATCATCAAGTCCAAGCTGTCACCCAAAACCTCCTGACAACTAAACCATGGCTCCAAGTGCCTCATCCAATCCCCTCTTGAACACCTCCAGGGATGGGGACTCCACCACCTTCCTGGGCAGCACATCCCAATGGCCAATTATTCTTGCTGGGAAGAACTTTCTCCTCACCTCCAGCCTAAACCTCCCCTGGCACGGCTTGAGACTGTGTCCTCTTGTTCTGGTGCTGGCTGCCTGGGAGAAGAGACCAACCCCCACCTGGCTACAACCTCCCTTCAGGGAGTTGGAGAGAGCAAGAAGGTCTCCCCTGAGCCTCCTCTTCTCCAGGCTAAGCAACCCCAGCTCCCTCAGCCTTTCCTCACAGGGCTGTGCTCCAGACCCCTCCCCAGCCTTGTTGCCCTTCTCTGGACACCTTCCAGCATCTCAACATCCTTCTTGAATTGAGGAGCCCAGAACTGGACACAGGACTCAAGGTGTAGCCTAACCAGTGCTGAGCACAGGGGCAGAATGACTTCCCTGCTCCTGCTGGCCACAATCATAGGATCAATAAGGTTGGAAAAGACCTCAGAGATCATCAAGGCCAACTTATCACCCAACACCTCATGGCTAACTAAACCATGGCTCCAAGTGCCACATCCAATCCCCTCTTGAACACCTCCAGGGTCGGTGACTCCACCACCTCCCCGGGCAGCACATCCCAACGGCAAACAACTCTTTCTGGGAAGAACTTTCTCCTCACCTCCAGCCTAAGGTGCAGGCCAGGATGCCTTTGGCCTTCTCGGCCAGCTGGGCACACTGCTGGCTCACATTCAGCCTACAGCCAACCAGCACCCCCCTGGGTCCCTCTCCGCCTGGCCGCCGTTCCCCAGCCGGGTGCGCCGCGGCCGGGGTGTCGAAGGCTGGGCTCCGGAGCAGCCAGGGGCAGGCTGGGGCAGGCTGCCTGTGCCTTACCTTCCCTCTTCATGCCCATGGCAAGACACTTCTGGTAGCGGCAGTACTGGCAGCGGTTGCGCTGGCGCTTGTCGATCAGGCAGTCCTTGTTGTCCCGGCAGGTGTAGGTCAGGTCCTTCCGCACCGTGCGCTTGAAGAAGCCTTTGCAGCCCTCGCAGCTGTACACCCCGTAGTGTTTACCTGCAGGGTGGAGGGGGGAAAGCCTTCACTGCCCCTGCCCAACTGCTGCCAGCTCCCCCACGCTTTGCTCCACCTCGGCACAAAGACCAGCAGGAACTTCCCAGAGCTCTGCGAGCTGGAAGGGAGGTGGACGGAGGCAGAGGGTTATGGAACCAGAGAATCATTTGGGGCTGGAAAGGGCCTTTCAGATCCTTGAGGGTCTGAGCTCATCCCTCTTTGCTCTACCTCATCACAAAGACCAGCAGGAATTCCCAGGAGCCCTCTGAGCTGAAAAGGAGATGGATGGAGGCAGAGGGTTATGGAATCAGAGAATCATTTGGGCTTGGAAAGGGCCTTTCAGCTCACTGAGGGTCTGAGCTCATCCCTCTTTGCTCTACCTCATCACTAAGATCATCAGGACTTGTCAGGAGCCCTATGAGCTGAAAGGGAGGTGGATGGAGGCAGAGGGTTATGGAATCAGAGAATCATTTGGGGTTGGAAAGGGCCTTTCAGCTCACTGAGGGTCTGAGCTCATCCCTGTTTGCTCTACCTCATCACTAAGACCAACAGGAATTCCCAGGACCCCTATGAGCTGAAAGGGAGGGAAAGCACCTTTCAGATCCCTGAGGGGCCCAAGTGCTACCAGCTCCCCACTCTTTGCTCTACCTCATCACAAGGACCATCAGGACTTGTCAGGAGCCCTATGAGCCGAAAGGGAGATGGACAGAAGCAACGGGTTATGGAATCAGAGAATCATTTTGGGTTGGAAAAGGCCTTTCAGCTCACTGAGGGTCTGAGCTCACCCCTGTTTGCTCTACCTCATCACTAAGACCATCAGGACTTGTCAGGAGCTCTACAAGCTGAAAGGGAGATGGATGGAGGCAGAGGGTTATGGAATCAGAGAATCATTTGGGGTTGGAAAGGGCCTTTCAGATCCTTGAGGGTCTGAGCTCATCCCTCTTTGCTCTACCTCATCACAAAGACCGGCAGGAATTCCCAGGAGCCCTCTGAGCTGAAAAGGAGATGGATGGAGGCAGAGGGTTATGGAATCAGAGAATCATTTGGGGTTGGAAAGGGCCTTTCAGCCCACTGAGGGTCTGAGCTCATCCCTCTTTGCTCTACCTCATCACTAAGATCATCAGGACTTGTCAGGAGCTCTGTGAGCTGAAAGGCAGGAGGATGGAGGCAGAGGGTTATGGAATCATTTGGGGTTGGAAAGGGCCTTTCAGATCACTGAGGGTCTGAACTCATCCCTGTTTGCTCTACCTCATCACTAAGATCATCAGGACTTGTCAGGAGCTCTACAAGCTGAAAGGGAGATGGATGGAGGCAGAGGGTTATGGAATCAGAGAATCATTTGGGGTTGGAAAGGGCCTTTCAGATCCTTGAGGGTCTGAGCTCATCCCTGTTTGCTCTACCTCATCACAAAGACCAGCAGGAATTCCCAGGAGCCCTCTGAGCTGAAAAGGAGATGGATGGAGGCAGAGGGTTATGGAATCAGAGAATCATTTGGGGTTGGAAAGGGCCTTTCAGCTCACTGAGGGTCTGAGCTCACCCCTGTTTGCTCTGCCTCATCACTAAGACCATCAGGACTTGTCAGGAGCTCTATAAGCTGAAAGGGAGATGGACAGAAGCAAAGGGTTATGGAATCAGAGAATCATTTGGGGTTGAAAAAGGCCTTTCAGCTCACTGAGGGTCTGAGCTCACCCCTGTTTGCTCTGCCTCATCACTAAGATCATCAGGTCTTCCCAGGAGCTCTATGAGCTGAAAGGCAGGTGGATGGAGGCAGAGGCTTATGGAATCATTTGGGGTTGGAAAGGGCCTTTCAGATCACTCCAGGTCCCCAGGAAAAGCTCTCACCATTTACAGCCCTGTATCAGTGATGAGGCAGAGCAGCAGTGAAACAGGGGAGGTCCTGTACCCTCTGTGACCCATCCAGACTCCTCACACCAGGGCCCAGCCTGCTCTGCAGCATGCAGCCACCCTCCTCTCTCTTCCAGTCCCAGAGCCCAGCAGGAGCCCAAAGTGTCCCTAAAGACTTCACAAACTAGACAAGCAGAGCACTTCTGGAGCAGAAAGCTTTGAGACCAGCCTGGGAACAGAGGGAATCAGCACACCTTTATCTCCCAGGAGTGGAGAGACTCCACATGAAGCACAGCTTTTATCTGGCACTGTGTGACAACATCACTATGGATCAAAGGATGGGGAGGGAGAGGAACACTCACTGAGGTCCTCTCTTCAGACAGGCTGTGGATCTAACACCACTGCTCAGCAGAGACCTGAGGTCTCTTGGCTCAGCTCAGAGCCTGCCCCAGACCAGATGGGCTGGGAGAGAC
Organism: Melanerpes formicivorus; assembly: GCF_026170545.1. Lineage (NCBI taxonomy): Eukaryota > Metazoa > Chordata > Aves > Piciformes > Picidae > Melanerpes > Melanerpes formicivorus. Next base: position 238,637 of record NW_027142533.1, read on the forward strand.
TGATCAACAAGGGACTTTTCATCTCCTCCTCATAGGGTGTGGGCAGCTTCTCTCCAGGTGGAGAGCCCTTGCTCATGCTTGCTGTGTGCAGGGAGCCATGCAAACCCTCCCCATGCTCTCCCAGGGCATCCACACCTGAGCAGAGCCCAAGCTTGCTGCTGTGAGCCCCTCCTGGGCTCAACTCCTCAGCCTTACCTGAAGATCTGTCCCCACAGATGGCACATATGTGCTTGGTGAAGGAGGCCATCGTTCCTGAGGGATGTGCTGGCACTTTGAGGACTCCATTGAGCCCTAGGGGTGGCTTGATGTCTTCTGAGCTGCTGACAGGGTTCATGGGTGAGTTGAGCTGTCAAAGAGAGAAGCAGGGTGCTCAGCAGGGAGTCAGGGCACAGCAGGCCTTGCCCCTGTACCCAGGGGCCAAGTGTCACTTAAAACATCCACCCACAAAGCTGAACCAAGAGGATGATTTGGGCACATGGCTCCAGAGACCAAAGGCACAAGCTCTCATCCTCTGCCCTGGCATAGCAGCTGGTGCAGCTCTCAGCTGGCAGCATGATGCCAACAGCTCCTGCTGCTGGCACCAGGGCAGAAGGAGCAAGGACACAAGGAGCCATGCAGAGCTGACACTGCCCACCCCATGAAGGATGCTCCTGCATGACTGAAGGGGAAGTGAGCTCCTCCTGCACTGCCAGACCCCTGCCCATGCTCACAAGCCAGCCTGGCTTCAAGCCACCAGGGAGATGGTTTGCAGTGATGGTTTGGGGGAGAGCTGCTGGCTGGGAGCAAGCACTCACACTGATGATGAGGAGCAGGACGCTGTGCTTTAGCTCTGCAATTTGCAGACATCCTTTTAAGCATGATCTAGCCAAAGGAAAGCTTCACAGCAGATAAAAGAGATCCCAGATGCAACAAGGCCTGGCTTTCCAGAGCTGGCTTAGCTGGAACCTTTGCCTGCAACCTCCAGCCTTCCTTCCAGCAGCCTCTCACACCTCACCTTCCCTTCCTGGTGAGCTTAGTCCCCAAGAGATGGTGAAGAAAGTGGAGAATTGGGTGAGAGCTGGGTGCTGGCATGGCCCTGTGGAGCTGGCCCCGAGGGAAGGATGCCTGAGATCACAGTATCACAGTTTCACAGCATCACCAAGGTTGGAAGAGACCTCAAAGATCATTGAGTCCAACCTGTCACCACAGACCCCATGACTAAACCATGGCATCAAGTGCCACATCCAATCCCCTCTTGAACACCTCCAGGGATGGGGACTCCACCACCTCCCACCTGATTCCCACCTGATTCCCACCTCCCCCTGTGCAGCAAGGCAGGGCTGTTATTCCCAGAATGATGGAATCTCTGAGGTTGGAAAAGCCCTCTGAGGTCACCGAGCCCAACTGTCAACCCAACACCACCACAGCCACTAAACTGTGTCCCCATGGCCACACACTTCTGGAACACCCCCAGGGATGGAGACTCCACCACCTCCCTGGGCAGCCTCTGCCAGATTCTATTCCACGTCTGCAAACTGAGCTATGGACACAGGGGATTGATAAGGGAGTGATAAAGGAGACAAGCTCACAGCAGCCCTGGGTCTGAGAGGGGATGGAGGAGCTGTGTTTGGCCAGCTCAGGATGGATGCAGTGCTGGCTGGGAGCGCTGTGGCTGTCCTCCTGGGGACCAGCCTGGCAGGGACTAGCTCAGAGCCTCCCTCCCTGCCAGCTGCTAGAAGCAGGTTGGATGCAGAGGGTTTGTGCTTGGATTGGTTGTGTTTCTCTCCTCTCACAGAGGCACTCTCAGCAATTGCACTTGTCACAAATTAATTCAGGGGAGTCCCAGGGCTTGTGATCTGTCAATTAGAGCAGCACAGCAGCTCCTCTGCCTTCACAGGCTGCAGGCTGCTGGGGAATATTTGGCAGGCTGATGACTAACAACTGCAGAACAGAACAAGGTAAACCCACCCTGGAGAAATGGGTTGGAGCTGCCTCCCTCTCTCTCCCTGCCTGTGCCAGCTGATGAATGAAAGGCAGCCAGGAACCCAGTGCCACCCAGGGATATGCTCCTGGGCTTCAGCTGCTGTTTGCTTAGCTTGTGAGAGAGCAGAGAGGGAAAGGCTGAGCAGGTCCCCAGGCAGGAGCAGCTCCCTTTGGGGTCTGTGGGTCCCCAGGCACAGAGCTGCTGCCTGTGGGGAGAGAAGGGCTGCAGGGGCTGTCAGCACTGCCTCAGCACATCCCTCCATGGCTTCAGGGTCACCAGCTCCAGCAGCTCCTCCCAGTGCACTTCCTGGGGCCATTTCCCAGGGGCAGATGGTGGCCATGGTGTCACCAGCTGCTGCCACATGGGAGCTGGGGCAGAAGGCACCAGCTGCCTGCTGAAGGTGATGAGCCTTTCACCACCACTTCCTCCAGTCCCAGCAGCACACAGAGCCCACCCAAGCAGCCTGCCAAGAGCAGCTGGGGGAGGACAACCATAGCACCAGAGAACTGTTTGAGTTGGAAAAGACCTCTAAGATGACCCAGTCCAACCAGCAACCCAGCACCACCAAGGCCACTAAACCCTGTCCCCAAGTGCCATGGCCACAGGTTTCCTGCACCCCTCCAGGGCTGGGGACTCCACCACCTCCCTGGGCAGCCTCTGCCAATCCCTGACCACTCCTGCAGCAAAGAAATTCTTCCTAATCTCCAACCTAAACCTTCCCTGGCACAACCTGAGGCCATTTCCTCTCCTGCTATCACTTGCTCCTAGGGAGGAGACCAAACCCCCACCTCACTCCAGCCTCCTCTCAGGGAGCTGTAGAGAGCCAGAAGGTCTCCTTCCAGCCTCCCCTTTTCCAGACTGAAAAAATCCCCAGTTCCCTCAGCTGCTCCTCACAGGAGCTCTCCAGACCCTTCCCCAGCTTTGCTGACCCTCTCAACGGGCAGAGCAGGACAGGGCCAACCTCTCCCTGCAGCAGCTCCTGAGGGCTGGGGGTCCCACCGCCCTGCATGGCTCCATGCATCAGCAGGAGGCCCCAGTCAGAGCTGAGTCAGCCCTGGGCTGGGCTGGGGGAAGTCACTGGTTCCTCTCCCACATCACCAGCCCCAGGTCTCAGTGGGAGGACCACGTGCACCCCTGGTTCCCACACCACCCCGGCGCCTGCCCTGCCCCTTCCCCTCCTGGCTGGCGGCCACCCAGCCCAACTGGCAGCACGTGCAGGCAGGGAGGAGGCAGAAGGGGAGGCAGCAGCCCCCCCCCACACACACACCCCCTTGGCACAGCACTTCTGCTCCAGGACAACTCAGCAAGGGAACAGGGACGAGGGAGGAACCAGCACTCTGCTTCCCCACTGACACCAGGACTCCTCTGCTCTTCCTTCCCAGCCCTGCTCCTTGCACCAGGGACTGAATGCTGTCCCTGCTGGCAAGCAAAGCTTTATTCCTGCTGCTATCAAAACCAAATCCCAACCTCAACTCCTTCTCAGGTCCCCCAGGCACCCTTACAGAGGGCAGCAGCTCTGCAACAACCTAATCCTGCCTCTGGTCTCTGTCCGCTTGCCCCGGGCACCCCGAGCTGCTGCCAGCCGTGCCTGGGGCAGCTGAGCCAAGGCAGCCCTGGGAGCCCCATGGAGCCTTCCCCTTCAGCTCTTACTGAAAACCCTGCTTTGCCCCCTCCTCTTTTCCCTGTAGTTTTAGGTTCAAATCAGTGTTGAACCCCAGCAAGCAGCAGAGCTGCTGCCTTCAGCCCCCTGCTTTGCCTGGGACCTTCGCTCAGCACTGCAAACCACCTCCCCCCTTTCAGCCAGCTCCTGCCACACAGACTCCTCACTCCCTGCCCAGCTCAGCACCAGGAACCCCTCCTGCAGCGGGGCTGGGTGCTGGGACACTCCCTGATTTGGAGCAGATTCTGGGGGCTGCTTTTGGAAACCACACAAGGGCCTGGGAAGTGCACACAGGGCTGGGGGGAGGGCAGTGGCAGTGCTCTGAGCATCCTGCAGCATCCTGCTGGCTCCTCACCTCTGCTGCTCCCAGCAGGAGAGAGGGGCAGGGCTCCAGCTGTTGGGAACCTGCTGGCTCCTTCCCACCTCTGCTGCACCCCACAGGAGAGAGGGGCAGTGCTCCAGCTTTTGGGAACCTGCTGGCTCCTCACCTCTGCTGCACCCAACAGGAGAGAGGGGCAGGGCTCCAGCTCTTGGGAACCTGCTGGCTCCTCACCTCTGCTGCACCCAAGAGGAGAGAGGGGCAGTGCTCCAGCTGTTGGGAATCTGCTGGCTCCTTCCCACCTCTGCTGCATCCAGCAGGAGAGAAAGGCAGGGCTCCAGCTCTTGGGAACCGTCTGGGTCCTCACCTCTGCTGCATCCAGCAGGAGAGAGGGGCAGTGCTCCAGCTCTTGGGAACCTGCTGGCTCCTCACCTCTGCTGCATCCAACAGGAGAGAGGGGCAGTGCTCCAGCTCCAGCGCTGGCAGGAGGTGGGGCCGGGGAGCCCCCAGCCTGTGGGACCCACCAGGCCTCGCTTGCCCCGTGCCCTTCTGCTCTGCTGGCTCCCCAGAGGCGATGAGGCATGGCCTGATGGCAAGTGGCATCTGCCAGCTGATTCAAACCACCTTCCATCAGTGCCAGCCCTGCCCGGCGTCGGGGGCCGCACGCCTCATTACCCCCCGGGCTGTGCCGGCCGCTGCGCTGCCCAGGCTGGGGGCTGTGCTCCCCTCTGAGCAGCCTCCCTGCTGCCTGCACCCTCCTCCTCCTCCTCTTCCTCCTTCTCCTTCTCCTCCTCCTCCTCCTCTTCCTCCTCCTCCTCTTCCTCCTCCTTCTCCTCCTCCTCCTCCTGCTGTGCTCCTGAGCGAGCCCAGGTGGGCACCACTGGAGGGAGGAGGACAAGGACCTAATGCGCCCAGACAGGGAGCAGATGGCAGCAGCCACCGGGCTGAGGGCCTCCTTCCTATCTGTCACCTCTAGGAAAACCACTTAAGACAAGTCCCTGAGCAAAGGGATGAGAGGGCTGGAGCTGCCAGCTCGCTCCCCAGCACCATCTGACCCTGCTCTCAATTCCCCTTTCTGCCCCATGGCTGCCTTTTATTTCAGTTCCCTTGGCTCCTACCCAGCCAAGCCCCCCTGGAGCCCGGGGGGGGCATCACCCCTTCCCCATTTTCTGCCCTGCCTGTGGCTCACCCCTGAGGTGCCTCACGTGGCCCTTTCCCACTCCTTCCCCACCACTCTGGTGCTCTAGTTGCTAAATTTTGCCCTGGCTGCTCGTTCCCAGGGGCTCTTTCAGTTCCCCTTCCCTTGGCCATGGGATGGGAGGGGTGGCATGTCCACCCCCCTCACCTCCAGCACCAGGGAGTGGGACCCTGCTGGAGCCAGCAGCACCAGGCTGCAGGCTCCCACACAGCTCTGGGATGGGAGGGGTGGCATGTCCAGCCCCCTCACCTCCAGCACCAGGGAGTGGGACCCTGCTGGAGCCAGCAGCACCAGGCTGCAGGCTCCCACACAGCTCTGGGGGTCATGGGATGGGAGGGGGTGGCATGTCCACCCCCCTCACCTCCAGCACCAGGGAGTGGGACCCATTTGGACCCAGCAGCACCAGGCTGCAGGCTCCCACACAGCTCTGGGATGGGAGGGGGTGGCATGTCCACCCCCCTCACCTCCAGCACCAGGGAGTGGGACCCATCTGGACCCAGCAGCACCAGGCTGCAGGCTCCCACACAGCTCTGGGGGTCACAGGGTGCATCCTGCATGGACAAAGCCCAGCAGAAGACAAATAAAGCTGCCTCCTCTCTGGCCAGCAGGGACATGCTGGGGCCTGCAGATGCTGCTTGAGGGATGGCAACCAGCAGAGCCCAGCCCTCCCCAGCCCCATGGTAGATAAGGGGTGAGGGTGGGGGGGAGGGGGAAGACAGAAACCCCAACCCAAACTGTTATCTCTGGAAATAAACCAGGCCAATATTTAAAAATAAAGGTGCTGGCAGGTGCTGGACTCCCAGAGAGGGCTGGGAATAAATAAAGCCCCAGCCAGTGGCAGGTGGTGACCAATTCCTTAAGCTGCCCTTTTACTAAACATACCCTGGGAGCAGCCAGCAACAGGTGGCAGGGGCTGGCCAGCAAGCCCCAAGCCTGCTATTTTTAAGCCCAGCTTATCTCTCCCTAGTTGGAGGGTGTGGGTGTGTGTGTGTGCTTTTTTACCCCACATAATCTTCAGCCAGAGAACATCAGCCCTTCCCCTGCCAGAGAAGAAGGGGGCAGGGGACCCCTCGGGTGTGTGTGCCCCCATGGGGAACCATGAGCTGGCAGCAGAGGGGCTGTGCTGCTTCCCAGGGAGGGGAAGGGGCTGCTCAGCTGAGCAGCAGCACGCTGTGGAGGCAGTCCCAAGGTGGCTGTGGACATTGTCACTGCCACAGAAGCCCCCAAGTGACCCTTTCAGTGCTCCCATGCTCCCCCCTCACCCCCAGCGTGGGGATGACTGGAGGTGACAGCTGATGGGAGGTGAGGGATGGCTGGACCCTGGCTGTGCTGGTCCTTTGCAGCCCATCCAGGGCAGCCCCAAAGGTGGCTGAAGCCATCCAGCTCTGGCTGGAGCAGCAGGATACCTCTGGCTCAGTTTCCCCCTTGGGCTTCACAGAGTCAGAGACTCAACCAGGTTGGAAAAAGGCCTCCAAGATCATCAAGTCCAACCAACCACTTAACCCTAACTAATCAACCAGACCTCATCCAGGCTCTTCTGAAACACCTCCAGGGACATCAACCCCACCAGCCCCCCAGCCAGCCCAGCCCAAGGGGCAACTTCTCTTCCTCTGCAGAACTCCTTTCTAAGGTCAAGCTTCTGCTTTCTGCCTGAGATGAAGTCTGATCACAGAATCAGTCAGGGTTGGAAGGGACCACAAGGATCACCCAGTTCCAACCCCCCTGCCATGGGCAGGGACACCCCACACTAGATCAGCCTGGCCAGAGCCTCATCCAGCCTGGGCTTAAACACCTCCAGGGCTGGGGCCTCGACCACCTCCCTGCACAACCCATCCCAGGGCTTCACCACTCTCATGGGGAAGAACTTCCTCCTCACCTCCAGCCTGAATCTTCCCACCTCCAGCTTCATTCCATTCCCCCTAGTCCTGTCACTAGCTGAGAGCCTGAGCAGTCTGCCTGGGCTTGGCAGGGCTGGCAGCAGAGAGGCCAGAGCTGGCTGTGGGTCAGGCACCCCACGGGGGAGGCTGCTCCGGGGTCCCCACCGCCGCCTGCCCCTTACCTGCGGGCTGCTGGTGCCGAACCCCAGGCTGGGGGTGGAGGGGACAGACATTGAGTGGGGGCCCATGGGGGAGCTGATGACGGAGAAGGGGGGTCCCATGCCGTTGATGGGCGAGCTGAGGGTGCTGATGGGCGAGTGGAGCTGGCCCGGGGAGCCCAGCGAGGAGCCAATGCCCGGCCCCAGGGGCGGGTGCAGGGAGGGGGCGGCCATGGGCCCCCTGCTCGTGGGCGAGTTCAGGGAGGTGGAATTCACTTGGCTGGAGAAATCTGCAAGAGAGCAAAGAGAGAAACGGGGTTGAGACTCCCACCCAGCACAGGCTCTGACATCTCCGAGTACAGAAGACAGAATTCAGCAGGTTGGAAGAGACCTTCGGGGTCACAGAATCATTGCCAGGGCTGGAAGGGAGCTCAAGGCTCAGCCAGTCCCAACCCCCTGCCATGGGCAGGGACACCTCACACTACAGCAGGTTGCTCAGAGACACATCCAGCCTGGCTGCAAACACCTCCAGGGATGAGGCTTCCACCACCTCCCTGGGCAACCTGTGCCAGGCTCTCACCACCCTCCTGGGGAACAACTTCTTCCTCACATCCAATCTCAATCTCCCCACTTCTAGCTCTGCTCCATCCCCCCAAGTCCTATCACTCCCTGACACCCTCAAATGTCCCTCCCCAGCTTTCTTGCAGCCCCCTGCAGATCCTGGAGGCCACAATTAGGTCTCCTGGGAGCCTTCTCTTCTCCAGACTGAACAGTCCCAGCTCCCCCACTGGGAGCTGTGATGGGACCCTGGGTGCAGCAGGGGGGTGCTGGGAGCTGTGATGGGACCCTGGGTGCAGCAGGGGGATGCAGGGAGCAGTGATGGGACCCTGGGTGCAGCAGGGGGATGCAGGGAGCTGTGATGGGACCCTGGGTGCAGCAGGGGGATGCAGGGAGCAGTGATGGGACCCTGGGTGCAGCAGGGGGGTGCTGGGAGCTGTGGTGGGTGCAGCAGGGCTTTATAAGAGGAGCATCTCTGCCCTGCTGGACCTTTGCTCCCTTGAGCTGGGGATTCCCTGGTGGATGTCCAGGGAACACTCCTGGGGCTGGGCTTGCTGTGGGCTCAGCAAGCACCTTCCCCACCGTGGGACCACCTCTGTGCATCTGCACATGTGGTTTGTGTGTCCAGGCAGGGCACACAGCCTGTGTTTGTGTGTGCTGCTGAGGAGGAACGTGGCTGAAGCTGCCCAGGGAGCAAGGAGCAGCTCTCAGCAGGCAGCAATGGGCTGTGCCTGCCCATGCCCCAGCAGCTCCATGGTCCCTGGGGAGCAGGGGTGGGGGGGAGGCGGGAAGGGGGGGGGTTAAAAATAGCCTCTGATTCTCCTGAGAGGAGCCACGGAGCCATTCCTGGCACATTTCCTCCTCATCCTGTCACGCTGCTTGCAAAACAATCCCTGCTGAGGAAGGGGCTGGCTCCTGCCCCCCTCCCCCCACCCCAGCCCCGGGCTGTGAGGAGAAGCTGAGGGAAAGCAGCATGGGCAGGGGCCCCACCGTCCCCACCCCTCACCCCAGCACCCACCAGGACCTCCCAGCAAACACAGGGCCAGAGAGGGGGGGTCCCACCACAGCTCCCTGCATCCCCCTGCTGCACCCAAGGTCCCATCACAACTCCCAGTATCCTCCTGCTGCACCCAGGGTCCCATCACAGCTCCCTGCATCCCCCTGCTGCACCCAGGGTCCCATCACAGCTCCCTGCATCCCCCTGCTGCACCCAGAGTCCCATCACAGCTCCCTGCATCCCCCTGCTGCACCCAGGGTCCCACCACAGCTCCCTGCATCCCCCTGCTGCACCCAGGGTCCCATCACAGCTCCCTGCATCCCCCTGCTGCACCCAGGGTCCCATCACAGCTCCCTGCATCCCCCTGCTGCACCCAGGGTCCCATCACAGCTCCCTGCATCCCCCTGCTGCACCCAGGGTCCCATCACAGCTCCCTGCATCCCCCTGCTGCACCCAAGGTCCCATCACAGCTCCCAGTATCCTCCTGCTGCACCCAGGGTCCCATCACAACTCCCAGCACCCCCCTGCTGCACCCAGGGTCCCATCACAACTCCCAGCACCCCCCTGCTGCACCCAGGGTCCCACCACAGCTCCCAGTATCCTCCTGCTGCACCCAGGGTCCCATCACTGCACCCAGGGTCCCATCACAGCTCCCAGCATCCCCCTGCTGCACCCAGGGTCCCATCACAGCTCCCAGCATCCCCCTGCTGCACCCAGGGTCCCACCACAGCTCCCTGCATCCCCCTGCTGCACCCAGGGTCCCATCACTGCACCCAGAGTCCCATCACTGCACCCAGGGTCCCACCACAGCTCCCTGCATCCCCCTGCTGCACCCAGGGTCCCATCACTGCACCCAGAGTCCCATCACTGCACCCAGGGTCCCATCACAGCTCCCTGCATCCCCCTGCTGCACCCAGGGTCCCATCACTGCACCCAGAGTCCCATCACTGCACCCAGGGTCCCATCACAGCTCCCAGCATCCCCCTGCTGCACCCAGGGTCCCACCACAGCTCCCAGTATCCTCCTGCTGCACCCAGGGTCCCATCACTGCACCCAGGGTCCCATCACAGCTCCCAGTATCCCACTGGGGCACCCAGAGTCCCATCACTGCACCCAGGGTCCCATCACAGCTCCCAGCCTCCCATTCCTGCACCCAACTTTCCAACACTGCACCCCAAATCCCATTGCTCCCAGTACCAGGAGGAGCAGAAGAGGCAAAACTGGAGATCAGGCTCCAGGGCTGGGGCACTGCCAGCCATGGGGGTCCTGTCCCATGTGGGACAGACCCTGTGCTCCAGCCAGCTTCCACTGTTGAGGCTGAAAGGAGCCTGTGGCCCTGGCAGGTGTCACTGTGGCCATGGCAGAGGACAGAATCCCTGTCCCCAGGGTCTGGCCATCCCTCTCCCCAGGGTTTGTCCATCTCCTTCCCCAGGTTCTGGCCATCCCTCTCCCCAGAGTCTGGCCATCCTTCTCCCCAGGGTCTGGCCATCCCTGTCCCCTGGGTCTGGCCATCCCTGTCCCCTGGGTCTGGCCATCCCTCTCCCCAGGGTTTGTCCATCTCCTTCCCCAGGTTCTGGCCATCCTTCTTCCCAGAGTCTGGCCATCCCTGTCCCCAGGGTCTGGCCATCCCTGTCCCCAGGGTCTGGCCATCCTTCTTCCCAGAGTCTGGCCATCCCTGTCCCCAGAGTCTGGCCACCCCTGTCCCCAGGTTCTGGCCATCCTTCTCCCCAGGGTCTGGCCATCCCTGTCCCCAGGGTCTGGCCATCCCTGTCCCCAGGTTCTGGCCATCCTTCTTCCCAAAGTCTGGCCATCATTGTCCCCAGGTTCTGGCCATCCTTCTCCCCAGAGTCTGGCCATCCCTGTCCCCAGGGTCTGGCCATCTCTGTCCCCAGGGTCTGGCCATCCTTCTCCCCAGGGTCTGGCCATCCCTCTCCCCAGGGTCTGCCCCCCATCAGCTCTCACAGGATGTTCAGTATTAGACAGCCACTGGCCATGGTCACCTGTGGCTGAGTGACACAAAAGGGACCCCCAGAAATTCCTCCTGGCTCCGGGGTCTGCTCCTGGGGTCTGGCACTCTGGGATGGTCCTTCCTGGCTCTCTGAGCGAAGGAAAGGGCTGGGAGGAGGAGCAGGGCTGGGGGCTGGGATGTGCCCTGCAGAGCTGGGCTGTGGGCTCTGCTCCCACCATCAGGCCAGGTCCCAGGAGACAGGGAGGAGCTGGTTCTGCAGCCACTCTGTGTCTGGGCACAGGGTCCCAGCCAGCCCTTCCCTGAAGGACCTCCAGAAAGGCCCCAGTTAGCCAAGGTGATGGATGGAGCCCTTCCAAGGATGCAGTGGATCCCTGGCCAGGGGAAACAGGCACTTGACCTGCCAGCACAGTCCTTCCTTTCAAAAGCTCCTGACTCTTTCAGGCAGGAGGGGTCACAGGCAGGTCACTGGCGGCCAGCCCACGTCTCCTGGAGCACATCAGAAAGCAGAGCACGTGTGGGGCTGGCACCTCTCCCCACACCCCCAGCCCCTGGGTACCACAGCAGCTCCCCAGCCCCGGGCAGCCCCCCAGCCAGCTCCCCTCACCCATCCTGTTTACACACTTTGCTTCCCCAGCAGACACCATCCCCGGCAGCCAGTGAGGAACTGGGTGTGTGTGGTAAGGGCTGGGCTGGAGAAAATAACTCCGGCAACAACAACAGAGGAGGAAAGAGGCGAGGGGAGGAGGAACCCTGCACTGAGCAAGCCCACGGGGGAGAAGTGTGTGCAGGCACAGACACATTTGGCTGTGTTTTCACCCCCCACCCCCCCAAAACAAAACAGCACCCTTGGCCAAACCCTCTGAAACCTGAACCAGACCTGAACTCCTTCAGAGCATCCTGCCTCAAAGCAGCCCCTCAGCCACTGGGGTGTTTCCACTCCTCATCCAAGCATTTCCTCCTCCACTGCCTTAAATCCTGCTCTAAGGGTGGGAAACAGAATCCCAGAACAGTGGAAGAGAAGACAGTTTAGAATAGAATCAACCAGGTTGGAAGAGACCTTTGGGTCTCTTTGAGACCCTTTGCCATGGGTTAGCTGTTTGGGTGGGTTGGATTGGTTGATGGGTTGGACACGATGATCTTGAAGGTCTCTTCCAACCTGGTTTGGTTTATTCTAATAAAGGATCAATCAGTCCAACCCTATCACCCACAGCACCATCTGATCAACTCAACCATGGCACCAAGGGCCTCAGCCAGGCTCTTCCTAAACACCTCCAGGGATGGGGACTCCACCACCTCCCTGGGCAGCCCATGGAGGTTGGAAGGGACCTCTGGGGATCATCCAGTCCAACCACTGGATGATGGTTTGCTTCAGGTTTGCTTCAGGTTCATTAGATCTAGATCCAAGGACTCAAGGTGGAGAGAGAGAGAGAGAGAGATCCAGAGCTTGGGAGATAGAATCATAGAATCAATAAGGTTGGAAAAGACCTCAGAGATCATCAAGTCCAACCTGTCACCCAACACCTCATCCAGAGCTCTCTTTCGAGATCCAGAGCTCTCTCATCACAAACCTCCTGAAGGACTTTGGAATTGCAAAGGAGAGAGAGGAAAGGATAAATTTAAAAGGGGAGGGGAAGCCAAGACTGAGGAAATGCCCTTAAAAGTAAAAAATAACCCCCAAAACTGATGGCTCCAAGAGCTGGAGGGAGCCTGCAGGAAGGCTGCAGAGGGACTTTGCGTGAGGCTGTCTGGAGCCAGGCCAAGGGGGAATGGTTTGAAGCTGAGGCAGAGCAGGGTCAGAGTGGAGCTGAGGAAGTTCTTCAGCAGGAGAGTGGTGAGGCTCTGGCACAGGCTGCCCAGGGAGGCTGTGGCTGCCTCCTCCCTGGGGCTGTTCAAGGCCAAGCTGGAGGAGGCCTTGAGCAGCTGAGTCTAGCTGAGAGGTGTCCCTGCTCGAGGTGACCTAATTGTGGCCTTCCAGTGTCTGGAGGGGGCTACAAGAAGGCTGGGGTGTGGTGAGGGCTGGGGAGGAGATGTGGAGTTGGATGCTTTCAGCAAGAGCAGCTCCCAGTGGGTCCAGCCTGCCCATCCAAGCTGCATCCACACATGGATCATGGAACTGTTTTGGTTGGAAAAGCCTTCCAAGGATCATTGAGTCCAACCATCAACCATCTTTGGTATGAGCCTGGAGCAGGCTGCCCAGAGAGGTTGTGGAGTCTCCTTCAGTGGAGAGATTCCAACCCCTTCTGGCCATTATGATCCTGGGCAAGCTGCTGGAGGTGCCCTGCTTTAGCAGGGACTGGATGATGCCCAGAGCTCCCTCCCAACCCTCACCATTCTATGGTTCACAGTATCACCAAGGTTGGAAGAGACCTCAAAGATCATTGAGTCCATCAGTGCCAGTGGTCTTCCAAGGACAGCTAGCTGCTAAGGGAAAGGGCAGCACTGAGCAGCCTGCCAGCAAAACAGGACCCAGGCTTTTTATCTGGAGACCAGATCAATCCCCCCACACACCCCCCAGCTGTGGTCTTTGTGTGATGGTTTCAGCCCTGGCATCTTCCTCAGCAGAAGAGCTGAGCTGGAGGCACAGACCCAGCTCCCTGCAGCCCCACAACTCAGATGGCTTGAGAAGGATCATGTGGCCCTGCCCTAAATGCCTTATTCTTTATGGGGGGGAGGGGGGGGGAGAATTCCTATCCAAATCTTGTGGCTGGCTGGTTTGGAGTTGAGAGAGAAAGAGAGGGGGAGGTGGGGGGAAAGAGAAGGAGCACAAAAAAAAGCTTCATTGCAAATTCCTGAGCTGCTGAAGAGCTCTTGTTTCCCATCCCCTGGCTGCCATGGGGCATCTGATGAGATAGATGGAGGTTGGTTGTGCTTAAACAAAGGAGACACAGAGAAAATAGCTGCAATTCATGGGTGGGGCAGGAGGGGAAATGCTTTGAGAACTCCTTTTGGGTTTGTTGGTTGTTTTCTTTTTTTTTTTTGTATTTAGAAACAGGCCTGGAGTTTATTTTGGTCAAGAGAGAGTCACACACAGAGAGAGCAGCGCTGCACGGCAGGGCAGGCGCACAGGCTGGCACTGCCTGGGCTGGGAGGGCATCTGGCAGAATCCTCCCTGTGTTTGCTGCCCTCAGAGATCTGTTTGGGCTTGGGAAAGAGCTCTAAGATCAGCCAGGATCACAGTCTCACAGTCTCACAGTCTCACAGCATCACCAAGGTTGGAAGAGAGCTCAAGGATCATCGAGTCCAACCTGTCACCACAGACCTCATGACTAAACCATGGCACCAAGTGCCACATCCAGTCCCCTCTTGAACACCTCCAGGGATGGGGACTCCACCACCTCCCTGGGCAGCACACTCCCATGGCTAACAACTCACTTGGTGAAGAACTTTCTCCTCACCTCCAGCCTAAACTTCCCCTGGCACAGCTTGAGACTGTGTCCTCTTGTTCTGGTGCTGCTTGCCTGGGAGAAGAGACCAACCCCTTCCCAGCTACAGCCACCTTTCAGGTAGTTGTAGAGGGCAATGAGGTCACCCCAGAGCCTCCTCTTCTCCAGGCTAAACAACCCCAGCTCCCTCAGCCTCTCCTCATAGGGCTATGCTCAAGGCCTCTCCCCAGCCTTGTTGCCCTTCTCTGGACACCTTCAAGTGTCTCAATGTCCTTCTTAAACTGAGGGGCCCAGAACTGGACACAGGACTCAAGGTGCAGCCTAACCAATGCAGAGTACAGGGCACAATGACTTCCCTGCTCCTGCTGGCCACACTGTTCCTAATGCAGGCCAGGATGCCATTGGCCTTCTTGGCCACCTGGGCACACTGCTGGCTCATATTCAGGCAGCTGTCAATCAGCACCCCCAGGTCCCTCTCTGTTTGGCAGCTCTCAGCCACTCTGCCCCCAGCCTGTAGCTCTGCATGGGATTGCCGTAGCCAAAGTGCAGCCCCTGGCACTTGGACTTGTTGAATGCCATCCTGTTGGCCTCTGCCCATCTGTCCAGTCTGTCGAGGTCCCTCTGCAGAGCCTTTCTACCCTCTAACTGACCAACATCTGCTCCTAACTTGGTGTCATCTGCAAACTTGCTGATGACTGACTCGACCCCCTCATCCAGATCATCAATGAAGATGTTGAAGAGCACAGGGCCCAGCACTGCTCCCTGGGGCACACCACTGGTGCCTGGCCACCAGCTGGCTGTGGCACCATTCACCACCACTCTCTGGGCTCAGCCTCTAGCCAGTTCCTAACCCAGCACAGAGTGTAGTGGTCCAAGCCATGAGCTGACAGGCCAACCATCAGCCCAGCACCACCGTGGCCATGAAGCCATGCCCCTGAGTGCCACATCACAGAGCAGCTCAGGTTGGAAGGGACCTCAGAGAGCATCTCCTTCAACCATAGTATCATAGAATCAGTCAGGGTTGGAAGGGACCACAAGGATCATCTAGTTCCAACCCCCCTGCCATGGGAGGTTTGGGCTGGAGGTGAGGAAGAAATTCTTCCCAGCAAGAGAGATTGGCCATGGGGATGTGCTGCCCAGGGAGGTGGTGGAGTCCCCATCCCAGGAAGAGCCTGGATGAGGCACTTTGGTGCCATGGTTGAGTTGATCAGATGGTGCTGGGTGAGAGGTTGGACTGGATGATCTCTGAGGTCTTTTCCAACCTGGTTCATCCTATTCTAAGTGCTGCTGCTTGGCCAGGGTACATCTGCAGCTGCCCAGCAGCTTAGAAGAGCTTTTGCTGACAGGGCAGTATCAAGGGGGGGGTGGTGGTTGTGATTTTAACATCTCCACACCACAAAATGTCCCAGAGCAGAAACAATTACAACAGCACAGAGCTGCTGCTGCTACTTTGGCTATTTTTTTTCCCCTTATTATTATTTTCTTTCTCTTTTATTTTTATCCCAGGACAGCTCATTTGTACCAGAAGCAACTGCACCAGCAAAAAGCTTTCAGCCATATAACCTTCATTTATGTTTAAGAGGCTTTGCCAGGAAAACTACAGTGCTGCCCCAGCTCTGCTGGAAAACCTGCCCTCAGATACCCAGGGAGTTTGCTCAGCAGCTTGGTGACTCCCACAGCCTGCTGCTGAGAGAGGGCAAGACACGAAACCAAACCTCTCCACATCTCCAGGCTCAGAGTGCCAGAGCTGCTGAGGAGGGCTGCAGACCAGCAGGGTTGCCCAGCACAAATCCAGGCTGGGCAGGGACTGGCTGGAAAGCAGCCCTGAGGAGAGGGACTTGGGGCTGCTGGGGGAGGAGAAGCTCAGCAGGAGCTCTCAGTGTGCACTTGCAGCCCAGAAAGTCAATCAGATCCTGGGCTGCATCAGGAGAAGTGTGGCCAGCAGGGCAAGGGAGGTGATCCTCCCCCTCTGCTCAGCTCTGCTGAGACCCCACCTGGAGTACTGCCTCCAGTTCTGGAGCCCCTATGACAAGAGGGATCTGGAGGTGCTGGAAGGTGTCCAGAGAAGGACCACAAGGATGAGCAGAGGGCTGGAGCTGCTCTGCTGTGAGGACAGACTGAGGGAGTTGGGCTGTTCAGTCTGGAGAAGGCTCCTAGGTGACCTCATTGTGGCCTTCCAGTATCTGAAGGGGGCTACAGGAGGGCTGGGGAGGGACTGCTCAGGATCTCAGGGAGTGATAGGAGTAGGGGGAATGGAATGAAGCTGGAGGTGGGGAGATTGAGGCTGGAGGTGAGGAGGAAGTTCTTCCCCATGAGAGTGGTGAAGCCCTGGAATGGGTTGTGCAGGGAGGTGGTTGAGGCCCTGTCCCTGGAGGTGTTTAAGCCCAGGCTGGATGAGGCTCTGGCCAGGCTGATCTAGTGTGGGGTGTCCCTGCCCATGGCAGGGGGGTTGGAACTGGATGATCCTTGTGGTCCCTTCCAACCCTGACTGATACTATGATACCCAGGATGCAGCCCTGTGGCCCATCCCAGTGGGACCAGCAGGGGTCTGTGGGATCTGTCACACTGCAAGCCCCCCCTGCAGCCAGCCCTGATGCCAGCTGAGGTTTGGGAAGCAGTCTGCACCCCCTTCATTTCTGCTTCCTTTTGTTGTTGGGTTGGGTTGTTGTTTTTTTCTCTCTCTTTTGGCCTTTTTTTTTAGGTCTTTTCCCTTTTTCTCAGCACCTCTTCCTCCTTAATCAGAAAGCAAATCAATTCTGGGTATGAAACAGCAGGAAATTCTAAACTGGGGTTGCCCCTCCCTTTCCTTAAGCCAGACCTCTGCACTCAGGCTGTGGGGCCACCTTTGGAGGGGATGGAGACCAGCAGCTCAGATCAGGCTTTCAGAAACCTCCACCTCCTCCTCCTCCTCCTCCTCCTCCTCCTTCTCCTCCTCCTCTGCTCTCAAGTTGTCATCTTGGTGTTGCCCAGGTGTAAACCTCTGACACCCAAAAGGAGCCATGGAGTCCTGAGAGCATTTCTCCTTCTTCCAGTGCCTCTGCTGGTGGTGAGTTCCCCAAAACAAACTCAGGAGTCACCAGCCAGTTCCTCTCATTCCTCAAAAGCAGGCCAGAAATCTCCTCCTGTGCTGCCCATCCAAG
Organism: Melanerpes formicivorus; assembly: GCF_026170545.1. Lineage (NCBI taxonomy): Eukaryota > Metazoa > Chordata > Aves > Piciformes > Picidae > Melanerpes > Melanerpes formicivorus. Next base: position 255,859 of record NW_027142533.1, read on the forward strand.
GAACCTCAACTGGTGAAGGTTTCCACCTCCTTTCCCTTTGCCTCAGCCAGTGCAGCCAGCACAGCACTGATGGCAAACAGCCTGCACCCACCTAGGAAGTGGGATCCTGAGAGCAGCACATCTGGGCAGGAGATGGGGAGGAAAGAGAGGGAGAAGGGGCATTGGAACTACAGGGATGGAGGCATCTCAGCCCTGCCCTAGGGGTAGGGAAGCTGCCAGCTCTGTGGGGAGGTTTGGAGTGGGTACCAGGGTGGATACCACCTTGGAGAGCCCTCATCCACACACCTAGGAAGTGGGATCCTGAGAACAGCACATCTGGGCAGGAGATGGGAAGGAAAAAGAAGGAGAAGGGGCATTGGAACTACAGGGATGGAGGTGTCTCAGCCCTGCCCCAAGGGTAGGGAAGCTGCCAGCTCTGTGGGGAGGTTTGGAGTGGGAACCAGGGTGGATACCACCTAGGAAGTGGGATCCTGAGAGCAGCACATCTGGGCAGGAGCTGGGGGTTGGACTGAAGGTTCTCAGGTGAGAATTGCCGTGGGAACCCAGTGACCACAAGAGGTCAGGTCCTCACTTTTGTCCCTGATCAAAATCTGGAGTGAACAGCATGTTTACAGCAGATGGATTTAAATAGCCCCTGGCCTACAATCTTGAGTAAGTTTGCTCTCACTTTACAGCAGCTCAGCTGAGAACTGAAGCAAGGATGGAGCAAGACCTTCTTGTTCCTTTTCCAGTGCTGGCTGCTGCCACGGACCTGACAGTGCCAGGCTTGGGCCAACTCAGGGAGATGATCTGCACAGTGCAACGTGGCTGCCACCCCCCAGAATCACCTGTGGGGCCGAGAAACAAGAATCATCTTGTGGCCCAAACACACTGAACTGCATTTGCAGCAGGGGAAGAGAGGCAACCGACCCCTTGGTGGCTGCCAGGCACATGGAAGAGGCATCCCATGAATCACAGATCACAGAATCATGGAATGCATCAGGTTGGAAGGGATCCTCAAAGATCACCTTGTCCAACCACCCTGCAGTGAGGAGATGCATCCCCAACTAGATCAGGCTGCTCAGGGCTCCAACCAAGTCACTTGAATTGGTTTTCCTGCCCCATTTTCTAGACCTGAGCATAAAGGCAAAGCCAAGAACGTCCCTCCCTGAGCCCTCCAAGCCTGCACAGGGCACAGCACACAGAAGGAGGTCTGTTGGGAGGGGGGGAAGCACTGAACAATCAGCAGTTGCAGTTTCTCTTCAGGAACTCGCTCCAAGGCTTGGGAAAGTTCCTTCAGCCACGCTCAGCACTTCACTTTCCCTGGGTGACGCCGCGGCGGTTTGAGCAGCTCGGGGCTGCTGAGAAACTGCTGTCTGCTCTGGGTGGGTTCCTCCTCCTGCCAGGTTTCACTCTGACCAAGCTAAAACCTCAAAGCCACACAGCCTTTCACCCCCAGCTCCCCTCCCCCTCCCCCCTCCCCCTGCCCCAGCCAGCTGAAATCTGATGGCAAGAGCTCTTGGCACAGCCACTGCCAAACCCAGCCAGGAGCAGAGGTGCGTTTGGGGGCTGCGAGAGCAGCGCTGGGGTCCCCTTCCAGCGGCTCTCCTGGGATGGAGGCAAGTTGGAAGCATTGCCTCTGCTTGCTGCCATCCCAGTCCCTTGTAGGTGATCAACCAACCTTGCAGGGCTGATGGGTTCTGGCATGGTATCAGTGCCCAGCAGCAGCTTTGCCATGGTACTTTGCACACCAACCTCTCCTTCCCCCAGGCCATGCTCCTACCACTGCAGCTCAGGGAAATCTCTGCTTTCTTCCCAGAGGATGAAGGAAAAGTAGTGCAGCAACCCACTGCCAGGCCATGGGACAGGGTGGTTGAGGGATCTCCACAGTGGTAACCACTCTGGTATCCACTCCAAACCTCCCCACAGAGCTGGCAGCTTCCCTGTCCCTGGGGCAGGGCTGAGACACCTCCATCCCTGCAGTTCCAAGACACCTCCATCCCTGCAGTTCCAATGCCCCTTCTCCCTCTCTGTCCTGTTTTATCTTCTCCTCCATCCTTCAGACACAACTTTGCAGGTAACATTAGATCTCCCCAGAGCAAGGAGAAGGACAACTCTGTGCTTACAACCATGTGCAGAGGTTAAGTGCTGGGTGCCATCTGGGGGTCTCCCTCCAGGCAACCTGCTCATGAATGCTCCCATTTTAGTGCAGCCCAGCTTAAGCCCCACAGGGGCACCTTTGGGAGACACTCACCCCATCATCTGCTACAGCCTGAATGCCCAGAGGCCTGGTGAACCCCACACACACCAAAACCATGGGATTTGTCTGCCTGATGCTTCAGAGCTTGGATGGAGGAGGAGAGGCAGCCCCACTGCGGCCATGTGCGTGCTGGAGAGGCACAGAGCTCCCATCAGGGCTGCCCAAGCACGCTCAGCTCCAGCACAAAAGCTCATTTTGTCCTCTTTTTCCTGAAAAACCCTCATGCCACCCTCTCAGGAGCCCAGCTGGAAGCTTGCATGGGCTATTCCCATCTCCAAGGGGGAAGGATTGTGCAGAGGAACGTTCCAGAAGCCTCTCTCCCCACGGCTGTCGCTGGAGGAAACGCTTACGGCCGCCTCTTCCTCCAGCACTCCCAGCTTCCTGCCCCGTGCAAACCCCACCACCACCACCCACCTCTCCCCCCACGGAGGACCTCACACCCACGGAGCACCCTCCACCCACAGAGAACCCTCCACCCCTCTTAGTTTGGCTTGCACCTCCCAAGGCCGTGGGGCAAGCTGCGAGCCCCCCGCGGCAGGAGCTGGGGCGGTGGTGGGACGAAGGCAGGAGCAGGAAGCATGAGCAAGCAGCTGAGCTGTGACATATGGAAAGTGTGAGGAGCCCCTGGGAGGGAAGGAAAAGGCAAAGCAAAAGCCCAGGGGCAGGGGCAGTGAGCAGCCCAGCTCAGCTCTCCCCCTACCCCCTCTTCCCCAAGCCTGGCAGCAGGGGCGGGTGGGTGGATGGGGAGGAAAGCGGTGGGGAGGGGAGGGGAGGGGGGGGAAGGGAAGGGTGCACCCAGGCAAACAAGGATTTTGCTGATAAAGCAAATGTGACTCAATCACACGCTTGTGCAAAGATGTCACAACAGTGCTGAGAAATTACCGGCTCGGATTTCAGCCCTCAAGGGCCGGCGCTGTCCCTGCCGGTACAATGTGCTCTGTTCTGCTGTCAGCAGCTCCGCCGCTGCCCCTAATTTACTGGCTGGGAACCCACTGCAGGAGCAGGCAGTGAGAGGTGCACAGTGTAGAGGCTGCTGCCAGCCCAGGCACTGCTCCACAGCACCAGAGAATTGTTAGGGCTGGAAGGGAGCTCAAGGCTCAGCCACTTCCAACCCCCCTGCCATGGGCAGGGACACCTCACACTACAGCAGGTTGCTCACAGCCACCTCCAGCCTGGCTGCAAACACCTCCAGGGATGAGGCTGCCACCACCTCCCTGGGCAGCCTGTGCCAGGCTCTCACCACCCTCCTGGGGAACTTCTTCCTCACATCCAATCTGAATCTCCCCACTTCTAGTTTTGCTCCATCCCCCCCAGTCCTATCACTCCCTGACAGCCTCAAAAGTCTCTCCCCAGCTTTCCTCTAGCCCCCTTCAGATCCTGGAAGGCCACAGTTAGGTTTCCTGGGAGCCTTCTCCTCTCCAGACTGAACAGCCCCAACTCCCTTAGCCTGTTGCTAAACCACAGCCCTCAACACCACATCTCTGTGTCTTTTAAACACCTCCAGGCATGAGGCTGCCACCACCTCCCTGGGCAGCCTGTGCCAGTTTCTCACCACCCTCATGGGGAACTTCTTCCTGAATCTGAATCTATCCATCTCTAGTTTTGCTCCATCCCCCCCAGTCCTATCCCTCCCTGACACCCTCAAAAGTCCGTCCCCAGCTTTCTTGGAGCCCTCCTCAGATCCTGGAAGGCCACAATTAGGTCTCCTCAGAGTCTTCTCCAGCCTGCACAACCCCAACTCCCTCAGTCTGTCCTCAGAGGAGCTCAGCTCCAGCCCTCTGCTCATCCTCGTGGCCCTTCTCTGGACACCTTCCAGCACCTCCAGATCCTTCCTGTGCTAGGGGCTCCAGAACTGGACACAGAGCTCCAGCTGTGGTCTCACCAGAGTGGAGTAGAGGGGGAGGAGGACTTGAAGAGCTCAAGGCAGTGTTCCCTTGAGCTTGGGTCATTATGGTCAGAAGCAGCCCCCCAAAACTGGGGGCTGAGGGACTGTTGTTCCTCTCCTGGTGCTTTCAGGATGCCTGTCACACTTGTTTTTTACTATGAGGGTGGTGAGAGCCTGGCACAGGCTGCCCAGGGAGGTGATGGAAGCCTTCTCCCTGGAGGTGTTTGCAGCCAGGCTGGATGTGGCTGTGAGCAACCTGCTGTGGTGTGAGGTGTCCCTGCCCATGGCAGGGGGGCTGGAACTGCCTGAGCCTTGAGCTCCCTTCCAACCCTGACAGTTCTGTGATTCTCTGGTCAGGGTGGGCAGTGGTGGCACCTGGCTGCTCCCCCACATCCACCCATCCCATCCTGGGAGCTGAGGAGCTGTGCTCAGAGCCCCTCACCCTCCCAGCCAGCGCTGACCTTCGCAGCCCCCCGGCTGCATCCTCCTCCTCTCCGAGAGGAGCAGGGCGAGCGCCGGAGTGCAGTGGGCCCGCAGGTTGCTGCAGCTCATTATGGCCTTTTAATTACAGCCAATTGCAGTTTTATGGCCTTATGGGCAAACTGGAAGTGAGCTAATTGCCCTTGAGGGGGTGCTAGGCTCTGAGCTATGCAAAACCCAAGCAGGATCCACTCAGGCACAAGAGGAGCTCGAAGGCATTAGGCAGGCAGAGAAATTTCCCCTCCCGGTGCAGCTCCCCCAGGACCTGATGGAAATGAGCCACACAGGTGGCATGTGCCAGGCTTCTGGTGAACCCAAACCAGGCACTGACCCAGCACCCCAGCCCAGCCAACCTGCTGGCCCCCCCCTACCCCAGCACCTGGGTCCCATCAGCATGCTGGGCTCTGGGTGGGAGGATCATGGAAGCAGAGCCTTGGCTTGGTTGCAAAAAGACCTCCAAGCTCATCCAGTCCAACCATCAACCCAGCACCACCAGGGCCACTAAACCACGGTCCCAAGGGCCATGGCCACAGGTTTCCTGAACACCTCCAGGGATGGGGACTCCACCACCTCCCTGGGCAGCCTGTTCAGACACTGGAAGAGATAGATGTGGAGAGTGGACAGGAGATGGGGCTCAAAGCTGGAGCTAGGCAGGCTTCTCTCCTGGGGAAGCTGCTACCTTGAGCCCTAAAGCAGTCCTCTCCAAAGCCCTAAAGCAGTCCTCTCCAAAGCAGGCAGGGGCAGAAGCAACCAAAAGAGTGCAGCTCCCCACAGCTGACAAAGGCACCCAGCAGTTGCCTTTATTCTCCCTCCAGGAGATCTGGAATGAGCCAGATCCTGAAGAGCAAGAGCAGCTCCCTGCTCTCCTTGCCACCAGCTCAGAGGCCTGGGGGCCAACCCCCAGGTTCCCCCTCACTGATGGGTCCTAGAGATACAGGGATGGACTGCAGGAGCTGGCAGGAGTGGTGGCACCTCCACACTTCCCAGCTGCTTTTCTGCTCCTCTCTGCACTGAGAGCAACCACCAGCCCACAGCACTTTCAAAGGTCCTACATCATGGGCAAGATCTGAGGGGCAAGCTCCATCCTGGGGGTCTGAGGTGGCAGCAAGAGGTCAGAGGGGGGGGATGCAGCCATGGATCTCCTTCTGCATCTGGTTTCCAGGAACAGTGTCCTACAAGCCAGAGGCCAGAGGGGTTCTATTCTGATGCCCTGCAAGCTGGTTAATCCAGATTGGAGATAATTACAGTCATTCACTTGCCACAATGGCCTCAAATTGATCCAAACTGGGCTGCTGCTGGTGCTTGCTGCCAGCCTGCAGCTGGCATCCCAGCGCCCCAAAGCTCTGCTGCCACGAGGCCAGCAAAAGGCAACACCCCTAACTGGTTTCTCAGGAGCTCCAGCTTCCCAGACAAGCAGCCATGGCAGGTTTGAGGAGGTGCTGGCTGGCAGCAAGGCCACCTGGGTCTTCCCATCTCTCAGCTGAGATCCTGTAAGCCTGGCTTGGACATGAGGTGTCACAGAATCCTAGAATGGCTTAGGCTGGGAAGGACCTCAGAGAGCATCCACTGCAACCTCCCCACCAGGGGCAGGGACACCTCTCAACGGGAGTCAGCTGCTCCAGGCTTCATCCAGCCTGGCCTTGAACACCTCCAGGGAGGAGGCAGCCACAACCTCCCTGGGCAGCCTGGGCCAGAGTCTCAGCACCCTCCTACTGAAGAACTTCTTCCTCAGCTCCAGTCTGACCCTGCTCTGCCTCAGCTTCAAACCATTCCTCCTTGGCCTGTCTCTAGACCCCCTCAGCAAAAGTCCCTCTGCAGCCTTCCTGCAGGATCCCTTCAGGTACTGGAAGGCAGCTCTGAGGTCCCTCTGGAGTCTTCTCCTCTTTAAGCTCCCTCAGCCTGTGCTCACAGCAGAGGTGCTGCAGCCTTTGGATCATCTTTGTGGCCTCCTGTGGCCTCACTCCAGCAGCTCTGTGTCCTTCTCATGCTGGGGACCCCATCTGTCAGAGACATCTCACGAGCATCCATCCCTCCTGCAGGCTTGGCTGCTGGGAGCTGTGCAAGGCAAGCCCATGGGAACACCACTTTCCAAACCTCCTTGGAGAAATGTCCACCTCCCAGCCTATGCTTGGTGGCAGCTTGGTCAGCAGAGCCCTGGAGGTCCCTTCCCACCAGCACTGGGCTTTAGCACTCCCAGAGCCAGAAAGCCAGGTAGACCTTGGGGTCCCAAATCAGCCAGCCCTTCCCACCTCAGCTCCTTCTCCACACCTCCACCAGTAACTGCAGCAAGCTCCAGAGTGAGTCACTTGCCTCAGGGACAAACCACCCACTTTGTGCACCAAAGCTGGAGGTCCAGGAGAAGGAGCCTGAGAACTGGGTGACTGCCCAAGGTAGGGAAAGGAGCTGCCAGAGCCAGGTCACCTCCAGCACCAGCAAGTTCCCTCTGGAAATTAGGACAACATGTCCACTTTCCAACAGAAAGAAGCTGCCTCCAGCCTTGCATGAGATGGCTCAGTGACAGCAGCTGGGCAGGTTGAAGGCCTAAGCCCCCTTGACACCAGCTGCACGGCCAAAAGGATGGGCAGGAGGGTCAGTGGACTGCTGCCCCTTGCTGGGGCACAGAAGCAGCTTGGAAAAGCCTTGGGGGAGCCTTTTCCTCCTCTCCAGGCAGGCTGCAGCGAAGGATGGCCTGCCTGCAAGCTGCTTTTGGGTTTCAGCTCCTGGTTCCAGTCCAAAGCTAATTAGGCTGCGCCGAGTCCAATCAGATAGCCTGGGCTAATTGAGCTCGGCACGGCTGGGTCAACGGCCAGCAGCTCGCTCTGTTCCAAGAGGTTTGTCAGCCCACTGATAACTACCAGGGCCTGGGAAGGTGAAAGACCCTTCCAAAAATGTTCTCTTCCCATGCTGCCAGAGCCTGCATGCAGCCTCAGGTTAACCCTTCAGACACCACCGGCATCATCCTCGTGCCTGAGGAACCCCAGTGGAGGAAGGGTCTCAGCTCCTGGTAGCCAACAACTGAACCCCAAACGGCTCTTTGACCTGGGAGCAAAGAGCCAGGTCAAAGATCCACCTCTGTCCCTGCAGGTGTTCAAGAGGGGACTGGATGTGGCACTTGGTGCCATGGTTTAGTAGCCATGAGGTCTTGGGTGACAGGTTGGACTTGATGATCTCTGAGGTCTATGATTCTAAGATGCCCTAATGGCAATGTTGGGGCAGGGCTACAAGTGAGCGGGTTTGGATTGGAAGGGACCTGAAAGATCACCCAGTTCCAGCCCCCCTGCCATGGCCAGGGACACCTCCCACTAGCCCAGGGTGTTCCAAGCCTCATCCAGCCTGGTCTCCAACATTTCCAGGGAGGGGGCATCCACAGCTTCCCTGGGCAACCTATTCCAGTGCCTCACAGTAAAGAACTTCCTAATGCCCAGCCTAAATCTGCTCTGCTCTGGTTTAAAGGCTGAGTGCAATCCCAGTGTCCCCCTTCCATCCCCAGCTGCTGGGGCAAGGCTGTTCCTCTTCAGCTGACAAACAGATGAGACTTTTCATTCCTAACCCCCAGCTTCTCCTCACACCTCTGATTAGATCTCCCTGGTTGGATCCCTGCTCACATTACACGTTCCTCTCAGTTACATATTCCACTCTCTTTACATCCCCACTTATCTCCTTTACCATGTAAATCACAGAGTGAGCCCTGGGATTTTTTTTCCCCCAGCTTTCCCAGCTCCAACAGCAATTAGAAAACAAACAGAGAATTAAACCCCAGCATGGTTGGGTGGCCTCCAAGCTCATCTCCCAGCAAACCCAGCCGAGGGGGCTGACTCCGATCCTGTTGAGCCCCAACCAACGCTTGCCTCCAGCACCAGTGAGCTTGCAAAACACTTTCCACAGAACCCCAGCACGGTGGGACTTGGAAGGGATCTCTGGAGATCACCCAGGCCAACCCCCTCCTGCTCAAGCAAGGCACCCCCAGCAGCTTGCCCAGGAGCACAATGGCCAGGGGGGGTTGGAAGCTCTCCCGACAAGGAGACTCCACAACCTCCCTGGGCAGCCTGCTGCAGGGCTCCAGCAGCCTCACACCAAAGAAGCTTCTCCTCGTGCTCAGATGGAACCTCCTGGCTTCCAGTTTGTGCCAGTTGCTCCTGTAACTGGACACCACTGGAAAGAGCCTGGCCCCAGCCTCTTGTCCCCCACCCTTTATCTCTCGCTGAGCATTGCTCAGATCCCCTCTGGGGCTGCTCTTCTCCAGGCTCCACAGCCCCCAGGGGCTCTCAGCCTTAATTATTGTTCAAACCCTTGGGTTCCCTTCTTGCTCAGCCTGGGCCAAATCCTTGCTCAGGCTTCACTGGGGACATCTTCCCCTAGGAGACCCTGGGTGCAGCCTGAGCTGAGCATTGCTGACCAGAGCAGCAGCGCTGGGAGAGCCCAGGCTGGCACCCCCCTACCACTGCCCCACCTCCCTCTGGCAATTAAGGCAATTGCCTGCATGGAAAGCTAATTATATTAGGGAAGTATTTAGTAATTTTTAACCATTCTGCTGGTGGCTCAGCTCCCTCCCCCTCCTGCATTCCAGCAGCACTGGGCAGAACTTGCAGCGCCGGATTCCCATCTTCCTCCATTGCTGCTTTGAGGAGTGGAGAGTGAGGAAGAGGAACAAGGTGGGGTGAGGGGTGGGGGGTGGGTAGGGATTGCAAGGGCCCCCTGGAGATCATCTACCCAAACCTCCCTGCTAAAGTAGGGGCAGCCCCAGCAAGCTGCCCAGGATGGCAATGTCCAGGTGGGTTTGGAATCTCTCCAGACAAGAAGACTCCACAACCTCTCTGGGCAGCCTGCTCCAGCACCCACAAAGGCAATTCGTTTTCCCTTATGTCCACTATGGAGAGTTTTGCACTATGGGGAACTCCCTACTATGGCAGGCTTTGCACCAGAGAGCTTGGCACCATGGAGAGCTTGGCACCATGGAGAGCTTTGCACTATGGAGAACTTGGCATAACAGAGAGCTCTGCACAGTGCAGAGCTTTGCACCAGAGAGTTTTGAACCAGGGAGAGCTTTAAACCATGCAGAGCTTTGCACCATAGAGACCCTGGCACCATGGAGAGCTTTGTGCCACAGAGAGCCTGGCACCATGGACAGCTTTGCACCATGGCCAGCCTGGTACCACGGAGAGCTTTGTGCTATAGAGAGCCTGGCACCATGGATAGCTTTGCACCATGGCCAGCCTGGTACCATGGAGAGCTTTGTGCCATAGAAAGCTTGGCACCATGGAGAGCTTTGCACCATGGACAACCTGGCACCATGGAGAGCTTTGTGCTATAGAGAGCCTGGCACTGTGGCAAGCTTTGCACCATGGCCAGCCTGGCACCATGGAGAGATTTGTGCCATAGAAAGCTTGGCACCATGGAGAGCTTTGCACCATGGACAACCTGGCACCATGGAGAGCTTTGTGCTATAGAGAGCCTGGCACTGTGGCAAGCTTTGTACCATGGCCAGCCTGGCACCATGGAGAGCTTTGTGCCATGGAGAGCTTTGTGCCATGGACAGCCTGGTATTATGGAGAGCTTTGTGCCATAAGAGAGCTTTGCACCATGGCCAACCTGGCACCATGGAGAGCTTTGTGCCATAGAGAGCCTGGCACTGTGGCAAGCTTGGCACCATGGCCAGCCTGGCACCATGGCGAGCTCTGCGCCACCCCTCGTCGTGCACCAAAGTCCTGTTGCAGCACGAAGAGCGCCGCCAGAAGCCCCTTGTGCCTGCTCCCTCCCGCAGCCCCAGCTCAGCCAGGCTCCCCCAGCCCAGCCCTGTCCTCCCTATCGCCAGGGCTCGGCCCCCAGCTGCGCCTGGCGGGGGCGCGCAGGGGAGCGGCGGGGGCGCGCAGGGGAGCGCCGCGGCCGCCGGCCGCCGCTTTCCGAAGGAGCATGAATCTGCCAGCGTCACATGCTCCGCAGCTGCAGCCGGGCAGTGATTTATACTTCTCTGAAGTTCATCAGAGGGAAAAGTACTTTCCAGGCTCAGCCTATACACACACACACACACACACACCCCGCTTCGCCTCCCCTCCTTCCCTTCTCTCTTCCTCACCGGCCTTGAGCTGCCCCGTGTCCAGAGCCCGGCCCAAAACGCAAGGCTCCATCCATCCATCACCCCCCGAGTGTCACCCCCCTGCCCTCACCACCCAGCCCAGGCACTCCCCTGCTCCCCAGCATCTGCAAGCAAAAGCAAACTTCCTCTGCCTCCCTCGTCTCCGTGACCCACTGATGAGAAAGTCATTAATTAATCAGGGGGCAGCGCTGCTCCGGCTCTTCAGCCAGCCCGGGGCGGGCGGGGGGGGTGGGAGGTGCATCTGAGCCCTTTTTCCTCCCCATCCCCAAAGCCCCGTAGCCAAAATAAACTGGCAGGCAGAAGGCTGGGGGTGTCCCCTCCTCCTGCATCCACCCCACCCCCTCCCTCCCTCCCTCCCTCCCTCCTTGCACGCCGTCCTCTGGGGAGGTTCGAAAGTTCAAGATTTTCACATTTCCCTAACGTTATTTCAGGAAATTGCTGGAGAAAGGAAAGCCGAAAAAGCAAGCGGCTGGGGGGCGGGGGGAAGGAGGCAACCACACGGAGCAGCCAGAGGCAGGGCTTGGAGTGCAGCAGGAGTGGCTCCCAACCAGCCCCGGCCCACCTTGGAGGGGTTTTTTTTCCCCCCCTCTTGTTTTTTTTAAGCTCAGGAGCTTGCTTTGCACGCTGCTGACTTCCACAGAGCTACTCCTGAAGCAACGCCGAGGCCAAGGAGCAGGCTCACAGAGTCAGAGAGAATCAACCAGGTTGGGAAAAGACCTCCAAGATCATCAAGTCCCCACCGAACACTGCGCCAAGGAGGGGCAGGTTGTAGGATCATAGAGTGGTTTGGGTTGGAAGGGACCTCCTCCAAAGGGCATCCACTCCAACTCCCTCTGCAGTCAGCAGGAGCATCCCCAACTAGATCAGCCCCTGTTGAACCCAGCCCCTGTTGAACCCAGCCCCTGTTGAGCCTCTCACCTTGAATACCTCCAGGGATGGGGGGCCCCAACCACCTTCCCATGTAACCTGTTGCAGTGTTCCACCACCCTCAGGGCAAAGAACCTGTTCCTAACAACCCATCTAACTCTGCTCCTCTCTAGTTTGAAGCCATTGTCCCTCATCCTGTCCCTGCAGGCCTTTGCAAACAGTCTCTCTCCAGCCTTCTTGTAGCCCTCTTCAGGTACTGGCAGGCTGCTCCAAGGTCTCCCCGGAGCCTCCTCTTCTCCAGGCTGAACACCCCCAGCTCCCTCAGCCTGCCCTCCTAGCAGAGGTACTCCAGTTGGCAGGAGATGCTCCCATGAGGAGCATGGCAATGCTCAGAGCACCAGCACTGACCCAGCTTTAAGGGCTTGGTTTAGTGGTGGTGCTGCCAAATGGATTCAAAGCACCATCAAGAGCATCACCCTGTGCCAGCCAGGCGACACAACACGGGTACCTAGGTCCTGGGTCCCCATGGAACTACACCTTGGTCCCAGATGTGCATGCACAGGGCTGCCTGCAACACTGCCCCCAGCTCCTGACATGCTTTTGGGTGGGTGGGTTCCTTCCTTCCTTCCTTCCTTCCTTCCTTCCTTCCTTCCTTCCTTCCTTCCTTCCTTCCTTCCTTCCTCCCTTTCCTTCCTTCCTCCCTTCCTTCCTTCCTCCCTTCCTTCCTTCCTTCCTCCCTTCCTTCCTTCCTCCCTTCCTCCCTTCCTTTCCTTCCTTCCTCCCTCCCTCCCTCCCTTCCTTCCTTCCTTCCTTCCTCCCTTTCCTTCCTTCCTCCCTTCCTTCCTTCCTCCCTTCCTTCCTTCCTTCCTCCCTTCCTTCCTTCCTCCCTTCCTCCCTTCCTTTCCTTCCTTCCTCCCTCCCTCCCTCCCTCCCTTCCTTCCTTCCTTCCTTCCTTCCTTCCTTCCTTCCTTCCTTCCTTCCTTCCTTCCTTCCTTCCTTCCTTCCTTCCTTCCTTCCTTCCTTCCTTCCTTCCTTCCTTCCTTCCTTCCTCCCTCCCTCCCTCCCTCCCTCCCTCCCTCCCTCCCTCCCTCCCTCCCTTCCTCCCTCCCTCCCTCCCTCTCACAAGCCTTTGACTCTCCTGCCTGCTCAAACCTCAAGAGCTGCTCCAAAGTGACCGAGTGGCAGCCGGGGTTCCATCCAAACCAGGCTGAAGCCCAGCCTTTGCCCCAAGTTCATGGGAAAGGTTGACAAAACTTCACTGCAACTCCTGGCAAACCTGAATTTGGGGCTGCAGTGAAATCTGAGACTCGACTGCTTTGATGTGGTTTGGGTTTTCTTTCTTCTTGTTGCAAAACAGTTGGTGGAGCAGCTTGGGGCGAGAGCACAACAACCTAGCGCAGGACGGCGAGGAATTCAGATACACCCCGGCAGCACTGGGCCAGCAAATGATTAACTCTCACTGCAAGGCACCTCAGGAGTGTGGGGGCTGGATCTGTGCCACCACAGGCTCAGGGACATAAGGCTGAGCTCTTAGATTCATAGAACTGTTTTGGTTGGAAAAGGCTACAGAGATCATGGAGCCCAATCATGGAGTCCAACCATCAAGCCAACACCACCACGGCCATCAAAGTGTGTCCCCAAGTGCCACAGCCACATATTTCTTCAACACCTCCAGGCATGGTGCCTCCACCACCTCCCTGGGCAGCCTGTTCCAATGCCTGACCACTTCTTGCAGGAAAAGAAACTGTTCCTAACATTCCAACCCAAACCTCCTGGCACAGGCAAGGATGCAAGGCAGGGAGATCGCCTTGCACGGGTGCAGCTCACGTGGCAATGAAGCTGCACTCATGGCAAGAGCCTGAGTGTGCTGGCATCTGCCACGGGGACATGCCAGAGCACCCCAAGACATGCTGACAGCTGCCTGTGGGAGCAGGTTGAGTGCACCCATCGAGCTCCTGAGGTCCACCACCTTCAAACAGGGCACCAGGAACCTTGTTGCTGCAGAAGGCAACCTCAGCCGGTGGCCAAGAGGGGCTGGGAAACCTTCTTGCCCAAGCATCGCTTTGCTCCTTCCAAGGATGCAGCGTGGAGGGTTGGGGTTGGTTTGCTGTGGGCATTTTTAAGTTCTTGGGGTGTTTGGAGTTGGATCTCCTGCTCTGGATCCACCACCCTGCAGCGCTGCAGAGCTGGCCTGAAGCGTGGTATGAACTCACCCACACTGCAAGGTCAAGCTGAGGGGGGAAGAGGAATGAGCTCACCCACACTGACTCCAGTGGGAAAGTGGTGATGAAGACAACCCCTTGAAAATGAGCAGCATAAGCATCCCAGAGTATTGATTTCCTTGAAGGAAGGTGATTCTCCCTGACCAGCTCTTCACAGGTATCCATCACCCTCATCCTCCATTAACCCCCTGCACTTGCTCTCTGAGAGCTCCCTCTCCTCAGGGTTCCTTGCCACGACAGAAAGTGCCTAATGCATCCAAAGAAGCCTCTGAAGGCAGCACCTGGAGTCTCCATATCTGCAAGGGTGACAAACTGGCCAAGCAAACACTGGTGGAAAGCCTGCCTGCCTCCTTGGTCCTACTGAGACACAGCATCAAGGGGTCCTCCTCTGCTGCTCATGACCTGCTGGCATCATCCAGACCACCACAGCAGGGCAGATCTGCCATGGGTTGGTCTCAGTGCTTTCACACCCACCTCTCAAGCTATGCATGGTGGCCATGGCCAGAATGGAGCCAGGGGATGGCACCAGGCTGGGGAGTGGAGCTCCAAGCACTGGGCATTGCCTTGAGAGAAACTGCATCCCACAGGAGAGAGCAGGATGCCCAGCCCAGGCACCCAGAGGTCGAGGAAGGGAGTCAAGGAGCCCTTGAATAACCTGGGAAAGCCACCACCCCTGAAGAGTGCAAACACAGAGCTTCCTCATCAAGTTTGACCCTGAATGTCTCCAGGGATGGGGTCTCCACCACCTCTCTGAGCAACCTGCTCCAGTGTCCCACCACCCTCATTGTACAGAACCTCCCTCCTGATGTTCAACACCCTCAGGAGGTTTCTGGGTGCACAGAAAGCAGCTGACACTGGGGCCAAGGAGCAGCACTGGGAACACTGGGTCACATCCTGAACAGGGTCCAGGGCTAGGAAAGGATTCAACTCATTCATACCTAGACAATAAATAACCATCATCATCATCAAGTCATTTCTGCAGAGCAGGTCCTTCAATACAGGCTGATTAATGTCCCTGCAACCAGCAAGGCTAAAGATTTTCAAGGCACCTAATTAGAAGTCTGTTTCCTTTCCAGACATGCCCAAGTCCCCTTGGAAAAGGAAACATGGCCTCCAAGGCTCCCTCAGTGCTGTGGAAATGCTGCCCTGTGTCCTGGTGATTAATCAGACACTCAACCTCCCCAGGGCACCATCTGCAATTCCTGATCTCTGATACCCCCGAGCTGCCTCCTTGGTGCCTCCTGCTGAGCCAGCAGCAAGCTCTGCCATGAAAACCACCAAAACTCCCAGAATCACAGAATGGGTTGGGCTGGAAGGGATCTTCAGGCTCACCTACTTCCAACCCCCCTGACATGGCCCAGGGACACCTTCCACGAGCCCAAGCTGCTCAAAGCCTCAAACCAGGGGGCATCCACAACTTCTCTGAGCAACCTGCTCCCATGCCTCACCCTCCTCACACCAGAGAGCTTCCTACTGCCTGATCTAAATCTACCCTGCTCTAGTTTCAAACCATTGGCCCTTGTCCTAACACCACAACACCCCAGCACAAAAATCCCTCCCCAGCTCTCCAGCATCCCCCTCCAGGCACTGGAAGGCCACTAGAAGGTCTCCCTGGAACCTTCTCTTCTCCAGTTTGAGCAGACACAACTCAGCCTGTCCCTGTAGGAGAGATGTCCCAGCCCTCTGATCATCTTTGTGGCCACCTCTGGACCCTTCTCCAGCAGATCCATGCCCTTCTTGTGTTGGGGGCTCCAAAGCTGGGCACAGTACTCCAGGTGGGGTCTCACCAGAGCAGGGCAGAGGCATAGAATCCTCCACCCCCAGTTCCTTCATTGCAGGGCTGCTCTCCATCCACTCCTCACCCAGGCTGTATTTGTGCTTGGTGCCAGCCTGCAGAGCCAAAGGGTGCCAGGGGAGAGCCAAAGGGTGCCAGGGGAGAGCCAAAGATGACAGGAAGGAGAAAGGGCCGGGGCAGGGGTGTGGGTACGTGCAGCTCACCCTCGAGGTGCCGGCGCCCACCACCCGTGCTGCTCTGCTTCTCTGCTGGGGCCTGGAATTCCCAGCAAACACTAACTTCATTATTGATTTGTGCTCATTTGTCATTTTTATAACCTGGCCAGCACTTCTCCTGAAGGCTGTGACTAATTCCACTTCCCCAGGCTGCAAGGGGCCGGAGCCTTTAACTCTTTCAGGCCAGGCTCTGCCACCTCGCTCCCTGCTGGTGGACAGCATCGCCAAGGGTTTGGCAGGGGAGCAGCCAGGACTGAGCTGAGGGGCAGGCACAGCTCAAGGTGGGTCCACCAGGGCTTCACTGGGGTCTGCAGCGCCCTCCTGTTCCTTTCTCAACCCAAAATGGTCAGAGCAGAAAGGGAGATGGTCTGGTAGCCAAGATGGGGCTAAGAGACATGGCCCTGCGGGGTTGGTAAACCGAGGTCACAGCATCCCAGCATGGTTAGGAAGGACCTCTGGAGACCATCCAGTCCAACCCCTCTGCTACACCAGGGCACCCACAGAGGCTTGCCCAGGAGCACAGTGGCTGGGAGGGGGAGTGGTTGGAAGCTGTGCAGAGAAGGAGACTCCACAACCTCTCTGGGCAGCCTGTCCCAGGCCTCCAGCACCCTCACAACACAGAAGTCCAGCAGGCAGAGTGACTCCTGAGTGACTCTCACAAATGTCTACACACAGCTTCAACTCCAGACCCCTCAGGCTGGTTGGGACAAGCCCTGTCCAGGGCAATGAGGAGAACTTGACATCATACTGGGGCGGGGGGGGGACGGGGGACTTTTGCCCTCTCCATCTAAGCAACCAGGAGCCACCAGGTACCAGGGGAAGATTCCCCCACACTGGGGAGGCTGAAGGCACCACAGCTCCTTCCCTCCTCCCAGGCACTTCCCAGGGAAAGAATCAGGACCAAGCTCCCAGAGGAGAAGGTCCATTGAGTTAAATGCAGCAGCTGCTGCTTCTGAGGGGTGAGAGATGGGGAGTACCAAACATGACATCTGCAATTATGGAAAGCCAGATAAAGAAAATCAAATCTCATGCTTCAGGGCATGGGCTGATGAGTGGAAGGGTCAGGAAGGAATTTCTCTCCCCTCACACAGCAGTGCACAATTGGGTCAGTGCATCACCGGCTGCCACAAGTCCTTGATTGTTTTTCCCTTCCCTTTCTCAAGCTCTGAGCTCTCACCATTGTCAGAAGAGCTGTACAGAATCAGAGGCTGGTTTGGGTGGGAAGAGGCCTTAAAGATCACCCAGTTCCAACTCCCCTGCCATAGGCAGGGACAGCTCCTCCTAGATCAGGCTGCTCAAGGCCTCATCTTTGAACACTTCCAGGCTTGGAGCCTCCATAACTTCTCTGGCCAACCCCTTCCAGTGCCTCATCACCCTCAGGGGGAGGAATTTCCTCCTGATGTCTCATCTAAATTGAACTTCTTCCAGCTTGAAACCATTACCCCTCATCCTGTCACTCCAGGCCTCTGGAATAATCACAGCATCACCAAGGTTGGAAGAGACCTCAAAGATCATCACACAATATCACAGCATCACCAAGGTTGGAAGAGACCTCAAAGATCATCACACAGTATCACAGCATCACCAAGGTTGGAAGAGAACTAAAAGATCATCAAGTCCAACCTGTCCCCACAGACCTCATGACTAAACCATGACACCAAGTGCCCCTCTTGAACACCTAAGGTACTGCAAGGCTGCTCTAAGGTCTCCCTTAGAGCCTTCTCTTCTCCAAGCTGAACAGCCCCAACTCTCTCAGCCTGTCTTCACAGCAGAGGTGCTCCAGCCCTTGGATCACCTTTGTGGCCTCCTCCAGACCTGCTCCCACCTGAGGGAGAAATGGCTTCACCTGGTATGACAAAGCCAACACTCTTCCTACCACCCCTCTCCCTCCAGACCAGCAGCCCTAGCTTCAGTCAGATGCTAGCATGAGGACCACTCAGAGCTGATCCTTTTGCCTTGCTGCTCTGCAGTGCTGCCTGTCCCCTCTCAGCCTCAATTACTTAGAATCATAGAATCAGTAAGGTTGGAAAAGACCTCAAAGATCATCAGTTCCAACCTGCCACCCAAGACCTCATGACTCCTAAACCATGGTTGTTTTACTTCTAACACAACCCTCCAAATCACAACCAAAGCTCCTCTGGGCAAGGTCATTGCTTACCCTGTGTCTGCAAAGTGCTGTGGACACCTCTGGCACTACTGAAATAACAACAAGCAGTAGTAACCTGTTGGATGGAGCAGAAGTGCACTGAGAAGGGGCTGGATGGAGAGAGGTGAGCAGAGAGCATCCATGGGTTTGCTACCAGAGGCTGGGAAGCCTCTGTGGTGAGAGTGGTTACTCTCACTTTACACCAAGTCCAGAAGCCTTTCCCTTCCTTCAGCAACTTCTCCCTGCCCAGAGTCACTCAGCTGGGAGGATCTAACCACAGGGAAGAGGTTTGAGGTTCAGCTGAAAACAAAGGCAGGAAACAAAGGCAGAGATGGTCCATGACGTGTGGCTATCTGTGTCCCAGCCTTGCTAAGCCAGGCTTTGCCAAACCACAGCCTGTGGAATCCAGACAAACAGTCCCTGGCCTTCTCCTGCTGCCAGGACTACGTCACCAAGGGTGGCACTTCCAAATGTCCTCTGTGCTGCTCTTACTCTGCACCTGCTGCAGACAGCAGCCTCCCATGGACAAAGAGGCCAATGATCTCCTGGGCTGCACTAAGAAGAGTGTGGCCAGCAGGTCAAGGGAGGTTCTCCTGCCTCTCTACTCTGCCCTGGTGAGTACTGGGTGCAGCTCTGGACTCCCCAGTTCCAGAGAGAAAGGGAACTACTGGAATGAGTCCAGTGGAAGCTGCAAAGAGGCTGAAGGAGCTGGGGGTCTGTAGCTTTACAGGTCAGAACCTGGCACTGAAATCCAGGGGGTCTATAGCTCCATAGGTCAGAGAAGCTGGCACATGGCATCCCTGCTCTCCTGCACACCCAGATGCCCACAGGTGAGCCCAACATCTGCATCAGGAACCGGAGCCCCCTGGTGAGCATCATCCACTTGGCTCTACTACCTCATCACCGAGCTAATTCCAGAGCTTAGTGCAAGAGGAGCTGTCCCAGAAGGGTGTAAACCAGCCTGGGGCAGGCAGAGGGTGAGTGTTGAGCTCCAAATCCCATCAGCATCCAGCAAACCCCAGAGCCATGCACCGCGGGGCAGGGAGTCACATCTGCACCACCTCCGGGATCCAGCCCTGGGTTGTCAGGAGTGGGGAAGAAAAGGGGGGAGGAAAGCAAAAGGTGGAATCAAAAGAATGAAAATGTATTGAAAGGGAATTGGCATGCCCAGACTTGGGCCTTGCCATCCAGATGCTGAGCCAAAGAAAAGAAAGCAGGCTCTGAAGGCTGGGGATGGGACAACAGGAGGTGCAGCATTGCTGTAGACAAGTGGGAGAACGATCTTCAGGGGAATGTTTGCAGGAGCCTGTGGTGGCTTGCTTGGGGGACAAGAAAAATGTTGGAAAAGGAGGAAAAAAAAGAAAGAAAAGAAAGAAAAGAAGAAGGGGTGGGGGAAGGAAGCAGCTGTGGGAGTGCCTGGGTGCTGTGGCGGAGGGCTGCGTGTGGCAGCATCTCGCAGCAGCACGAAGAGCTTCCTCCCCGCCGTGCGTTGGTGGGGCTGGACCTGGTGGCCAAGGGCTTGGAAAACAAAACCCAAGGAAGTGGTGGACGAGGCCAGGAGCCAGCTGGCAGCTGCTGGGCATGGGGAAGCACACACTGCTGGAGATTGGCACAGAAGGACAGTACAGGGCTGAGGATGCTCCTGCCAGGGCAGCGATAGGCAGAGAAGGAGGCTGTGCCGGGGCTGCGCTTGGAGTTGGTTCCTGTCCTCAGCATCACTTTGTGCCCTCAGGTTTGGCACCTCAGCTTCCCCTGCAGATGATGGAGGAGTGAAGCCTTGCCTGTCTGCATCCACCTCTCCATCCCTCAACCTGGCAGAGCTGCAGCCATGTCCAAACCCACCCAAAGGCAGCGCTTGCCCCAAGCCAGGCAGCTGTGGCCACCGTGCAGAGCAGCCTCACCGAGGTGTCCTCCTCCACCAAAGGCTCCTCCTCATGCACCACTGCTGCCACCATGCCCCAGAGCTCGTGCAAGAGAAGGGAGGAAGGCACAGCCCTTTCCCCTCCAGCTCCATCTGGGATGGTCCCAAGCTGGCAAAGCAGCTCAGAGCAAGCTGGGAACAACGTCAGGCGTGCTGGGAACAAAGCAGTGGTTGTGTCCTGGTGGCTGAGAGAGCTGGGAGGGGAGATGCTTTTTTGAGCAGAAAGGCTTGGAGGGGTTGTTTTGTAGTTCTTTTCCACTTCTGTGGCTTTGCTTCCCCCCCCCCCCTCCCCTTGTTAACTAAAAATGTCAACAAACCCAAGCCTGTTCACAGAAAAAGGCCTTAAAGAGATGAATTCAGCTCATGGTTGAGGAGAAGGAGGGGGACAACAATGGGAAGTCTCAGAACCAGTTTTGTATTGAAACCAGTTCTTGTTTCGGCTCCTCTGCAGTGGCATGAAGCTCTCTGCAAAGGCTGGAATCAAACCTCATTGTTCCAGGTGATCCTTTCTAGGCCTCTGTGGGAACACCATGCCCCAAGATCTCCCAAGAGAAAGCCATTCCCCCATGCAACCTTAGTCCTCTTCATCCTTTGCTTTCCCACCTTTTTGCACCCAGAAAAAGCCAGGGAAGAGCAAGGATGGTTGGTTGAGTGTCTCATCCTCCTTGAAGGCTCCTTTTCCCCAACCCAGCCAACCAAGGAAGAGCTTGAGAGAACTTAATTCAACCCATCAGCTGCTCTCCCCAAACACCCTCGGGCCTGAGCTCCCAAGGGCTATGGTTTTGCCGTTGTAGGGAGGGGTTTGGTCCTCCATCCAAACCTTGCAGGCAGGAGATAAGATCCCCCTGACCCACTAAGGGCACCTCATGGGCAGGACCTGGCGCTAGGATCAGAATCCAAGTGAGCAGCTTCACCCAAAACATGACATGGTGCAGTTTGAAGACACTAGAAGGTGTCTCTGGATTACTGAGCTGCAGAAGATCAATAAAATCCCCCCCAAAAGAGAAGGAAGAGGCACAGGCTGAGCCATGAGTCAAGGCTGCCTCCACTGTGAAGAGGTGCCCAGGGTCAGCCTGGGAAGTTTTGGCTCTGCAGCTCCAACCAGCATGAGAGAAACGATGCCTTCCCCTCAACCTACTCCACCTCCCCTCCTCCAGCCCCAGCCAGAGCCCCCAGATCTGCCACTTGCCAGGAGCCTTGACTCAATCTGCTTCAAATTACCAGGACAATGCTGGGCCCCAAGTGGAGAAGCAAAGTGTCTCAAATGCATTGTCACTTTAAGCCCTCCCCAAAACTGCTCAGGCATCGCTGGAATATTTCCTCCTCCTTCAAGGCCCTCCAGCAGCTCAGCAAGTCAGCGAGAGGGACACGAGGCCAAGCAGCAGGAGATGACTGGAGCCAGCTGCCTTTGCTTGCAGGGGCATGGGAAGGGGGCAGGGGAGGCTTCCCGAGGTGATGCTGAGACGAGGAGCAACGTCCCCCGGGACACAGGACAGGCAGTGACGGACGGGGGCCAAGCGGCTGCCGAACCCTGGGGAGGCAAACAGCGCAGGGCAGAAGGGCTTTGGCTGGTGGCAGGACCACCATGCAGGGCTGAAAGCCTGCACAGACCAGCTGGGCTGGCTTTTCCCAGTGCAGAACCACAGAATTCCAGCATGGGCTGCAAAGCATCTCTGGGGATCATCCAGTTCAACCCTCCTGCCCCAGCAGGGCACCCACAGCAGCTTGCCCAGGAGCATAATGGCCAAGGGGGGTTGGAAGCTCTCCAGAGAAGACTCCACAACCTCTCTGGGCAGCCTACTCCAGGGCTCCAGAGCCCTCACAACAATGAATTTTCTCCTCCTTTTCAGATGGAACCTCCTGGGTTCCAGTTTGTGCCCACTGCCCCTTGTCCTGTCCCTGGGCACCACTGAGCAGAGCCTCTTGCCCCTCACCCTTAAGCTCTTGCCGAGCATGGATCAGCTCCCCTCTGGGGCTGCTCTTCTCCAGGGTCTCAGCCCCAGTGCTCTCAGCCTTTCCTCCTCACAGAGATGTTCCAGGCCCCTCACTCAGCAGCTCTGCAGCCTCCAGTGGACTCTCTCCAGCAGTTCCCTGTCCCTCTTGAAGTGTGGAGCCCACCACTGGACGCAGTACTCCAGATGTGTCCTCACTAGGGCTGTGTAGACATGGGGAGAGATCTGCCCTGCCTTGCTGGCCACACTTTCTGAATGCACCCCGAGATACCAAGTGCAGCCTGGGCTGTACAGAAGCAGCTGTGCCAGCATCTGCTGCCCACCAGCTCCCTGCTGGCATCCCCAGGCAGCCAGGCTCTGCCTGCAGTCAGCACGATGCTGTCACACAAAGTGCACCTGTGAAACTGTTACAAGAATTAATTGATCATAGAAGTACAGTAATTGGAGCTTGCAAAGCACAGATAATTACCTTTTATTAGTTCCTGTAGATAATCCATTATGCACTGATTAGGCCTGAGTAAGGATCTTATCGTCCCCCCTTGATTAATGGCAGATTATGGATATTCAGCTCCAACAGGAACAGAGAACCTCCACTGTTTTCTTTCTTGCCTTAGGACTACATCACCACGGGAGTTAGGGGCAGGAGTTTGCAAGGTTTCACCCCAGGGGAAAGCCAGGCACAGCCCAAAATCCCCACCAGACCCTGGCCACGCTCTCCCTTCCGAGCTGGGCAGCAGTTTCCACACACCCAGTGGCTCAATAACCCCTCCCAGGTGACATGGAAGCATAGAATCAGTCAGGGATGGAAGGGACCACAAGGATCATCCAGTTCCAACCCCCCTGCCATGGGCAGGGACACCCCACACTAGATCAGCCTGGCCAGAGCCTCATCCAGCCTGGGCTTAAACACCTCCAGGGATGGGGACTCCACCACCTCCCTGCACAACCCATTCCAGGGCTCCACCACTCTCATGGGGAAGAACTTCCTCCTCACCTCCAGCCTGACTCTCCCCACCTCCAGCTTCATTCCATTCCCCCTAGTCCTATCACTACTGGAGATCCTGAGCAGTCCCTCCCCAGCCTTCCTGTAGCCCCCTTCAGATCCTGGAAGGCCACAATGAGGTCACCTGGGAGCCTTCTCTCCTCCAGACTGAGCAGCCCCAACTCCTTCAGTCTGTCCTCATAGGATCTCAGCAGTGTGCCTGCCTGCTCACAGCCCTGTGCCATGCAAGGTCTCACCAGCTCCCAGACTTCTCTTTATTAGCTCAGAACAACTTCTCATTGTCTCTCCTGACCCACAGCAGCAACACCTCTCCCAGGCATCTCCTCCTCCAGCTTGGGCACTCTCATTTCATAGGTTCAGAGCATGGTTTGGGTTGGAAGGGACCTTCAAGATCATCCAGTTCCAACCCTCCAGGGGACACCTCCCACCAGCCCAGCTTGCTCAAGGCTTCATCCAGCCTGGCCTTGAACACCTCCAGGGAGGGAGCATCCACAACCTCCCTGGGCAGCCTGTGCCAGTGCCTCCCCACCCTCCCTGTAAAGAATCTAACATTTCCATGGCCACTCAACCTATTTCCTGTCATCCTCTCCTCAAGGCAGAATATCAATGGATGTTTTGTGCCTGCCATCACTCAGCTGCTGGTCCTGCCATGCTTGGAGGGAACTCAAAGCCAGGCTGGATGTGGCCTTGAGCAACTTGCCCTAGTAGGAAGCATCCCTGTCCATGGCAGGGGGGGTTGGGACTGGATGACCTTTAAGGTCCCTTCCAACCTAAAGCATTCCATGACCTTATGACTGTCCCCCACCAGAGCAGGCTCCTTGGTAGAGGGGGGGACCTGCCCATAAGCACTGAAGTTCTTCTCCCACCACCACTGCTCCCATTCCTGTTTGCACAGCCAGGAGCAGGGAAGCAGGATGAGGGCAACTGCCCCCACTCTGCCTGCAGGCTACAGGAGGCTTTATTTAAGAGGAATAAATAAGAAATAAGGCTGTGATTATCTGGGGCCACTCTCCAGCTGCCACCCAGAGAGGAGGGGGGGGGGGGGGGGGGGGTTGGGGGGAGTTGGTTGGTTGGAGGAGGGGGGAGTGGGGGGAGGCATTTCTCAAGTGAATAAACAATGCAGAGCGGATGTGACATGCAGAGAGGCAGAGGGACAGATTCCTCCTCTCTTCCTGGCCAGATAACCTCCTTATCAGCACCACAGAGAGAGGATTAGGGAGAAAACCAGCAAATATGGGCAATGTGGAAAGAAGGGAGGGGAAGGGGATGGGGGGGGAGGAAAAGCTGCTTGAAGTGGGGAGGGGAGGGGGCAGGAGAGGGGAGGCTGCCTCCAGCCCTATTCATCCTGCACACTCCAGCCTGTCAGGGCTGGGGATGAATGGGATTTACTGCCCATTAAAATAAAGCCTGCTCTGGAGTTTATAAACAACCTTGCTGCTGGGTGGGAGGGAGGCTGGGCATTTTAGTTCATTAAGCAGCAAATAATCTCTTGTCTCCCTCCTTTCTGGTGGTTTTTTTTTTTTGCTTCCTTTTAATCATCATCATTATTATTTTGAAGTTTATTTTCCATGCAAGGGGAGGAGTTGGATGGAGGTTGGGGGGGGGGGGGGGGGGGGGGGGGTTGTGTTTTAGTCCACCTCTTCCTCCCTCCAGCCAGCAGCAAGGCAGTGTGCATGGATGAAACACTGCTCCAGACCCAGGAGCTTGCTCTTCCTGTGGCTGTTGGCCAAGCTAACCAAAATAATCCTGTTTATCCAGCAGAAGAAAAAACCCAACAGAAAAAAAAGGTCCTTTACAGTAAAAGGAATTTGATTGCTGCATGAAAAACAAACACAAAGCCAGTTGGAGGTGAGCAGGGTGTTGGGAGCAGCAACTGCTGGGGCACAGATCCACAGCCAGCCTGGCAACAGAAGAGGATTGAGCCCCCCGGGTTAGATGATCTCCAGAGGTCCTTTCCAGCTCCTACCATTAGAATCATGGAATTGTTAGGGTTGGGAGGGAGCTCAAGGCTCAGCCAGTTCCAAGCCCCCTGCCATGGCCAGGGACACCTCACACTGCAGCAGGTAGCTCACAGCCACCTCCAGCCTGGCTGCAAACACCTCCAGGCAGGAGGCTTCCACCACCTCCCTGGGCAGCCTGTGCCAGGCTCTCACCACCCTCATGGGGAACAACTTCTTCCTCCCAGCCAATCTCAATCTCAATCTCAATCTCCCCACTTCTAGTTTTGCTCCACCCCCCCCCACCCCCCCAGTCCTATCACTCCCTGACACCCTCAAAAGTCCCTCCCCAGCTTTCTTGTAGCCCTCTTCAGATCCTGGAAGGCCACAATTAGGTCTCCTCAGAGCCTTCTCTTCTCCAGCCTGCACAACCCCAACTCTCTCAGTCTGTCCTCACAGCAGAGCAGCTCCAGCCCTCTGCTCCTCCTCATGGCCCTGCTCTGGACACCTTCCAGCACCTCCAGATCATTCTGTAACTCTGGGAAAAGTCAGAGACACCAGTAGTGACCACCAGGTCCCAGCATGGTCTGGGGCACCAGCAGCGACAGAGCTGCCAGCACCACCAGAGCCCCTTCAGTGGGCAGCCTGGCAGGTGAAGATGCCCAGTGGGAAGGCAAACTGGAGCACTTGCCCAAGGCTACAGAGCAGAAGACCTTTCCCTTGGCTTTACAATCCTATTTGACATATGTGCCCAGAAAGGCCACCCCTGCCTGGGAGCCTCTGCTGGAGCAGGGAGGGCAGCACCTCGCAGGGGCGGAGGTGACGTGCAAGGAACTGCAGCAGGGAGCGGAGGCTGACATGGCTCCAGAGAAATGCTGGTGGCACCTCCAGCTACTCGTGGCTGGGAGGACTGGCCTCCTTCCAGGAGCTGGCTGAGGCAGCAGGAGATGTTGCTGGCCAGCACTGCCCAGCCCCTGGCCCAGCACCAGCAGGCAGCCAGCAAACTCTTCCAGCCCTGGAGAGAAACCTGCCCAGCAGGCAGGATGCTGCTGGCTGCAGCACCTTGGAAAAGGCTGAGAGAGTTGGGGGGGTTCAGCCTGGAGAAGAGAAGGCTCAGCCAGTCCCAACCCCCCTGCCATGGGCAGGGACACCTCACACTGCAGCAGGTTGCTCACAGCCACCTCCAGCCTGGCTGCAAACACCTCCAGGCATGAGGCTGCCACCACCTCCCTGGGCAACCTGTGCCAGGCTCTCACCACCCTCCTGGGGAACAACTTCTTCCTCACATCCAGTCTGAAGTCCCCTCTCAGCCTTGGTGGTGGACACCCTCCTGAACCAAGCTTCCACTGCAGGGCCAAGTGTCTCATAGATTCATAGACTGGTTTGGAAGGGACCTGAAAGATCATCCAGCTCCAACCCCCCCTGCCAAGGACAGGGACACCTCCCACCAGCCCAGGCTGCTCAAGGCCTCATCCAACCCAACCCTGAACACCTCCAAGGAGGGGGCATCCACCACCACCCTGGGCAACCTGTTCCAGGGTCTCCCCACCCTCACTGCCAAGAATTTCTTCCTCATCTCCAGTCTAAACCTGCCCTCCTCCAGCTTCAATCCATTCCCCCTCATCCTACCACAGGCAGCCTGCATCCTTCCCTGCTTCCTCCAGCAGCGGCACCACGCCGTGACTCAGCCCCAGCAGCACCGTGGGCTCCCTGGTGGCTTTGAAGAACTCCCTGCTGATGCTCTCTAGATCCTAAAGCACTTGAGCAGCAGGCCAACGTGCAAGCCATTATATCATTCACTTGCTATCAAAAGCTCACACAGTGGCACTTAATTACAGCCCCGGAAGCGCAGCCTCCCTCCATAAATCACTGAAATCAACTCGGGGATGATGCAGTGAACAGAGAGGGGGTGGGGGCTCAGAGAGGAGGGGGGGGGAGGAAATAAAGAGCTTACAGTTTCCCACTGTGTGTCCCCTTTAGATAACAGATGCTCTCTTCTTAACCTCTCACTTCATCAGATCAGCTCCAGCTGTGTTTGGATCAAGTGCAGAGCCTGGCCCGCGGCCAGCCTGCCTGCTTCCCCGCTCCGGTGCCAGCTCCGGCCCTCCGGCTCCAGGGCTGCCTGTGCCAGGCTGCCAGGGGAGGACAGGAGCCCCCCACTGAGCACATTTTACTCTGTTCCTGCTTCCAGCCATCCAAACTCATTCACAAAAGCCTCCCAGTGGGGTTGAAGCTCCTGGGAAGGGCATGGGCAGCCTGTGGTGAGAGCCTGGCACAGCTTGCCCAGGGAGGTGGTGGTAGCCTCATCCCCTGGAGGTGTTTGCAGCCAGGCTGGATGTGGCTGTGGGCAACCTGATCTGGTGTGAGGTGTCCCTGCCTATGGCAGGGGGGTTGGAACTGGATGATCTCTGGAGGTCCCTTCCAACCCCTAACATTCTGCCTGCTTCCCCTGCTCCAGTGCCAGCTCCAGAGCCAGGCTGGATGTGGCTGTGAGCAACCTGATCTAGTGTGAGGTGTCCCTGCCCATGGCAGGGGGGTTGGAACTGGCTGAGCCTTGGGGTCCCTTCCAACCCCTCACATTCTGTGATTGGTTCATAGAATCAATAGAATCCTACAGATTCATAGAACTCTATGAATCAATCACAGAATGTGAGGGGTTGGAAGGGACCTCCAGAGAGCACCAAGTGCAGCCCCCCTGCCAGAGCAGGATCACCTAGGACAGGTCAGACAGGAAAGCATCCAGATGGGGTTTGAAAGCCTCCAGAGAAGGAGACTCCACAGCCTCTCTGGGCAGCCTGCTGCAGTGCTCCATCCCCCTCAAGGTGAGGGAGCTGGTGGTGATGCAGGAGGCCTGCATGGGTTGATGTTTTCCCCTGTGCACTCCCCCTGGCCAGCAGAAGACAGTGTTTGTAAACAGCTTCTAGAGACCATGCTGCTACTCCATGTTGTCTGGGCCATAAATCATGGGAGAAACACCCTCCCCCCCCTCTCTGGAGGATGCTCTCTGCTCCCTGCCTCAGCACACACCACCCACCTCCCTGTTTGTTTGTGAGTGTCACCTCCTCCCCCCCTCCCCTGCTGGCACTCAGCCCCAGCACGGTGATGAATGGGGCTGCAAGAGCATCAAAAGGACATTCCTCACCACAAAGCTCCACCAGTGTCTGCTGGAGCTTGGGTTGGAGCAGCCCCCACCCTGTGCTGGGCTCCTGGGCACAGCTTAAAACCACCACAGCTCCCCATCACTCACCTCCCCCACCCCCAGCCTCTGGCACCTACCCCCCACAGGAAGGGAAGCGGTGCTGGAGGGGTTGGCAGAGCCCAGGTTCCTCTTCCCCACCTGCAAACGTGCCTGGCAGCCCAAGGACCTTAGTGCAGATAAAGCCCTTGAGAAATCCCACTGCTCCTAATCCCCCAATAGCATAAAAATAATGAAGCATTATCTCATCAGGCCTTAGCCCAGTAATTACCCAGGGGATGGCTTAATAAGGAAGGGACACCCACCTGCCAAATACAGCCTAAGCCTGCCTCCTGCCCAGTTACACAACACAAAGCTGGGCATGGTGTGGGGTTCAGCCCTCTGGGGCAAACCAGGCAGGGAAAGGGGGGCAGGAGCAGCCCTGCCTCCAAACTGGGGAGTCTGAAGGAGCCCAGGGGAATCCAACTGCTTCCCCAGACCAAGGGGTCTGAAGGATCCCAGGTGCCCAGGAGATCCAACTGCTTGCTCAGACTGAGGGGTCTGAAGGAGCCCAGGTGCCCAGGGGATCCAACTGCTTGCCCAGACTGAGGGGTCTGAAGGAGCCCAGGTGCCCAGGGGATCCAACTGCTTCCCCAGACCAAGGGGTCTGAAGGAGCCCAGGTGCCCATAAGACCAAACAACTTCTCCAGAGCAGAAGCTATCACTGCCCCAAATGTCCATCCTGGGCCCAGCCAGGAGGAGGCAAGCCCTGCCACAGCCAAAGCTCTCAGTCCCCAAACTCCCTGGGACAGCCCCAAAACCTCAGCCAGCACTGGCTCAGCCCATCACAAGCTCTCCCTACAGCCCTTGCCAGCTTGGCTGATGCTGTGCCACTGCCTCCCCACATCCCACATCCTTCCTGCCAGCCCTCCCTGGGCACACCTCAGTGCCAACAGAGGGGACAGCAGTCAAGGAAAGGCTCAGAGATGGGTTGAAAGCCCATCCCAGCAGCCTGACCTGCAGCTGCTGAGGGATGCTTCTGGCCCATCCTGCAAGACAAACATCTCTTCAGTACAGTGCCTGGAAGGGACCTCTGGAAATCATCCAGCCCAATCCCCCTTGCCAAGGCAGGGTCACCTAGAGAAGGGCACACAGGAACAGGCCCAGGTGGGCAAGGAATCTCTCCAGAGAGGGAGACCCCACCCCCTCCCTGGGCAGCCTGCTCCAGGGCTCCATCACCCCTCAACGAAAGGAATTCCTCCTCATGTGTCGGTGGAGCTCCTGGTGTGGAGTTTGTGCCTGTTACAGAATGAACCAGCTTGGAAAAGACCTTCCAGATCAGCGAGTCCAACCCATCACCCCACCACTAAGCAACTAATCACCCCTTGTCCTGTCCCTGGGCAACAAGGAAAAGAGCCTGCTCCCATCCTCCTGCCACCCACCCTTGAAGCATTGATCAGCATTGATCAGATCCCCCCCCTCAGCCTGACGCGACCTCCCCTCACCGATGAGATTCCCCCCTCCTCTCTCTTCCAGCCTGAAAAAGCCCCAATTCTCTCAGTCTTCCCTCAGCAGAGAGATGCTTTTAGTCCTCCCCCAACCTTTCCTGCGCCCTCCCCACCGCCCCCAACCCAAAGCAGGGAGCAGCCAACCTTCCTTCTGCGGGGCTGGGAGCGGGGCCCACGTGTGCCCTGCCGGGCGAAGGGAGCCGGAGCGTGAAAAGCGAGCCGGTGGGAGCAGAGCTCTTGGGTTACAGCTCCCAGCAAGCACAGCAGGGCCAGGACAGGCTCTGACAGCTCCTGGCTGCTCCCTGGGCAGTGATATCTGCAGATCTTTTACAAATAAATATCATTGCTCATTATCTGGGCATTAAAGTTACATGCTGGGCGAGCTGGGGACTGAGCTTTCTCTCGCTAATCTAAAACGGATGCCAGCGTTTTCTATTATTAATCTCCCAGGTTGCAGGCTCCCTCCCTCCCTTCCCCCCCTTCCCCTCTTGTCACTGCCAGCTCTGCCACTGCCACCCCCACCCCCCGTCCCCAGCAGCGTGACAGACCCTCTGTGCTCGCTCGCACACGGCTCAGCAGCTTCGCTGCCTGCCTGAGCTCAGCTGCTCCTGGGGCTTGGGGTGGGGATAAAGCTCCTCTGGCACCCAGGGCAGAGCACTTCCCAAGCTTTGGCTTCACTGAACCCATTGCCATGTGCAGCCACAGTGAGGATGAGCAGAGTGGTGGTGGAGCAGAGGGTGTTCCTCACGCCACAGGAGCAGGGGACGTGAAGGCTGGAAGCCTCCAGCAGCGGAGAGAGAAGCCTGCACAGCAGGCAGGATGCTGCTGGCTGCAGCACCTTGGGAAAGGCTGAGAGAGTTGGGGGGGTTCAGCCCGGAGAAGAGAAGGCCCTGGAGACCTTCTGGTGGCCCTTCAGTGCTTAAAGGGGCTGCTAAATCGGACAAGACCTTCAAGGCTCCCTTCCAACCCAATGCTTTCTACGATTCTATGATAAGAAAGCTGGGAAGAGACTGGCATGGGCTGCTGTGACAGGACAAGGGCTGATGGTTTAAACTAAAGGAGGGAGATTTAGACTGGAGAGAAGAAATGTTTAATGCTAAGAGTTGGTGAGACCCTGGCCCAGGTTGCCCAGAGAGGGGGGAGATGCTCCACCCCTGCAACCATTCCAGGTCAGGCTGTTTGGGGCTCTGATCAACCTGCTCTAGCTGCAGATGTCCCTGCTGGCTGCAGGGGGTTTACATTAGATGACCTTTAAAGGTCCCTTCCAACCCAACCCACTCTCTAATTCTGTGATTCTATGGCTCACAGAGCCAGGAGCTCTGGCTCACAGCAAGCCTTTGGCTCAGGAAGGCCTGCAGTGCCTGCAGAGTGAGGGCCACCAGCCAGCCCCAGGGAAGATCTCACAAGGGGAACATCATCTCACAGCATCATCTCTCCACCTGGGCTTCCCACCAGGGTTTGAAATGTGGAAAGAGAGAGAGAGAACTGAGACAGAATGAGAGCCAAGCCACAGATCTCCTCAGGGCACAGAGAGGATGAGGACAGCCAGACAAGCTGCCCTGGAAACAGCTCCCATGGCCAGCACAGCCCTGCCTGCCTTGTCCTCTGCTGAAAACCCCTTCACACAAACAAAACCAGGACCAAAACCTCTTGGTGCTTAAGCTGACCCCAAGCTAGAGCTGCCCAGGAGCAGCATGCCAGCCACAGCATCCTGATGTGCCACACACATCCCAGGGGGTTTGACTCCCACATCCTGCTGAATCCAGAGCTGCTGCTCCGGCGTGGCGTGGGGCTGAGCTGCTGCAGGATGTGGCCCAGCCCACACACAT
This sequence comes from Melanerpes formicivorus, assembly GCF_026170545.1. NCBI lineage: Eukaryota > Metazoa > Chordata > Aves > Piciformes > Picidae > Melanerpes > Melanerpes formicivorus. The sequence continues at coordinate 287,127 of NW_027142533.1, forward strand.
CAGCATCTCCAGCAGCAGCTTCCTGCAAAGCCAGAAGATACTGAGTCACTGGCACAGAGCTGCCCAGCTTGTCCTCTGCAGCTGGAGGTACCACCAGCAGGTCTGCAAGGCAGGGCTCAGCAGCAGCAGCAGCTTCAGGACAGGGAAGGTTCTCAAGCTGCCAGCCCTCAGCCCACCCTGGGCTTCCCACAGCCCAGCACCACTCCACTCCACACCACACCTCCTCTCTAGTGAGCTTTAACCACAGAGATGGGTATCAGGGTTAGATGTTGGCATGCTAAGAGGAACAGGAGAGCAGTGGAAGAGCTGCTGACCAAGGCTGAGCTGAGCCCACCACGGAGCAGAGAGCAGACCCCCAGCAGATCAGCTCATCCCTGCTGCCTCCAGCACACAGCACCCCCAACAGCCAGGGAAACCCCACTGGATGTTGATCTGACACAGAGAAAGTCCCCAGATGTCCCCAAAAGTCCCCAAAGTGCCAATACAGGAAGTTTCCCCTCCCCAAATCACCCACGGAGGGACCAGGGCAGAAGCCAGAGCAGCTTCTCCTGCTTCCCCAGGAGGATTGGGCCAGCTTTGGATGGAGCTAGTGCCTGGGTCCAAGCACCAAGAGAAGACTGAGAGAAGATCTCTTCTATGTTTCTAAACATCTGAGGGGGCCAGGATCTTTTCCATGATGTCCTGTGACAGGACAAAAGGCAGTGGATACAAACTGGAACCCAGGAGGTTCACCTCCACACAACTCTGGTGTGAGGCTGCTGGAGCCCTGGAGCAGGCTGCCCAGAGAGGTTGTGGAGTCTCCTTCTTTAGAGGCTTCCAAGCCCCATCTGGACGTGTTCCTGTGTGGCCCTGCCCTAGGTGATCCTGCTTTGGACCTGGAGGTCCCTTCCAGCCCCTACCATTCCCTGGCTCTATGATCCACTGGAGTCCTGAGCCACTGAGCCAGCACCCACCAGCCACATCCCAGGCTGGGTCCCCTCCCCTCCTCCCTTCACTTCTCCTTTCTGGAGAACAATTAAACTTCAGCCTCCTCCTCACCCACATCAGACCCTGACCACAGGCTTGCTGCATCCTCCCCAGCTCCCCACCCCTGCCAGCACATCTCAGCCACGGGCAGGGGCCAACCCCATCCCCCAGCCGAACTGTCACAGCCCTGCAGGAGCAGGGGGCCTCCTGCTCACCGAGGGGAGGAGGGGACACACAGACACAGACATTTCCCTGTGTCCCCTGACGTCACACAGCCCACGTTGGGAAATGCATTTCAACATCCTTTGGTTGATCAGCTGCTGGTTTCGACATCCCCACGGTAAACCCTCAGAGGGAAAGGGAAGGGGGAGGGGGGGGGGGGGAAGCACACCCTGTCACTCCCTCCCAATCTTCCTTCTGCTCACTTGGCTTCAGCCAGGAGAAGCCTTGTCACCTCCAAAGAAATATTTCTTGAGCAAGGTGCAGGTGTCTGGGGCTTCCCACCTCCCCTGCCTTCAGCTGTGCTGACAGCAGAGGCTGCGCCGAGCGCCCAGATGTCTGCTGCTAACAGCTCCAGCAGCCTCCCTGCCGCCTCCCCCCAGCCTCACAGCTTCCCACCGCCCTCAGCAGGAACAGCCTGCTTCGGAGGCATCCCAGCACGGGCAGATGCAGGGGATGAAGGATGAAAAAGCAGCGGTGGGAGGGAGCCTTCCTCGAGCTTCTCTGCTCCGTGGGGCCACGGAGGGGAGGCGGAGCCCCAAGCCAAAGGTCTCCCCCCCAGGACAGACCCTCCCCAGCGCTGCTACCTGGATTAAAGACTTTCTGAGCAACATCTGCTCCTCTGTGCTGAATCCAGAGATTCTTGGTGTCCTCTCTGGGGAAAGCTCTTTGGAAGGGAAGACTCCCAGCACTGAGGCATCCTCCATCAGCTCAGGGGCTTCAAGCTACGCCTACGACACTCCAGCACGTTTGGAAGTGCAACTCCAGACCCCAAACTCCTGGGCTCAACAGAAGGACACAGCCCGGGGGGTCCAGCTCTAAGAGAAGCTCATCCAGGAGAGACAGGTCCAGGTGGACCACTGCTGCACTCCTGGGCACCTCACAGAGGAAGAGAGGGAGGAAGATGAGGTAGCATTAGACACGTGGGGAGATGCAGCCAACACCTCCCTGAACAGCCAGGGAGCTGCAAGAGCATCTGTGGTCTAAATGTGGGGCTGAGCTCTGCACCCCAACACAGCCCCAAACTGGTATGAATTGGGAAAGAGAAGCAAGAAGTAGCTGCAAATGGGGCTGGTTCTCCCTGCCCTGCTGAGGGGGCATCTGATGGCCTCATCCCACACTGCTGCAGGAGAGGAGAGGAGAGTGGACACAAAGGCTGGCACACTTGGCTGGTATTTCCTGCTGACAAGCTCAGGCTGGCAGCAGCCAGGGAGGTGCAGAGTCAGCCAGGCATGTGCAGGCTCTGCACGATGGGAAAGCAGCCCAGAGTCGGGCTTGCAGGGTGCTGCTGGTGCAGGATGAGGCCCTGGAGACCAGCAGAAAGCTGCATGGAGCGGGGCTGCACCCTTGCAAGCAGCCACTGCAGCTCCCTGCACCCGGGAGCACAACCTAAGCTGTGGAGAGCCAAAGGGAGAGGTGAGGGAGGGAGGGTGGGGTGCAGCTGGCTGCAGCCCAAGGAAAATGCCCTGGAATTCATATAAAAGCTGCAGGATTTAATTATCAACTTGCTTTATGGGGCAGGGAAGTGCTGGGAGCCTGCTCCTCTCCTCCACTTCTCCCTTTCACCAGGCTGGAGGTTGCCTCCCAGCACCACCAGCTGGGCCTGGGGCTGCCAAGGGAGCCAAAGAGACAGCAACAGGTTGCAAATCCCTGAGGATTCCTCCAGATGGATTCCACCTTTCCAGGACAAGCAGGGGGGGGAAAAAAAGTTCACCTTAGGGCATTTGATTTTCATTGAGTCTCTGGGCAGAGCCCAAGGTCCAAGGCTGTATTTGCCCAAGTAGGTACCAGGACCCTGGAGGAGCAGGAGAGCTGGGATGCCAGGGTCCCTTTGCTGCTTCTGAGCCAAGCTGGCTGCCCAGTTTCATGGGGAACAGGGACCCCCCCATAACCAGGAGCATGGAGCCAGCCAGCCTCAAGTCTGCATGGGCAGGAGGCCTCTCAGTCTGCTTTTGCAGAGGGCAGAGAAGAGCTCATTTGCCAGCTGAGCTGGGAGCTGCCTGGTGCTGCAACCAAAGAAATCCAAGACCCAGGGCTGTGAAATCCAAGCAGGGCTGAGATGCTTCAGCCTGGAGTAATCATGGGAGAGATTTAAGATAGAACTCTTCCAAAGAGAGATTCCTCATCCTGCCTGCTCTGTGGTGGGAGCAGACCTTCCAGATGGGGCTTTGCCACCTGCCCTCTCCATCCCATCTCACCCTCCCTGGCAACACAGAAATGAGGAAAAACAAAAGAGAGGGGGGAAAAAAAGAGAGAATCTGAGTCCAAAACAGAGCAGCTGCAGCACAGGGTGGTTCAGCTGTGGGAACAGAAACCTTCCCAACCTGTATCCCTGGGAATTCCTGAGCCTCAGCCAAAGGACAACAGAGCCATGAGAAAAGGGAGAGCAGGAACCCAAGATTTAGTTCTCCCTTGCAGTGGAGTTGATGCTTTATGCCAAGGCCAGCATGCAGAAAGGACACAGGAGTCCCTCTCCCCTCTGGGCACAGCCCAAACCTTCCTTGAGGCACAAAGCAAAGGGATTTAGGCACCCTGGGGACACCACCAGGCTCCTCTCCAGCAGAGCCTCCTACCCAGGGTGATGACAGATCTGAGACTGGGAAGAGGGGAGATGCTCACACCAAATGACCTGGGGGTCCCTGCAGCCCAAGACCACCTCACAACCCTTGAGGCACCAAGCCAAGGGAATCAAGCACCTCACAGACTCACAGATTGCACTGGGTTGGAAGGGACCCTCAAAGGTCATCTTGTCCAACTGCCCCTCCCTGCCCCCTGCACTCAGCAGGGGCATCTCCAGCTAGGTCAGGCTGCCCAGGGCCCCAGACCACCCTGAGGCACAACACATCACGGTTTAGGCACCTGGAAAGCCCTTGGGGACGCTGCTGGGCTGCTCTCCAGCAGAGCCTCCCACCCAGGGTGATGACAAACCCAGGCCTGGGGAACTCTGAGCCGCTGCCACAGCCACCAGGAGCGTTTTAACAGCTTGGCCTCTCCCCCTCCATCCCTTGTCACTGCTGTCACCGAGTCCCCTTCCTCCCCTCCTACCCCTTTCGATTAGCAGCCATCGACCTCCTCCCCCTGCGGAGCTGACATTAATCCGGCGATGTTTGTTTAACAACAGCTCCCATTGATCCGGAGCCTGATCCCCCAAGTCAATACAGGCTTTTGACAGGGTCTGGAGAGCAGGATCCAGCTCTGGAGTGGCCCAGGCAAGCTAAAAGGGCTGCCGGGGCTGATAGGATCAGCCGCTGTCAGGGCTGCTCTGGGACCCATTAGCTTTAATTAGCTGATGATGCTGTAGAGGCCACATCCAACAATGAAGGGGATTGATCCCTCGTGTGACACTATTGACAGTGGAGCTGCATCTGGGATCAGTTGGGAGCCAGCTGAGTCTGGAGGGTCTATAAAACCCTCCCCTGGTTTGTTTGGGTTTTTCCTTTCTCTGTTTGTTGTTTTTTTTTTTACCTCGAATTTTCAAATCCCATCCTGGTGGACCTGGAAGCTTAGAAAACAAGAGCCAGGGGGCAAAAAATTAGGAGAAAGAGGAGGGGGGGAAGGCAGAAAGCCAAAAGTCAGCTGCAGGGAGCCCTCTCTGCTTGGCTGTCAGGGTACATTTAACCAGCTCCACCACTCCCTCCCAGCTAAAGACCCTCTGGTGAGCTGCACATCACGGCACGCACGCCTGCTTCCAGGTCACTCTCATTGCCCCCATTTCACAAGCAGGAGCCCAGCTTTCTCCTTGTCCTTTGCTCTGCAGGGCACATCCACTCCCCCAAGCCAGCTGCTCCCTCCCTGGTGCCCCCCCAGCACAGCCCCAGCGAGGGACTGGGGTACCCCAAGGAACGCCCTGCGCCGAGGAGGGCGCCCACAAAGCGCCGGGGGGCTGCAGGCAGCTCCTTGGGTTTCATCTGCCCAGCACCTCTGGGAGTGCAGTGGGGGGTTTCTCCTGGGGGGGATGAGGTGCTGAAAGCTGCTTTGCACCCCCAGCTGCCCCCTTATAGCGTCACAGGATTGTTTGGATTGGAAAAGACCTCCAAGATCACCGAGCCCAACCCCGACCCAAAGTGCCATGGCCAACCATGTCCCGAAGTGCCACGGCCACACCTCCAGGAATGGGGACTCCACCACCTTCCTGGGCAGCTTGTGCCAATGCCTCACCACTCCTGCAGCAAAAGACATTTTTCCCCACCTCATTGTCCTTCTCTGGACACTCTCCAGCCCCTCAATACCCTTCCTGGAGTGAGGGACCCAACACTGAACCCAGCATTCGAGATGTGGCCTCAGCAGCGCCGGGCACGAGGGCACAATCACTCCTTCCCCACTCCTGCTGGCCACCCCACTGCTGACACAGGCATGGACCTGGAATATTTCCCAGCATGAAGAAATCCCAGTGGGATAAACCCACAGTCACTAAGAGGAAGCACAGCCACAGCTCTTGGTGCAGACTCCCTCCAGCAGCCCTGGGGAACCGCACAGCTTCCACCACCCCCCCTCAAGCTCCCTTCTTTAATCCCCAGCACTTAGCAGATGCAGCACCACATCCTTGGGCACCTTGCTGCCCAGGGTTGCAGGTTTTGCCAGCCTAGAAATGGAGCCAGGAGCCAAAAGCTCCCCTGAGCTGGCAGGGAGTGCCCGCAGAGCGTGCAAAGAGAAGCGTTTTACATCTCCTCTCTCCTCGCTGCCTCCCAGCAGGCAGCAGAGCTGAGGACCACAGTGGAGCATCCCTGCCTGCAGCAGCTCCTGCCTGCAGAGATCAGTGATGATGGAATCACAGCAGCCCTGTGGAGAACGACTTGGGGAGCTGGGGGATGAAAAGCTGGAGATGAGGCAGCAGCATGTGCTCACAGCCCAGCCCCAGCTGTGCCCTGGGGGCTGATCCCCAGCAGGGAGGGGATTCTGCCCCTCTGCTGTGCTCTGCTGAGACACCCCCCTGCAGTGCTGGGGCAGCTATGGAGTCCTCAGCACAGACAGGGACCTGTTGGAGCAGATCCAGAAGAGGCCACAGCAATGCTGGGAGGATGGAAGTCCTCTGCTGTGAGGTCAAGCTGAGAGAGTTGGGGTTGTTCAACCTAGAGAAGAGAAGGCTCCAGGGAGACCTTCTGGTTGCCTTTCAGTGCTTAAAGGAGCTGAGAAGAAAGATGGAGAGGGACTCTTCAAGAGGAAGTGCAATGATGGGACAAGGGATGATGGTTTGAAATGAAAGGAGGGAGACTTAGACCAGAGAGAAGGAAGACATTTTTGACACTGAGGGTGGTGAGAGCCTGTCCCAGGGTGCCCAGAGAGGTGGGAGATGCCCCATCCCTGGAAGCATTCCAGGTCAGGTTGTGTGGGGCTCTGAGCAGCCTGCTCCAGTTGCAGCTGTCCCTGCTGGCTGCAGGGGCTTGGACTGGGTGAGCTTTAAGCCTCCCTTCCCACCCAAACCACTCTGGGGTTTCATCATCAACCCTTGGAAGTTCCATCTCTCTCTTCCATCCCCACAGCAGCTCCAAAAGCTCCTTCAAAACTCCCCCCAAATGCCAGGAGAGATAGAACTCATCCCTGTAGCCCCCAACCCAACCCCCCCGAGCCGGGGCAGGCAGCTGGGAGCTGGCAGGGCTGCAGGCAGGGCGGCAGGAGTTGGGGAGCAGATGCCAGGCACCCGGCTCTGACGGCTGACACCCCGGCCTAACACTTTCCAGATGTGGCTGCAGGAAGACAGAAGCAGAGCTGTTCCCTGCTGAGGAAGCTGGAAAGGCTTGGAGATAATGTGGAATTCCTGAACGGGAGCCAGGGCCGGCCGGGACGCAGGGCCAGCCGGGGAACGGCAGCGCGCCGGGGCCGGCACAGAGCTGCTCTCTCCTTTGTCTGGGCGCGCCTGGGTGGGTGTCTTCTGTGTGCTTTATTTCAGGAGCTCCTGCCTGTAAAAGCCCTTAATTTATACTCTGTGTGGGTCGATGGCTGTACCCAGCACATGGAACATTTTCTCCATCCCCTCCTGCGTGTGAGTGCGAGAAGCAGGCGCTGCGGAGAGGCAGGGCACAGAGCCTTTTGCTGCACCCTGCTAAATAAGCTCCCAGCAGCTCCCACAGTTTCTTGGCCTGGAGATTATTATTAGCCTGATTATTTTGCCTCCTTCTCAAGCAGGGAAGGGCCTTGGCCACCTTGCCAGGCTCCCTGCACAGCTGCCAGGCACGGGGCAAGGCTGGCGGCTGCCGCCGGTCCCTGGTTTGCTTTGCAACACCTTCCTCCTCGAGCAGCAATGATGCTGCTGTGGTCCTGTCTGCAAACCTCAGCTCATGGGGAATCATGGAACACAGAATCATAGAGAACAGGCCCACAAAATCACAGAATCATAGAAGACAGAGTCATAGAGTCATAGAGGATGGCATCACAGAATCACAGAACCACAGAAGATAGCCTCTGAGTCAAAACCATAGAACACAGAGTCACAGGACAGAGACTCACAGAACCAGAGAATCATAGAAGATAGACTCCCAGAATCAGAATCACACAACACAGAACCAGAGAGCCATAGAACCACAGAATATAGACTCAGAGAATCAGAATCACACAACACAGAACCAGAGAACCACAGAATATAGACTCCCAGAATCAGAGAACACAGAACCAGAGAATCATAGGACCACAGAAGGTGGAATCATAGAATCATGAAGGTTGGAAAAGACCTCCAAGACCATCAAGTCCAACCATCAGGAGAAGGTGAAGCCAATAGCAAAGGGTTCTCCCTCTCCTTGCCCCACACCCATCTGCTCCCAGCCCTCTGCAGCTGCCTCTCTAGGGTGCTTCACAGGAGGTACCCCAGTGCCAGGAGTCACCTCATGTAGGGTGCTAGGGGAAGCAGCCTCTCTCTCAGCTTCTGGGCTGCTCAGCCAAGGAGCTGCAGGTACCACCACAGTGTGGGCTTGGGGAAGGGGTTCTCTTCACCAAGCGAGGGAGGGAGCAATGGGGAGGTCACCACAGAAACCCTTGGGCACTGTCACCCAGATGGGCAACCTGGAGAAGGTCTTCAGCTACCCCCCAGTCTCCAGACATGCATCCTGCATCTGCTGGACAAGCTGGGACAACAGAGCTGGCCCCTCCAGTGAGGTGACATGGGGCAGAGACCACAGAGACCACAGCAGTGAGGCACCAATGAGTTCAACCAGGAGCCTTACAAATGCCTCCAGGTTGGCAGCTCATGGGAATTGGAGTATCCCAGATGGGCTGAGGGCAATTCCCATTTGTAATCCAGCTGATGGGGAGCTCAGGCATCCATCAGTCCAGCAGCTTGGGATGTTCCAGGCTTCCAAAAACCAAGTGTCGCTTCAGGATGTGCCACAAGCCTTGGGTGCAGCACTGGGGAGACCTCAGTGTTGCTGGTTTGCCACCCACTTCCTTTCAGCACTGCCAATATTCCCTGGACACCTGTGGATGGCTCAAGGCACCATGAAGAGGCTGGGGCATGCTTCCACTCAAGGGATGCTTCAGGGTCCTTCCAGATGAGCAGCTGGTGGTGCTTTGGTCCAAAAAGCCTTCAGTGATGCCTGGGTGACTGCTGAGGGGCTTCCTGTGTGCTCCATGCTCAATTCTGCAGCTCAGGGGGTGCCCATCCCACGTCGTGGCATAAAGTCAGGATGGCATAGGGTGAAGAAGGCAAATCCCCTCACTGTCTGTCTACCAAAACAGCTCTTTGGTGGCCATGCAGTGGCTGTGGCTTTCAGGGTAGTTGGTAACATCAAAAACATCTCCCAGGAGGTCTTCAAAGAGCTGAAGCCAAGCTGCTGGGGAGATCCTGGGAAGCAGCCATCCCAGGGAGGTGGTGGAGTCACCATCCCTGGAGGTGTTCAAAAAGGGATTGGATGAGGCACTTGGAGCCATGGTTTAGTTAGTCAGGAGGTGTTGGGTGACAGCTTGGACTTGATGATCTCTGAGGTCTTTTCCAACCCTATTGATTCTATGATTCTGTGATCCCATGCATTCCAGGATCTTGAGCAAACCTGTGCTAGTGGAAGGTGTCCCTGCCTATGGCAGGGGGGTGGAACTAGATGATCTTTAAGGTCCCTTGCAGCCCAAACCATTCTATGATCTTCACACTGCCACCTACAACCTGCCCTGTGCACCACGTGGCGCAGCAGCCCCCTCCCCATGGTGAGCAGCAGCCCTCTCCAAGACCTCTGGGGACACCTAATCCATAGCTACTGCCCACACCAGTGACATCTGTATTCCCTTCAAGAACAGGACACAGGGAATGGCTGCTCTGGCACAGCTACCCCCTTCCCCCCACCCTCCTCCTCCCCTTCTCCCCCTGGGGTGGTTTCCTGCCCCTGCTTAGAGAAGCAGGTGGGTGGGGATGGGGCAAGGGGGAGGCTAAAGAGCAGTGCCAGCAGCAAAGGTCACCATTAGCGATTCTCCCCACGGATCACACCACTCCCCTTTTAACCTCTGCTGGCTGAGCTGAAGTCCTTGCATTATCCAGCCCAGTGCCCCCACCCCAGCCCCCTCCAGCTCTGCCCACAGACCTCTCCCCCTGGCTGAGCCAGCCCCCGCTGCCGCCCCAGCCCCCGCTGCCGCCCCTTGCCCCAGCAGCATCCCGCGGGATCAGCCTCACACCCCGGCCGCTGCCACCGCTGGCATCCCGAGGATGTTGAGAGGCAGCAAAGCTGAGGCTGATGGGCATGAAGGTCAGTGGAGAGGGAAGGTCATCTGCAGAGCTGGAGACGGCTGCTCGCGGGGACAGCGGCGAGCGTTGCGTGCCACAGCCCTTCCCAAAGACTCTCCTGGGGGGGTGGCTGCAGCAGAGCTCTCTGCATGCACAAATAAACCTTGCAAGTGCATGGCTGGGGGAAGGAGAGAGGGCAGCAAAGCCACCTCGGGATTCACCCTGACCAGCACTGCTGGCACCTTCAGGTTCCACCTCTCCCCTCCCCTGCTGCCCAGGGCAGTGGTGGAGTCCCCATGCCTGGAGGGGCTGAAAAGCCATGGGGATGTGGTGCTGAGGGCCATGGGTTAGTGCTGAGCTGGCAGTGCTGGCTTGAGGGTTGGACTTGGTGATCTGAAAGGTCTCTCCCAACCAAAATGATTCCCTGATTCTCTGATTTCCACTGTGAAAGCCAAAGAGGTAGGGCAGCTCCTGCTCTCCCACCTCTCTCCAGGTGTGGGGGAACAGGGGGAAACCAGGATGCTGCTTGCCACAGCAGGATGTGATTCAGGAAGGTCTGGTGCAGGAGGGTGTGTGAGCAGCCACCCTTCCAGCCAGCCACAGCCATCCCACTCCTGTTTCACTGCCAGGGGAGACTGAGGCATGGGGAGACCCTACCAGGGCTGCCCAGCTGTTGAAGACTGCCCCACATTGCTGCAGCCACATCAATCAGTGCTGCCAAGCCCAGCAAGGAGAGTTGTGCCCCTCAGTGCTGCCCCTGACCAGCTCGGTTCATGCCAGCCCCATGCCCACATCTCTCCTCCGCTTCTCCACTTGCTTCTGTCCACGCTCTGCGGAGGGGCTGGGGGAGGTGATGCTCCTGCACGTTCTGTGGGGCCCAGCCCTGCCCACCCTGCTGTGTGCATGCAGACAGGCCTGCAAAGAAGCCTATAATCCCCTCTGCATCTGCTGCTCCTGGCTCATCCTCACGGGAGCCACCTCACCACCTCCCAAAGCCAGAGCAGCAACACAACCTGAGTGCCTCAGCTCCCCACCGGCGTCCCACACAGAGAAGCTTGGGGTGCACTCACGTTCCCAGGGGAGCATGACTCCTTCTCAGCCCAGGTCTGCACCTCAAAGCTTGTCCCTGGGTTCCTAGAGGAGAGGTCATGGCCAAGCAGGAATGTGGGTAAAGGAAATACACCATGTCCAAGGACACCAGGGCGGGACACAAGGAGGGATGGGAAGGAGCTGGCATCCCAAGCGGGCTGAGCACCGAAAGCCCCAACCTTTGATGCTCTTCCTCATCATCACATGAGGAGTTCACCCCTTCTCCTCTGACCTGGGAGCAAGGCACAGCCCCTGAGGAGAAGCACAAGCCCACCACGTGTGCCATCCCTCCTCTGCCACCCCCTCCTGGGCGGCGTGTGAGCCGCGGGGGGGCTCCAGCCCAGCGGCTGTCACTTGTGATTTGTGGTGTTAATATTTCAGGAGTGGGGAGGGAAGGGGTGACAACAGGCAGCTCTGGGAAGCCAACTAGCAGGGTTATAGCTGAAGGCAAAGCAATAACACTGATGGATCTGAAGACCTGGGGTGGCAGAGGCTGGGGGAGGAGGAAAGGAGAGAAGAAAGGGGATGAGGAAAGGTGGCAAACATAGCCCTGCCCTGATCCAGGGAGGGAGCATCCCACCAGTCCAGAAGGGGACAGAGCTGGCAGGAGAGGCAGGCAGGCATGGGATGAGCTGATGAGACACCCCCATTACTCCCCAGGAGCTGTGCTGGGATGAATTCCTGATACTGGGAGCATTTCCCTGGCAGCTCTCTGCTGCTGGAGGGTGCCAGAAGCCACCAAAGCTGCACCCATCCATCCCACAGACCCATGAGCACCTTTAACTGAGCCTCCACATGAAAAACCACAACTGCACTGAAGGTATCTGACATGCCTTGAGCAGCCTGGGCTAGTGAGAGGTGTCCCTGCCCACGGTGGGGGCGGGGGGTTGGAACTAGATGATCTTTAAGGTCCCTTCCAACCCAAACCATTCACTGGCACAGGTTGCCCAGGGAGGTGGTGGAAGCCTCATCCCTGGAGGTTTTCAAGGCCAGGCTGGTTGTGGCTGTGAGCAGCCTGCTGTAGTGTGAGGTGTCCCTGCCCATGGCAGGGGGTTGGGACTGGCTGAGCCTTGAGCTCCCTTCCAACCCTGACAGTTCTGTGATTCTACAGTTCCATGATTCTCTTCTTGCTGCCAGGGGAAAAGAAGCCCCAGTTTAGCCATTCCCACTGCCCCCCAGCCCAAATTATCACAGGATCAAAGCAAAGGACATCAAGGATGCCCTGGTCCAACCTTTCTAGGTAACAGCAGAGCTGAAATGAGCCCTGGCAAGCTGAGTCCCAAACTGTCCAGCGTAGGAGCATCCACTGCTTCCCCAGGGAGACGATTCCAGAGTCCAACTGGTCTGGATTAGAATGGGAATCTCCCCAGCAGCAACTTGTCCCCACCCCCCCTTGCCTTCTCCATGGGACTCCTGGTAGGAAGGGAGCCTGCACCCTCACCACAGCCCCAGCGCTGCCGTGACAGCCCCAGCCCCAGCCCCCTCCCCCCGCCGGCAGCGTCCGGCTCGACAGCCGGAGCCCTTTTTAAGACATGCACCACTTGAGAGGCTTAAGGCCAAGAATATCTTGATTATCCTCACCCCCAGCCCTTCAGCAGCCCCTGCTGCTCTCCAGCAGCTTAAAGGACGGGAATTACCGGCGGGAGCGTCCCGGATCCCTGCGCAGCATCCCTCCCACCGCCGGCTGTGCCTCTCCTTCCGACGGACAACAAATATCCATCTAACTTCCACCCCCCCTCCCTCTCCCCCCCCTTTAATCAGCACCTCCCTGGTGCTTTTCACACCTTCCACCAGCACTGAGCCATGTGTGACTGGCAGCAGGCCACAGCCAGCCCCGCTGCTGCCGTGCCCAGACGGGGACATTTTGCTGGGAAAAGGGCAATTTAATTATCCCATCTTCTGTTCCCTGACAACACAGGAACGTGCTGCTCAGACACGGAAAGCACCACCCAGGCAAACACTCATCCTGCCTGGAGCTTCCCAGGGAGGTGGGGCCTCACTTTCTGGCCAAAAAAACCAAACCCCTCAACCCACTACCCTCCCCTGCAAGAGCGGTCAGGCGCTGGAACAGGCTGCCCAAGGAGCGCCCATCCCTGGAGGTGCCGAAGAAGCCTGTGGCCACGGCACTTTGGGACAGGGTTGAGTGGCCATGGGGGGGGTGTGGGGTTGATGGTTGGGCTGGATGATCTTAGAGGGCTTCTCCAAGCACAACAGTTCTGTGGTTCTATGAAAGAGGGGCTGGGGAAAGTGAGCAGATGGGAATGATGGGGGTCAGGCCAAGCTCCAAAGCTGGCGATTCTTCAGTAGTACGAAGAAGGAGGGAAAACATGTGGGGTTATTTTGCTGTTGCCTCTTCCCAGCTCAAAGCAAGTGCTGAGTCCCACCTGGGGGCTGTTTGGCCAGCACAGGGCTGTTTTATATGGAACACATGGAATTTTGAAGGGGAACCATAGAGTTGTTTCAGTTGGAAGAGAGCTCTAAGGTCCAACCATCAACCTAACACCACCGTGGCCATTCAGGCCCAAAGTGCCATGCCCACACCTATGGATTGCACTGGAGGCCATCAAGCAAGGCAGGACCAGGTGGGACAGGGCCAGAGGATGCTGCTGGGAGCAGGTTCAGTGCCATGGGCTGGGCAGGAGGATGCTGGTGATGCTGGTGCAGTGGTTGTCTGGGCTCGATGCGTGAGCAGCACGAGTGGCCATGGTGTTTGTTGTGACAGTGACTCTGCTAGCACAGAGCCAAGTCACCTTCCCAAGGAGATGGTGCAGACACCTTAATTAGTACATTAATGAAACTCCCTGGCTGGGAGAGAGGGGGTGTGAGACAGTGGAGGAGGAGCTGGAGTGACAGTGAAGGACAATGGCAGGAGGAGCAGTGGAGGCTCAGGGGAAGGTCTGAGGATGGAGAGCAGCCGGAGAGCCCAGCCTGGTGACCTGGCAGTGCTGGGTTAATGGCTGGACTCAATGACCTGAAAGGTCTCCTCCAACCCAAAGGATGCAACAGTTCCATGGCTCTACCCAGCACGCCAGAGGAGGCCCTGCAGCGAACACTGCTTCCAAACCGGGCAGCAAAAGGCATTTTCCCCTCCAGTGCTTGCTGGGGAGCAGCCAGAGCCCTGCTTTTTGCAGCACTGCCCAGCCCTGCATCAGCTCAGCTCCCTGAGGAGCGGCACAGCCACCCCCCCATCCTCCTGCTTCATCTCCCATGCAAGCAATGAGTCACCAAACACTTGCAGGGCTGCACCACCCCCGGAGCAGGCAGGAGGCAGCACCCCAGCACCGCTGCCGGGTCAAGGGCAGGTTCAGCTGGCCTGGCGCTGCCCCATCTGCGGGCAGGCTCTCAGCTGGCTGCTTGCACCCCAGCACCCTGGGTCTGGGTCGTGCTCCAGCTTACATTAACTGCTTCTGATGGCTGCTTTGAAAGCACTGCTGCAGGGGAAGCCCTGGCTGGGGACACCTGCCCCTCGCTGCCGCGCTGGCAGCAGGGGGCCATGGGGCCACCAACCCTGCGAGGCCACAGTCGGGGCGACCGCTGCCTGACCCCCCCTGTGCTGGCTGGGGGTCAAACTGACCAAACACCTGAGCAGGATGGATGATGGCCAGAGGGGCTGGGGATGCAGCCAGCCACACGCTCCACCTGCTCCCTGCGCTCCGCTGAACCCAGGCTAGCATCCAGCTGAGCCCTCCCAGACCCCCACAAACAGCTCAGCATCATCCAAGCCACCCTGCTCACAGGGTGAATCAAATCCACCTCACCCCCCCGACTGCAGCACCCCAGGGCTCCATCTCCCTACCCTTGGTAATTTGCACATCAGTTTTAATCACCCAGCAGGCAAGGGCTGGCTCCAACCGCTCTGCATCCTCCCCCTGCCACCACCACACTGCTGCAGCACAGAGGAGAGGCAAGGTGGAATCAAATGTCACAGAATCCAAGCATGGTGGGCTTGGAAGGGATCTCTGGGGACCATCCAGGCCAAACCCCCCTGCTAAAGCAGGGCACCCCCAGCAGCTTGCCCAGGAGCACAATGGCACAGGGGGGTTGGAATCCCCCCAGAGAAGGAGACTCCACAACCTCTCTGGGCAGCCTGCTCCAGGGCTCCAGCACCCTCACAGCAAAGAAGTTTCTCCTCCTGTTCAGATGGAGTCTCCTGGATTCCAGTTTGTGCCCATTGCCCCTTTCCTTTCACTGGGCACCACTGCCAAGAGCCTGGCCCCATCCTCTTGCCCCCCACCCTTTAGCTCTTGCTGAGCATTGAGCAGATCCCCTCTGTCCTGCACGGCAATGCCAAGGCAGCCCCTGGGCTTGGAGCACAAATGGCCCCAGAAGAAGCCAGTTCCCACCGTGGTACCCAGCAGCACAAGCTCACAGATCAGCTGTGCCTGCCACGGCAGAAGCAGCAGCAGGGAACCATGCAAAAGGAGGGACCCTGCAAAAGGAGGGACCCTGCAAAAGGAGGGACCCTGCAAAAGGGGGGACCCTGCAAAAGGAGGGACCCTGCAAAAGGGGGGACCCTGCAAAAGGAGGGACCCTGCAAAAGAGGGGACCCTGCAAAAGGGGGGACCCTGCAAAAGGAGGGACCCTGCAGAAGGAGGGACCCTGCAAAAGGGGGGACCCTGCAAAAGGAGGGACCCTGCAAAAGAGGGGACCCTGCAAAAGAGGGGACCCTGCAAAAGGGGGGGCCCTGCAGAAGGAGGGACCCTGCAAAAGGGGGGACCCTGCAAAAGGGGGGACCCTGAAGAAGGAGGGACCCTGCAAAAGGAGGGACCCTGCAAAAGGGGGGACCCTGAAGAAGGAGGGACCCTGCAAAAGGGGAGACCCTGCAGAAGGAGGGACCCTGACCTGCAGCTCTGCACGGCTCCTGGGACACTGATGGAGCCTGATGGAGCCTACCAGTGCCACTGCCCTGGCCAGCAGCAGAGATCCTGGCATGTTTGCACACAGCTGAGCGAGGAGGGACCTCACCCTCCTCTACCTCATCTCTCCCCCTGCCTGCTAACACCACCACAGTCACGCACATCCCTGAGAGGCGTCTGGAGGGGAGATGAGCAGCCGGAGCCCAGCCTTCAAGGATGTCAGCAGCCGATGTCCCTTTGAGATGGGGGGGTTTGGGGTTGGGTTTTTTTTTTTTTCCCCTTAATCAGGTCCATTGTCAACACTTAAAAACGTGGCTCTGACACCCTGGGGATGCTTCTTCCTGAGGCTGTCTGAAGAGCAGGAAAAATGCAGATGATTCAGCTCCCAAATTACCGCCCGTGGGCTGCACGGCTCCGAGCAGCTCTCTTGGCTATTCCTGGGCAGGAGCTCAAAGCTGCCTTTGCTTCTCTCTCCTCCTCTTGAAATCATCACACAATAACAGAATCCATTCCCTTTGCTGTTATTATGGGTTGTTGGCTTTTTTTTTCCCCCTGCTATGACTACATTCTTCTCCCAGCAAGAAGGGGATGGAGCGCTTGGGCTGGTCACCCACTCCCCAGGGCCGTGGTCGCTGCCCAGGCTGGCCAGCAGCCCAGCAGTGCCAGGCACACGGATGCCAGGAGGGATAAACACAACTCTGTCAGCCCTTTTCCCATCTGCCAGGAGGATTTGCACCAACTCATGCCAGGGGCTTGGCCAACAGCACGTTGTTGTTGCTGCTGCTGCTGCTATTTTCTCTCTGTTTTCCTAGACATTCCCACTTCCTCCCATCACCCACAAGATGGTTTCCAGGCTTCAATTCTCTTCCTTATGGCAACAAAAATCCCAGGCAGGAAAGCTCAGCCCACTCACCCAGCTCTGACAGGTGGGGGGAATCCCAGCCCCTCTGAGTTGGTCATTTCACTGGAGCAGGCTGCCCAGAGAGGTAGTGGAGTCTCCTTCTCTGGACACCTTCAAACCCTGCCTGGATGTGTTCCTGTGTTGTGACTCTCTTTAGGTGGCCCTGCCTTGGCAGGCTGGGGGCAGGTTGGACTCCATGACCTCCAGAGGTCCCTTCCAACCCCTCCCATTCTGTGACTGTGGGATTCAGGTGGATAATAAAACTTTTAAAGCCAAACTTGTGACACTCTTACAAAGCAACACGTGGGGCTCAGCTGGGGCCATGGCTGTGCAGTCCTCAGGAGCATCTCTGGATGCTCAGGACATCAGGGATCACAGAATGCAGGAATCATAGAATCATAGAATGGTTTGGCTTGGAATGGACCCCCCAGGATCATCCAGCTCCAACCCCCACACCACCACCCAAGGGGCAGTGGTTTGAAACTGGAAGAGGAGAAGATTTATGTTGGACATTAGGAGGAAGTTCTTTACCATGAGGGTGGTGAGGCACTGGAACAGGTTGCCCAAACAGGTGGTGGAGGCCCCATCCCTGGAGACATTCAAGGTCAGGCTTGATGGGGCCCTGAGCAACCTGATCTAGTCAAAGATGTCCCTGCTGCCTGCAGGGGAGGTTGGGCAGGATGCCCTTCAAGGCTGCCTCCCAACCCAATGCATTCTACGCTTCTATAGTCTGCGTCCCCATTGGAAGGACCTTAGTATCATAGCATCATAGTACCAGTCAGGGTTGGAAGGGATCACAAGGATCATCTAGTTCCAACCCTCCTGCCATGGGCAGGGACACCTCACACTAGATCAGCCTGGCCAGAGCGTCATCCAGCCTGGGCTTAAACACCTCCAGGGACAGGGCCTCAACCACCTCCCTGGACAACCCATTCCAGGGCTTCACCACTCTCATGGGGAAGAACTTCCTCCTCACCTCCAGCCTGAATCTCCCCACCTCCAGCTTCATTCCATTCCCCCTAGTCCTATCACTCCCTGAGATCCTGAGCAGTCCCTCCCCAGCCCTCCTGTAGCCCCCTTCAGATACTGAAAGGCCACAATTAGGTCACCTCAGAGCCTTCTCTTCTCCAGACTGAACAGCCCCAACTCCTTCAGTCTGTCCTCACAGGAGAGGTGCTCCAGCCCTCTGATCATCCTTGTGGCCCTCCTCTGGACACCTTCCAGCACCTCCAGATCCCTCTTGTAATAGGGGCTCCAGAACTGGAGGCAGTACTCCAGGTGGGGTCTCAGCAGAGCTGAGCAGAGGGGGAGGATCACCTCCCTTGCCCTGCTGGCCACATTTCCCTTGCTGCAGCCCAGGATCTGATTGGCTTTGCAGGATGCAAGTGCAGACTGAGAGCTCCTGGTGAGCTTCTCCTCCCCCAGCACCCCCAAGTCCCTCTCCTCAGGGCTGCCTTCCTGCCAGTCCCTGCCCAGCCTGGATTTGTGCCTGGGATTGCCACCACCCAGCTGCAGGACCCTGCCCTTGGTCTGGTGGAACCTCCTGAGGTTGGCTTGCCCCCACCTCTCCAGCCTGCCCAGCTCCCTCCGGATGGCACCTTAGCAGAGGGCTAAAGCCATGGTGGGGGCACTCCAGGTGCTCCTCCAGCCACCCAGCCTGGTGTGAAGCCACCTGAGGAGGAGCATCCTTCCCCCTGAGGCAGGCAGGGCTCCTTTAAGCCGGCAGGCAGGAGGCTGGGGGGGGAGGCGGCAAATCCCGCGCTGCGTCACTCAGCTTCTCCCCTCCTTTTGATTGTTAAAAATTCATTAATGAGAGCAGATTGGTATTATATCGCTGCCTTAATTAAAGAGGGCCACGGAACAGCATTTTAAACAGCAATGTCATTTTCTAATTGACACAGCCACATTAGGAAGAAAAATACTTAAAGCAGAACTTGAAACCCAGCCGGCCGCTGCCGAAGGCAGGGCTCGTTTCGGGCTTCAATTTTTAATCTCCTCCTGAAATATTTATGGGCCCAGGGAAAGGGATAATGTTTCTCCAGGTGTACAGTTCCCCCCACCACCACCTCCTCCTCTGGCAGAAGGGAGGTTTCAGCACCCTGGGAAGCTGCTGCCATGCAGGAGCCTGTGGCTGCTACCCTCGCTGAGATCCAGGGGGCTGCGAGCCCCCCGCCAAGCCCTGCTCAGGTCACTGCTCCTCCACCTGCATCCTTTTGGAGAAGCCTCATAGAGTCACAGGTGGCATCAGGTTGGAAGGGACCCTCAAAGGTCATCTTGTCCAACCCCACTGTGTCCAGTTCTGGGCCCCTCAGTTTAAGAAGGACATTGAGAGACTTGAAGGTGTCCAGAGAAGGGCAACACAGCTGGGGAGGGGTCTGGGGCACAGCCCTGGGAGGAGAGGCTGAGGGAGCTGGGATTGCTTAGCCTGGAGAAGAGGATGCTCAGGAGAGACCTTCTTGCTCTCTACAGCTACCAGAAGAGAGATTGTAGCCAGCTGGGGGTTGGTCTCTTCTCTCAAGCAACCAGCACCAGAACAAGAGGACACAGTCTCAAGCTGTGCCAGGGGAGGTTGAGGCTGGAGGTGAGGAGAAAGTTCTTCCCTGAGAGAGTTGTTAGCCATTGGGATATGCTGCCCAAGGAGGTGGTGGAGTCACCATCCCTGGAGGTGTTCAGGAGGGGATTGGATGTGGCACTTGGTGCCATGGTTTAGCCATGGGGTCTGTGGTGACAGGTTGGACTCGATGATCTTTAAGGTCTCTTCCAACCTTGGTGATTCTGTGATTCTGACTTCCCCAACTAGAGCAGGCTGCCCAGGGCCACATCAAGTCTGATCTTGGATGCCTCCAGGGATGGGGCCTCAACCACACCATGGGTATCCTCACTCCACAGTGAGATCAGTGTTGGCCTCTCCTCCCAACTACCTAATGACAGGAGAAGAAGCAATGGCTTCAGGCTGCACCAAGGGAGGATCAGGTTGGATCTTAGGAACAATTTCTTTCCTGCAAGGAACAGGCATTGGAACAGGCTGCCCAGGGAGGTGGTGGAATCTCCATCCCTGGAGGTGTCTGAAAGGCAAGCAGATGCCCCTGCTTACTGCAGAGGGAGCTGGACTAGATGACCTTTGGAGGTCCTTTCCAATCCAGACCACTCTATGATTCTAGATGTGGCACTGCAGGACATGGTCTAGCGGCCATGGACATGTTGATCTCAGAGGTCTTTTCCAACCTTAATGATTCTGTGATTCCCTACCAAGGGCAGAGGGATGACCAGGGCTGAGCATCCCCCTGCCAGGTGCCAGCACCAGCTGGATTAGTCCCTAGAGTCTTGATGGGGAGGCACAGGGATGTGGCATGAGGGCTGCAGCACAGCTCAGGCACCAGCCAAAAGCATCCCGTGGCTGGCCACGTTCAGATCACTCCCTCTCGCACACAGATGCTCAAATCTCTCTCCCTCTATTTAAGGTGTTTCATACACAAAACCTCCTCCAGCCTACAGCTAATTCCATGCACTTAAGAGCACAGATTCCTCCTGGTTACCATTTAGGAACAAAAAAATCCCACCCCAATCTGGTCATCACTTCAAGTACCAGGGCAGCAAAGCAGGGAAGCAAACAGCTTCCTACGCCTGGACACAAATTCCTCTGCAAGGCAGCGTGTTCCACTCTTCCCACCCCCCCCCCCCAGCCAGCAGCCTGAGAAACCAGTCCCTGCTCGTGCCAGGCAGAGATTTTTCCACCAGCATTAGTGGAAATTAGTGGCATTAGTCCACGCCTGCACTTCCCCAGCCAGCCAGAGTGAAGTCAGAGAGGAGTCCGTCCCTCCGCCAAGTCCATTGACAGCAGCAGCACCGCGTTGGCCACGGAGCTCAGAACAAGCACCAGAGCAGGGTGAGCCAGAGGACAGGTTGCTCAGAGGCTTAAACTCTGGATCTGCCTCTCACTAGCTTCTTCTGATGAGCTTTTGGACCTGAGACAGCCCCACCACCCTGCCTCGGTTTCCCTTCTTGCCTGGCTACTTTTCCACGGTCCTTTCACAGCATCCCCCAGCCGTGGGTTGAGGTGAATGGGGGGGGGGGGGAGTGATGTGTCTCATGGTGCCCCTCACACTCTGGCTTCTCACAACAGCAGCTTCCAACAGCAAAATGTCATCAGCCCACAGGGTGCTTTTGCATCACTGTGTTAAGTTTTTTAAAGGGGGAAAAAGATTTGGAAAGCCAGCAAGAAAGGAGGATCCCAGAACCAGCTGAAATCGAGTCCAACCACAACACCTCCCTGCACACAACTCCTAAACCATGTCCCCAGCCTCCTCATCCAAATGCCTTTTAAACCTTTCCAGGGATGGTGACTCCACCACCTCCCTGAGCAGCCTGTTCTGGTGCCTGATGACCCTTTGGGGGAGGGAATTGGTCTTAATGTCCAACCCAAACCTCCTCTGGTGCCACTTGAGGCCATTTTCTCTTGTCCTAACACTTGCTCCTTGGGATAAGAGACCAACCCTCACCTCACTCCAACATCCTTTCAGGGAGCTGTAGAGAGCTAGAAGGTCTCCCCTCAGTCTTCTCTTCTTCAGGCCAGGTCCCCCAGCTGCTCTTCAGAGGCCTTGTGTTCAGGACTCTCCTCACCAGCCTTGCTGCCCCCCTCCAGACACACTCCAGCCCCTCAATGTCCTTCTTGCAGTGAGTGGCAAACACCCAACTCCTCTGTTCCTTCTCCCTGCTCTCCAAGGGAGGGATGCTCACCCCATGGATTCACAGATTGCCTTAGGTTGCAAGGGAGGACCCTCAAAGGTCATCTTGCCTAACCCCCCTGCAGTCACCCAGGACACCTCCAACAAGATCAGGCAGCCCAGGGCCGCATCGAGTCTGACCTTGAACGTCACCAGGGACGGGGCCTCAACCACACTGACACCCACAAGAAAGCAAAATGCAGGAGCTGCCAGCCCACAGAACATGCTCAGGGAGGTGAGAGATTGCCCAAAGGACAGACATCCCACGGCAGGAGGGTTCACTCCAACCCCTTCCCTATCCAAGCATCCCTGCACCCCACGCCCCCAGCTCCAGTCGCCTCCCCTGCCACAGCTGAGGGTGAGGCTGTCCAGCTGGCTGGCAGAGGATGTGGCCAGGCTGTTTAATCAGGGAGAGGGACTGGGCTGTAATTTCTTCTGATCAAGTATTACAGATGCTACATTTCGAGCCATCTGGCAGCAGGCTGCGCTTCCTGCCTCCGCTGCTCACAGAGAAGAGAAGAGGGCAGAGAGGGATCAAAAACGAAGCACAGGGCAGCAGGGCAGGCTGGGATGGGATAAGGAACAGGGCAGCAATTCCCCTCTCCCATCCCTCACCGTGGATGCTGGGCACAGGATGGGACCAGTGAAGAGCATGCTAACACCCCTCAGGAAAAGCAGAGTGAGTGGGGCTGGAGCTGTTAAAAGTCAGGCTGGCCCCTGGCAGGGCATGGACAGAGCCCCCAGACCATCCTCCTCAGCTGGAAAACACTCCCAGGATCATGTTAGGGTTGGAAGGGACCTCAAGGCTCAGCCAGCTTCAACCCCTCTGCCATGGGCAGGGACACCTCACACTACAGCAGGTTGCTCACAGCCACCTCCAGCCTGGCTGCAAACACCTCCAGGGATGAGGCTGCCACCACCTCCCTGGGCAGCCTGTGCCAGGCTCTCACCACCCTCATGGGGAACAACTTCTTCCTCACATCCAATCTCAGTCTACCCAGTTCTACCCATGGAATCACAGCATCATGGACTCATGGAATCATAGAATCATGGAACCATGGGATCATAGCACCATGGAATCATCACATCATGGGCTCATGGAACCATGGAACCATAGCAT
Source organism: Melanerpes formicivorus (assembly GCF_026170545.1). Taxonomy (NCBI): domain Eukaryota; kingdom Metazoa; phylum Chordata; class Aves; order Piciformes; family Picidae; genus Melanerpes; species Melanerpes formicivorus. The sequence goes on from NW_027142533.1 coordinate 309,640, forward strand.
CATAGAATCATCACATCATGGAATTATAGAATCATGGAACCATGGACCCATGGAATCATGGAATCATAGAACCATGGAACCATGGGATCATAGCACCATAGAATCATCACATCATGGACTCATGGAATCATGGAACCATGGAACCATAGCACCATGGAATCATAGCATCATAGAATCATCACATCATGGAATTATAGAATCATGGAACCATGGACCCATGGAATCATAGCATCATGGACTCATGGAATCATAGAACCATGGAACCATGGAATCATAGCATCATAGAATCATCACATCATAGACTCTTAGAATCATGGAACCATGGAATCATAGAACCATGGAATCATAGCATCATAGAATCACAGACTCCTGGAATCATGGAATCAGCTGCTTGGAAAAGACCTTAACACTGAGTCCAACCAGAACCTACCATCTCCCTGCACACAACTGTTCCAGCACCCAACTGCTGGTAGCATCTCCAGCTGGGGAGAGCCCAAACCCCCAGGCAGCAGAGCCTGTCCAACCCCACCCCCCGGCGAGCCGTTCGCCCCCCCGACCAACGACCTGCAGGCTCTGCAGACAAAAGGCAGCAGCTCTCCTGGCTTCACCAGAGGCTGAGCAGAGCTGTTGCAGGGTTCAGCACATTAAAAATAACTGAAGGGAAGGGCTCTCACTTCATTACTTTCGACAGAACTGGGTCTTGGTCACGCCAAGTATCTGCTGGGGAGCAATCACAGCCCCGCACGCCACAGCCCTCCCTGGCACTGCTCAGGTGTGAAGCTGAGTGGATGAAAGGGGGCTGCAGGGGGGCTGTTCTCCCCTTCTCCTTGCAACCTGCTGCTGGAAAATGTGCAGATCCCTTCCACCCAGCAGCCTTTGCATCCCTGCTCCTGCTCTGGAAACCACTTCTCTCCACCCGTGTTTCAGGGAGACAGGGCTGTGGGTACCCCCAGCAGGGCTGGGCAGCATGGCACCAGGTAGAAGAGAGGTAGGAAGAGGTTTTTCACCATGAAGGTGGTGAGACAGTGGAACAGGCTGCCCAGGGATGGTGGTAGAAGCCTCCTGCCTGGAGGTTTTTAAGGCCATGGTGGCTGTGAGCAGCCTGCTGTAGTGTGAGGTGCCCCTGGCCATGGCAGGGGGTTGGAACTGGCTGAGCCTTGAGGTCCCTTCCAATCCTAACAATCCTGTGACCCTGTGATCCTGGAAAAACACAAGAGAGGCCTCAGCAGAGGATGGCACCCATGGTGGGAGTGGGGTGTGGGACAACCTGCCCTGGCTGAAGTTTCTTGCCCCACTCCAGGTCCTGCACAAATCCCAAGCACCAATACAGGCTGGGCAAGGAGTGGCTTGAGAGTGGTCTTGGGGAGAAGGACCTGGGGGGGTTCAGCTGATGAAAAACTCAACATGACCTGGCAATGGTCACTGGCAGCACAGAAGCCAGCTGTGCCCTGGGCTGCATCAAATGCAGTGTGACCAGCAGGAGGGAGGAGGTGATGCTGCCCCTCTGCTCTGCTCTGGTGAGACCCCACCTGCAGCACTGTGCCCAGTCCTGGTGTCCCCAGCACAGGAAGGACAAGGAACTATTGGAGCAGGTCCAAAGGAGGGCCAGGAAGGTGATCAGAGGGCTGGAAAACCTCTCCTGTGGGGGACAGGCTGCAAGAGTTGGGGCTGGTCAGATCTCTGGTGAGATCTTATAGTAGCCTTCCAGTACCTGAAGAGAGCTGCTGGGGAGCTGGGGAGGGACTTTTTACAAGGGCTTGGAGTGAGAGGATGAGGGGGGATGGATTAAAGCTGGAAGAGGGGAGATTTAGACTGGAAATTAGGCAGAAATTCTTTCCAGTGAGGCTTCTGAGACCCTGGCACAGGCTGCCCAGGGAGGCTGTGGATGTTCCCTCCCTGGAGGTGTTCAAGGCCAGGCTGGATGAAGCCTTGAGCAAGCTGGGCTGGTGGGAGGGGTTGAAACTAGGATGATCTTCAGGGTCCCTTCTAACCCAACCCAACCCAACCCATTCAGTGATTCTTTGTGAACCACAGAGAGTTAAAGGCTGGCTGGGGCCCTGGAGCATGAGGTCCATGCATATGTAGCTCCTGTAACACAATTATACATTAATATATAACTAACAGCCATGGTAATACAACATTACAGTAGGTAGATTATCCCATCTCCTGTCATTTATTATTGCTATTTGTAATCCATTAGTGTCCAGAGCTGAACCCAGGTCAGAGTGCAGCATCCTGGCACGCTTGCACTCACCCCAGCAGCAGCCAGTGGAGGAAGACCCTCCCCTGTCAGGGCCAAATCCTGCCCCAGCCTCCTCCTTCCTGCCCTCAGACCTGCCTGCTCACTGGGCCCCTGCTCCCAGTGCTGGATGATGCCACAAGGGTTTGGCCACACAGCACTCCTCTCTGTGTGCTGGCCCCAAATGCTGGGGGCAAAGGGGTTTGAGGGGCTCAGAGGGTATCTGGCAGAGAGGTAACTGCTAGGAGTACCTGGCTGGGGTAACTGGTTGTAGAGGTAACTGCTAGGAGTATCTGGCTGGGGTAAGTGGTAGCAGAGGTAACTGCTAGGAGTATCTGGCTGGGGTAACTGGTAGCAGAGGTATCTGGTAATGGCATATGGCTGGGGTATCTCATCTGGCAGGGGCATGTCAGTGGCAGGGGTAACTGGCAGGGGTATGTCAGTGGCAGGGGTATGTAAGTGGCAGGGGTAAGTGGCAGGGGTATCAAACTGGCAGGGGTATGTCAGTGGCAGGGGTACCTGGCAGGGGTAATTGGCAGGGGTATGTCAGTGGCAGGGGTAACTGGCAGGGGTAATTTGCAGGGGTATCAGGCTGGCAGGGGAACTGGCAGGGGTATGTCAGTGGCAGGGGTAACTGGCAGCCCCAGGGGCAATTTGCAGCCCCAGGGGTAACTGGCAGCCCCAGGGGCAATTGGCAGCCCCAGGGGTAACTGGCAGCCCCAGGGGCAATTGGCAGCCCCAGGGCCAGGCCCCTCCTTCACCACCAGCACCGCAGAGCCCTTCCAGCCGCCCTGGGAGGGGAAGGAACAAAGCCCAACTGGTTTGGCACAGCCACCCATTCATCTTGATCGACACCACCCTCCACGGTGAGTCATCCCCTCCCCCCCCCCCCCCCGAGTCCATTTACATTTTGATTAAATCACACAGGAAAATTAGGAGCATTATTACTTCCCTCCAATTCAATCCCTGCTCTGTGTTTCCCCACCGTTCAGCATGTGGGAAAACATCCCAGCATCTCCACTTTAACCATTTGTGCCCAGCACTCCCCACCCCAAAGCATCACCCCTTTGCTTGGGGCCTGCAAAGAAACCAGGGGTGGCCTTTGGAGGAGGGAAGTGGGAGAGAAACCAGATGCTTGGAGAGAAAAGTGGGACAGGCATCACAGTGGTGATGCTGCTGCTTGGGGAAGGAGGACCAGGAAGGCAAAGAGCTGAGGCTCCTGGATCAGGAAGGCAAAGAGCTGAGGCTCCTGGACCAGGAAGGCAAAGAGCAGAGGCTCCCGGATCAGGAAGGCAAAGAGCTGAGGCTCCTGGACCAGGAAGGCAAAGAACAGAGGCTCCTGGACCAGGAAGGCAAAGAGCTGAGGCTCCTGGACCAGGAAGGCAAAGAGCAGAGGCTCCTGGACCAGGAAGGCAAAGAGCAGAGGCTCCTGGATCAGGAAGGCAAAGAGCTGAGGCTCCTGGACCAGGAAGGCAAAGAGCAGAGGCTCCTGGACCAGGAAGGTAAAGAGCTGAGGCTCCAGGACCAGGAAAGCAAAGAGCAGAGGTTCCTGGACCAGGAAGGTAAAGAGCTGAGGCTCCAGGACCAGGAAGGCAAACAGCAGAGGCTCCTGGACCAGGAAGGCAAAGAGCAGAGGCTCCAGGACCAGGAAGGCAAAGAGCATGGACATCCCTGCAGCCCCACTGATTTGGAGCTGAGAGGAGTCCCACCAGCTCCAACCTGCTGCTCTTCTCCACAGGGATCAATCATCCAACTCATGCAACCCCCACAGCCCTTTCTGGCCCCCAGCAGGGACATCCCTGGACACCCTGATCCCTGCAGCCCCACTGATTTGGACCTTTTAGAAGGCACTCCACCAGCTCCAGCCTGCTGCTCTTCTCCACAGGGACAGATCATCCCACTCCTGAAACCATCACAGCTTTCATTCATCCCTGGTGTGGGCATCCAGGCAGAACCCCTGGATCCTGATCCCTGCAGCCCCACTGATTTGGAGCTGAGAGGAGCCCCACCAGCTCCAGCCTGCTGCTCTTCTCCACAGGGATCAATCATCCTACTCATCCAACCACCACAGCCCCTTCTGGCCCCCAGCAGGGCCATCTCTGGACACCCTGATCCCTGCAGCCCCACTGATTTGGACCTTTTAGAAGGCACTCCACCAGCTCCAACCTGCTGCTCTTCTCCCCAGGGCCAGATCACCCCACTTCAGCAAGCACCACAGCCCTCCAGGAAGCTGGAGCAGCCCTGGGGGAGCTGGTTGGGGGGAAGGAGAGGCAGCTCTGCATGCAGCACAGCAGCCAGGAGATCAATAGACATTTATATCCATCCTTAAAGCCATCCCCATCCTGCCATGTCTGCTGCGCGCGAGATTATATCATCCTCTGCTGCTACAACACAAGCATCTGAATTCAACATCAATTTATTTATGGTCTCCACATGATACAAGGAAGATCTGTGAGAGAGCAGGAAATGTATCTTCAGAGAAAGATAAACCTCTGTGTGCATCAGCAGGACCGGAGGGGTTCCCCCAGAGCAGCTGCCTCTCGCTGCCTGTGTGCGAAGCCTCCTTGAGTGCTGCAAAGCAGCTGAGGTTTATGTGGCTCTTTAGTTGGGGGAGGGAAAGCAAGAGGGAGATTCTACCCCTCCCAACCCCCCCCACCCCCCAGCCCCCTTGCTAGAGTTAATATTTGCTTGAAGGGAAAGCCCCAAAGCTGCCAGTGGGATCACAGCTCTCTTCTGCTGGGCACTGACTGGGGGTGGAGAGTCCTGGCTCTGAAGAGCAGCACTTCATCTGCCTGGGTCAGGGAATTACTGCCCAGGGATGAATGCTTCCTGTGATGGAAGCATTTCCCAGGGATGAATGGCTGCCTCTTTATCCAAAGTCTGATCAATCTGGACTGTAGTTCCTGGGACCAGAGCAAGGGGAAGGAGGAGAATTTCCATGTTGCTATGAAATTCCCAAAGCACTGCGCTCTCTCCCTTCCCTTCCCTCCCCTCCCTCCCTCCCTCCCTCTCCCCCCGACTAAAATCAGGACAAAAGCACAGTTTGAATCCTCTGTGCTTCCTGCCAATGGGAAGACTCCAAGTTTCAACCACACTCTTTGCAAGTCAATTAGTTGTGTCCTAGACAAGGAGCAAAAATCAAGTGACTTAGACTCACAGAGCTGTCAGGGCTGGAAGGGACCTTGAGGCTCAGCCAGTTCCAACCCCCCTGCCCTGGGCAGGCACACCTCACACTAGCCTTGCCCATGGCCATGCAGGAGGACAGCCACAGCCTGTGCTTCCCTCCTGTGCCAGGTCCAACCTCTGATCCCCATCACTGCCTGCAAAACCTCCCACTGCAACTCTCCAAGCTCTTCTGCTTGGAGCTCCTGCACTCTGCTGCACACTCTGCTGTGGGCTCCTGGCTGTGAGCATGGCTGGGCAGTGCTGGCAGAGCATCTGGGAGCTGCTTGCTCCCCAGCACAGCCCAGTGAGCCAAGCAGGCTCTAAACTGGGCATGGTCACAGACTTACATCTGCCTGCCCACAAAGCTCAGCTGGCCACCTGAGAGACCTGCAGAGAGCAGCCAGCCCCTCAGGGGACCAGGAGTGGAAAGCTTCCAGGTGGGGCAGTTTGCAGCATGGGGATGCTCAGGGCACAGGGATGTTGGTGGCACTGGGATGCTCCTGGGACAGGAATGTCCATGGTGCAGGGATGCTCACAGCACAGGGATGCTCATGGCACAGGGATGTTGGTGGCACTGGGATGCTCCTGGGACAGCAATGTCCATGGTGCAGGGATGCTCACAGCACAGGGATGCTCAGGGCACAGGGATAGTGGCAGCAGAGGGGTGCAGATGCCACAAAGATACTCCTGGCACAGGGGTACTCATGGCACAGGGACATTCACAGCACTGGGATGCTCATGCTACAGGGATCCTGGCAACACAGGGATGCTCTTGGCACAGGGATATCCATGGCACAGGGATGCTCATGACACAGGGATCCTGGCAACACAGGGATGCTCTTGGCACAGGGATATCCATGGCACAGGGATGCTCATGACACAGGGACCCTGGCAGTACAGGGATGCTCTTGGCACAGGGATATCCATGGCACAGGGATGCTCATGCTACAGGGATCCTGGCAACACAGGGATGCTCTTGGCACAGGGAGATCCATGGCACAGGGATGCTCATGACACAGGGATCCTGGCAACACAGGGATGCTCTTGGCACAGGGATAGCCATGGCACAGGGATGCTCATGACACAGGGATCCTGGCAACACAGGGATGCTCTTGGCACAGGGATAGCCATGGCACAGGGATGCTCATGACACAGGGATCCTGGCAACACAGGGATGCTCTTGGCACAGGGATATCCATGGCACAGGGATGCTCATGCTATAGGGATCCTGGCAACACAGGGATGCTCTTGGCACAGGGATGCTGGCTGCAAGCAGAGCCTCTTGCAGACACACTGCCATCAAGCCCCAGCTCTGTAAACACCCAGCTCCCCCCCTCCCCCCCTCCCCTGCTGGCTCTCCCCTCAGTCACCTCCAGAGAGATCTGCTGGCTCAGCACGGCAGCACCTGCCCCCACCCCACATCAGGAGGAGCCGGCAGGAGCAGGGGGAGGAGAGGGAATCCCCTCGGCAGGGAGGCGCAGAGCCCTGCTCCCTCCACCACCACCACCACCACCTCCCCTGCTCCTCGGGGGGCAGCCACGATGCAGCTTTGGATTTCCCAGGCTGCCTGCACAGGGCCTTCCCTGAATTCCTCTGATGCCTGCAGCGCTTCTGAAGTCCTGTTTTTCCACTCCAGCAGCAGCAACTTCCCCCCTCCCCACTCCCTCCCTTTCCCTCCTTGTTTTCCTTCCCTGGCTGCTGACCCAGATTTCATAATGAATGAATCCATGCAGCTCTCTTCAGGCTTTAATTATTTCTTTCCTTCCCCCCCCTCCCCTCCCCTCCCCTTCCCTCCTCTCCTCTCCTTCCCCACCCTCCTTCCCCAACTTTTTCTCATCCTACATTATGCAGCCATAAAATAATAACAACAACAACAACAAAGGACCAAAAAAAAACCTCCCAACCAAAACACACAAGACAAAAAACCAGCCCCCCCCCAACCCTCCCCAAACCCCAACACAGCACAGCACAATTCATTTCAGCTTGAATGCTTAACTCCTGCCCATCACTAACAGCAGAAAAGGAAAGAAACCAACCCCAAACCCATGTCTGGAGCTTGCAGCTCTCCTCTTAGACCTTGCATTAATGTCAGGGATGGGGAGAGGGGAAACATGAAGGTTTTGAAGAGGTTGCAGCAGCTTGGCTGAGCCAGCAGATGACCACTTGGAGGTCTTTTCCCTGGGAGAGCTTCGTTTGCAGGCTGTTTGCAGGGAGAGTCTGCAAGGGCACCCCTGGCCCCTGCCCCTTCTGCCTCCCCCCCTGCTCTCAGGCAGGCTCTGAGGTGGGTGAGGATGGGGGAGCCAGCACCATCCCAGCCAGGCTCGACCCCACAGGGCTCATAGAATCACAGAGTTGTCAGGGTTGGAAGGGACCTCAAGGCTCAGCCAGTTCCAACCCCCCTGCCATGGCCAGGGACACCTCACACCACAGCAGGTTGCTCACAGCCACCTCCAGCCTGGCTGCAAACACCTCCAGGCAGGAGGCTGCCACCACCTCCCTGGGCAACCTGTGCCAGGCTCTCACCACCCTCCTGGGGAACAACTTCTTCCTCACATCCAATCTCAATCTCCCCACTTCTAGTTTTGCTGCATCCCCCCCAGTCCTGTCCCTCCCTGACACCCTCAGAAGTCCCTCCCCAGCTTTCCTGTAGCCCCCTGCAGATACTGAAAGGCCACAATTAGGTCTCCTGGGAACCTTCTCTTCTCCAGCCTGCACAACCCCAACTCTTTCAGTCTGTCCTCATAGCAGAGGTGCTCCAGCCCTCTGCTCATCCTCCCCCCACCCTCCCTGCCCCCCTGACTGAGTGGGTGCCACGGGGCCACGCTCCCTGAGTGGGCAATGGCTGGTGGCAGGGGTGAGCCAGCACTGCCTGCCTGACCTGAAGGCACTCTGCAAACACTCATGAATGAAGGCTGCCAGCAGCCCCAGGGAAGGTTATTATTAGCCAGCCCGGAGGTCTGAGCAGCAGGGAGATGTTTTCCTCTCCACTCTGCTGGCTCAGCCCCCAGGCTTTCAAAGGGGTGGCACCCAGCAGAGTTGCTGCAGCACTGAGTGCCCTGCCACTGGGTGCCCCCTGGCACATCCCCTGCATCCCTGCCACGCTGCAAGAAGGTGCAGGGTTGCAGGGATGCTCTCATCCTCGAGGTGCAGCAGGGGAGGCTGAGGTTGGGGATGATGAGAAGGAGCTTCTTGAGGGCAAGGCTTCTCAGCCACTGGAACAGGCTGCCCAGGGAGGTGGCTGAATCCCCATCCTTGGAGGTGTTTAAACAACACAGAGCTGTGGTGCTGAGGGAGATGGTTCAGCACCAGACTTGGGAGAGTTCAGAGAATGAACTTGATGATCTTAAAGGGCTTTTCCAGCTAAAACAATTCCATGATTCTACCATGATTCAGAGATGACCCAGAGCAGATTATTGCCCCAGCACCACAACAGCTGACTTTTGGCACAACCACCACCACCTCCTTTCAGTGATGAGGTCCCAGAGGATGAGGTCCTTAACCACAACCCCCCAGCTCCTGTTTTCCTCCTGGCCCTGCCCCAGCCAAGGCTGGATTTCCCCGTGCCTCCCCTCCACTCCTGGCTGTCTCTCAGCCCAGAGCACAGCCAGCACGATGCTGCCTCAAGCGATGGAGCAGCCACAGAGGGGAGAGGAAGCCCAGGCTGGCTGGAGGTGATGCTAACGGCTGGGCCACCGGCTCAGAGGAGAAGCAAAGGGCTGGCACGAAGGGAGCACGCAGCAGCTCCTTCTCAAATCACACATCCATCCCTCCCCTCTGCTTCCCTGCTGCCACCTCCTGCTCCAGGAGCACCCATCCTGCAAAGGGCTCAGCACCCTCTGCAAAGCCCAGCACCTTGCCAAGCCCACCCTGACCCATGGCATGAGGGGGACCAGAGGAAACTTCCATGGGATCCTACCCTAAGCATGGGTGATGCTGGACCTGGGAGCATTCCACCAGCTGGGGCAACGGAGGAGCAGGAACAAACCCACACACACTTCCCCAGGACCATAGGGATGCCAGTGGAAACCTCCTAGCTCACAACCAGCAGGATGCTCTGTATTTTCCCAAGGGATAAGAGTCCACCCAGAACAGGGGTGGACTCACAGGGGATGCCCCACACCTGGGAGCTCTGCCAGCTCTGCCCACACCTCTCCCTTCCAGGCAGGGTCAGAAACTTATCCCCGGTTCTCAGACCAACTCTGGACCAATGTATGACCTTCCCAGCCGAAATCCCAGCCCTGCTGTGGGCAGAAGCAGCTTAAGAGCAGCAGGATGTGACCACCCTTGTGCCAAGCTCTCGGGGCAGCCCTGCCCTGAGAGGAGAAAACATCAAACAGACAAAACAAAGCCCAAAACACAGCACTCAAGCAAAGCCCAGAAGGGGGAGGGAAAAAAAAAAGCCCTAATTTGATCCTGTTGCACTGAACTAAAAGCACCTTTGACCTAAATTCCCACCACGGGTTGGAATTCACCCTCTGCAGGCAAAGGATTACAGGAGGAAAGAGCCAAGCAAGGCACAGGGAGAGACGCAGGCTCCAGCCCCTGAGCGCAAGGGGGAAGGAGGACAGGAACCAACCCCTCCTCCCTCCCCCAACCCCTATCTCCCCAGCAAACCCTACCCAGGTCTAAAAGTGTTTTGAATGCCTCAATTTATGTAAAGTGGAGCTAATTTGATATTATCAGCTGATCTGGGAGCAGCCTACCTCTCTCTCTCTCTCTCTCTCCCATCCCTGCGAGCGGAGCTATGGGAAGCATATGGAAACACATCTCCAAGCACAAACACCCACCTACTGCAGGAGCTGCTGAGCTGCAGAGAGGGAGCCAAAAGAGAAGAGGGGAGGGGGGGGGGAATCACAAGAGAGGTTTTAACCAAAAGAAAACAGCCCTCTGTGTGTGTGTGTGTGTGTGTGCATATATATATATATATATGGATAGCTTTCATATTTCTTTTTCGCCTCCAAAACACACAGCCAGAGCCCTCAAGCTCTGCCTGAACGCATGCCTTGCATTCTTCCTACTTCCAGCAGTCCCAAAGGTAGCTTGCAGAGTCCAGAGTTATTCCCTCCCAGCTCCTGAGGAGCAGGCTGCCATCCCCTCCAAGCCAGCCGAGCGCTCGTGGGTGAGGAGAGGCTCTGCTAGCGGCGGCAGGAGGGGTGGGTAGGTGCTTGTGGGGGCACCACGCAGGGTCCTGTGTTACAGCTCAAGCTGTTGATGCCTCACTCCTGGAATTGCTTAAGACCAGGCTGGATGAGGCTTTGAGATCCCCTCTGGGGCTGCTCTTCTCCAGGCTCAACAGCCCCAGGGCTCTCAGCCTTTCCTCCTCACAGAGATGCTGCAGCATCTTTGGAAGCTCCGCTGGACTCTCTCCAGTAGCTCCCTGCCTGTCCTGAGCTGGGAAGCCCAGGGCTGGACCCAGTATTCCAAATGTGGCTTCACCCAAGGAGAGTAGAGGGGGAGAAGAACCTCCCTTGACCTGGTCACACTCTTCTAAATGCACCCCAGGACACCTCATCCCTAGGAGTGTTTAAGGCCAGGCTGGATGAGGCTTTGAGCAACCTGGGCTGGTGGAAGGTATCCCTGCCCACGGCAGGGGGTTGGAACTAGACGATCTTTAAGGTCCCCTCCAACTCAACCCATTCTACAACTCTAACCCTGCTCATCCTTGGAGTTTGTCAACACCTTTGCCAGAGGTTTCCAGGGGAGAAGGGAGAAGAGAGCTGACAAAGTGCTGAAAGGCTCCCAGGATGTTTTCGAGATGCCCTGCAAGCTGTCACCGTCAGGTCACACTGGGCTGAGTCACCCGCACCTACCAGCTCGCATCCATCCCTCTGGCAAGAGGAACAAATAATCCTCAGGGACAGCTGCTTTTGGAGGCTGCTGGATTGGGGTTTTGGCACTGCCTGGAGAGCTTGTTGGCTAGAAAACCCCAAGCATTTGAACACAGCCAGAAGGCTTGCTCACCACCCCTGCCGCACGACGGGAGCCAGCCCCTCCCCGGGACACTTCTCCACTGTCTTTTTAACACCAAGGGGGAAGGATGCTGAGGTGGAACCTTGACCACCTCCTGCACAGGCTGTCACAGCCACAGGAGTCTGTGCCCCCCAGGTCTGGCTGGGAATCATTCCCCAGGAGGACCTGGACCAGCACCAAGTCACCAGCTTGGGCTGCTGCAACCAGCTGCTTGCTCAGCACCACGGATCCCCAGCACCCATCTAAGCACTGCGACTACCCCTTTGCCTCCACGGGTGCCAGGGGGTTGAGCCTTGTGCCTCTCTACTGTGCCCTTTCCCAGTGACAGGTTGGACTTGATGGGCCTTTGAGGTCTCTTCCAACCTTGGTGATTCTGTGTGTGTGTGTGGTTCTGTGTGGTTTTGGCCAGCAGCAGCCACATCACTTCCTTGGGGACACCTCACAGGTAGTCAGCCAGCACCACTCACCTGTTTTGCCTTGGCCCAGGGGAAAACACCTCATTATTTCTTCCTTTCTTTTTTTTTTTCCTTCCCTCCCTTTTCCTTTCTTCTATTTTAAGATCAGAGACCTAAAATTAGCCCTGCTCACACAATGGGCCTCCTGAGATTTAAATCCTTTGCTTTTCCCATAAGGCTGGCAAAATAAGTTGCTGCTTGCAGAAGTTCCACAAACTTCTCAGCCCCCCTCCTCTCTTCCCCCCCCCCCCCCCCAAAAAAAAAGGCAAAAGAGTAAATAAACAAACAGCAAACACAGCAGGGCCAAACCATCCTGTCCTGAGGGATTTCAAAAGAGCTGTACCTAGAATCATGGAAGGATTTGGGTTGGAAGGGACCTTCGAGGCTGTCCAGTCCCAACACCCTGCCACAGGCAGGGGCACCTTCCACCAGATCAGGTTGCTCAAGACCTCCTCCAACCTGGCCTCAAACACCTCCAGGAAGAGGGTATCCACAACCTCCCTGGGAAACCTCTTCCAGCACCTCACCACCCTCCCTGGAAAGAATTTCTTCCTACCAGCCAGTCTAAATCTGTCCTTTTCCAGCTCAACGCCATTCCCCCTCATCCTGCACAAAGCCTGCTGCCCTCCTCCTGACACCCAGCCCCTCTCCTTCTGTAGTACTCCTCACATTGGTGCTGCTCAAATGCTACTGCTGCTTCTGAGGACCACAGCAAAGAAGCCAGGAGGCAGAAGGTTGCCAGTGTGGGTGGTGGCTGCCTAGAGCATCGCAGCTACAGCTGCATCGCCTGCGGACACCCATGGGGACAGAGCAGGCGAAGAGATGCTCAGGCTCCGAACTCCGTGGGGTGCACTTTCCTCCCCCAGAGCTGCAGCTAAGAGCCTGCGGTGGGATCTGATCCTGGAACCCCAAGTGACTGCTCACCACATCCACAGGAGCAGAATGAGGCCCCAGCTCCAGTCACAGCCCTGATGCTAACGCCCCTTGACCAGGGGGTGCACAGCTGCTCCACGCCTCAGCACCCGAGTCTGGGAGGTTGGGGTCATTGTAGGGACTTCACACACAGCAAAACCATTAGTTAGCTGTATAGTGCAGGGCCCTGGAGTTAATTCATTGTAATTAACTCATTAGCTACCTACCTCTTGACCTGTTAAGCCCGGTTTTAAGCGGTGTCCCTGCTTAGGTAGGGGCTGGCGTGCGCTCAAGCAGCGCTGCTGATGCTCTGCAGGGTGTTTCTGCATGGCTGCAGCAGGCTGCTGAGCTGTGCCACCAGCACCCTGCTCAGCCCCAGGGGTGGCTCTGGGGCTTGTCCTCCACGGGGGGTCCAGTCACACCGCTGAGCAGTGCCCAGCTGCGTGTGCAGGAAGCTGTAGAGGCCCAGCAGGAGCTGGGGAAGTGGAAGCAAACACCCATCTGGCACTGGATTACCTGCCATATGCTTCCCATGCAAACCTGCCTGCCTGCAGCTTGCTGGGAGGGACTCACCTCCCCCCATGACATCCCCCCCAACACCAGCACACATCCCTCTCCCACAGCATCCCCAGCCAGAAAGCAGCACAGCAAGAACCTGACAACATGGTTGTCAGCACAGACATCACACAACTCCAGGCTGGAAAGCACCTCGAGAATGATCTGCTCCAAGCTTTCCTAGCAAAAGCATGGTCCAGGTTAGATGGCCCAGCTGAATCTTCAAAAGCCAATGCTGGGACCCAATCCCATCCATGGAGGAGGCCTCAGCAATGCTGGGAGGGCTAGAAGCCCTCTGCTCTGAGGCCAGGCTGAGAGAGTTGGGGTTGTTCACCCTGGAGAAGAGAAGGCTCTGGGGAAACCTTCTGGTGGCCTTTCTGCACTTAAAAGTGGCTGAGCAGAAAGCTGGGGACAGATTTCAGCAGGGCTTGCTGTGATAGGACGAGGGGTGATGGTTTGAAAGTAGAAGAAGGAGGTTTAGACTAGGAACTAGGAAGACATTTGGGATGCTGAGGGTGGTGAGACCCTATCCCAGGTTGCCCAGAGAGGTGGGAGCTACCCCATCCCTGGAACCATTCCAGGTCAGGTTGTCTAGGGCTCTGAGCAACCTGCTCCAGTTGCAGATGTCCCTGCTGACTGCAGGGGGGCTGGACTGGCTGAGCTCTAAAGATTCCCTTCCCACCCAAACCATTCCACAATCACCCCCCAGCCACCCTCCCCCTGCACAGCTTCCCTCCCCACCTACCCTTGCCGGCACAAACCCCTCCCTGGCACAGCCCAGCCCCACGCCAGCTCCCTGGGCAGCCCCAGCACACGAGAGCACGTCCTTGGGAGCAGCCAACAACAACAAACTGCTGTGGGAGCCACAAAGGGAAAAGCAACCCTCCGAGGAAACAATGTCCGGCTCCAACCTCGTCCGGTTGTAAACAACGCGGCGCATGGGCTCGGTTTATTTGTTTTAATTAGCAAAACACAGCCCAGATTGTCCTGCTGGCTTGGGCAAGCTCCATCCATCCATCCACCCATCCATCCATCCATCCCTCCCTCCCTGAGCAAGGCAAGGCAGCTCACAGCCCCGCAGAGCCAAGCTGCATCCACTCAGCCTACCAGAAACACAGGACCTGCCCCACGCCGCTGGCCCCCGTGGAGCCAGGACTCCTCGGCAGCCACCCCAGGGCTCTACCCAGCTGGGCCAGGCTTGGCTGCAGGAGCAGCCTGGGCCAGGTTTAGTGGCCCAGCTTCACTGCTGGCAGGGGAACCAACGCCAGGAGAGGCAAACAACACACCCTACAGTGGCTGTGTCCAAGGGAATCATAGATCTGGGGCCATCGGTCCTGCATGCTGGGGGCTACAAGGCTTTTTACTCAGCCCCTCTCTCTCCCTTCTGTTTAGTCCCTCTCCTTTCCATGTATTCCCCTCCCTTCTATTTAGTTCCTCTCCCTCCTATTTAGATCCTTTCCCTTCTCTTTTGCTCCTTTCCCTCCTATTTAGGTAATCTCCCCCAATTCCTTTGATTTTTCCCCCTCTCACTTTTATGTAGTCCTTTTCCTTTCTCTTTAGCCCCTCTCCCTTCTCTTCAGCTCCTCTCCTTTCTGTTCAACCCTCTTTAGCCCCTCTCCTTTCTGTTCAGCCCTTTTCCCTTCTTCCTAGCCCCTCTCCTTTCTGTTCAGCCCTTTTCCCTTCTCTTTAGCCCCTCTCCTTTCTGCTCAGCCCTTTTCCCTTCTCTTTAGCCCCTCTCCTTTCTGCTCAGCCCTTTTCCCTTCTCTTTAGCCCCTCTCCTTTCTGCTCAGCCCTTTTCCCATCTCTTTAGCCCCTCTCCTTTCTGCTCAGCCCTTTTCCCTTCTTCCTAGCCCCTCTCCTTTCTGCCCAGCCCTTTTCCCATCTCTTTAGCCCCTCTCCTTTCTGCTCAGCCCTTTTCCCATCTCTTTAGCCCCTCTGCTTTCTGCTCAGCCCATTCCTTTTCCCCGCTTCGCTCCCTTAACCTCACCAATGTCTCCATCACCGCTGCTCTTCTCCTGACCCCCTCACTGCGACCGCTCCACGCTCCTGCTTGTGCACATCAGGGCCAAGCTGGAGACACTTCCTCAAACAAATCTATTTTGGTGGTTTTTTTTCATCAAAATGAAGCCTTCCTTCTCTTTCCTCCTCCTCCTCCAGATCTGGCCTGGAGGATCAGATGGTCCTCACCTCCCAGCACATTCACCTTGGCGCACGTTGGGTCAGGGAGAGAGCCGAGCGAGCCGAAGCTGAGCCCAAGCTTCAGACACAACCAAGTTAAAAACCACATTTCTTTTTCTTTTCTTTTCATTTCTTTTCTTATTTGTTTTTTTGCAGACCAAAGTTCAGTCCCCAAATGGCAAGAGAATCCAGGAAAAATGTGGCAGGCCCAGCTGGTGGCCAGCTTCCAGCACAAGCACCTCCCTTCGGAGGAATCCAGCGAGGAGTCTCGACTAATCCACCCAGGACACACCAACATTTCTTCCTCATATTATTGGGTTGGTTTTTGGGTGTTTGGGTTTTTTTTTTCTCCCCCCCTCCCCACCCCTCCTTCTCCTTTTTTTTCCATCTGCTCAGCACATTTCATGTTTGCTGGGAAGATGTTTGCAGCCATGGGGACCGAGCCAGGGACAGCCAGAAGCGACCTCTCCGCCCCCAGCTCGCTGCGTGCTCCTGGCAGCAACCCAGGGACTGCAGGTAGGAGAAGGTGGAGAAGGGACCTGGAGCCACCATGCATGTGCTCAGCACTCATTCCAAACAAAGACACAACACCAGCCCTGTGCCTCAGTTTCCCTTCCCTTCAGAGGTGTGCTGGGGGGTTCACAGTATCACAGCATCACCAAGGTTGGAAGAGACCTCAAAGATCATCAAGTCCAACCTGGTTGACCCTGCTTTAGGGGTTGACAGATGGTCTTCAGAGGTCCCTTCCAACCCCCACCTTGCTGGGATCCTGTGAAGGTCAAGCACTTTAGGGCCAGTTCCTTTGTGCTGGCTGGAGCAGCAGGACCAGGGACAGGAGAGGATATGGCCTCAGGTTGCACCAGGGGAGGTTCAGGTTGGATATCAGGAAAAATGTCTTCCACAGCTCCCTGAGAGGAGGTTGGAGTGAGGTAGGGGTTGGTCTCTTCTCCCCAGCAGCAGGTGATAGAAGGAGAAGAAATGGCCTGAAATGATGCCAGAGGAAGCTTAGGTTGCATGTTAGGAAAACATTATTTGCTGCAGGAGTGGTCAGGGATTGGCAGAGGCTGCCCAGGGAGGTGGTGGAGTCCCCAGCTCTGGAGGGGTTCAAGAAACCTGTGGCCACAGCACTTGGGGGCATGGTTTAATGGCCATGGTGGTGTTGGGTTGATGGTTGGACTGGATGATCTTAGAGGGCTTTTCCAACCCAAACCATTCCATGATTCTGTGGGGACAGGACACATGGGCTCACCCTCCACATCAGCTCATTAGTGTTGGGATGAATGGGAGCAGGGATCCAGCCCTGGTCCCTCCCCAGCCCCTCAGCAGGCAGCAGTGGCTGCTTTGGGGTCAGCCAGCAGGCAGGGCTTTCCCTCCTGGTGAGATGCCCACGGAGGAATCTACTCCTTACTCCTTGACACCTGCTCTAATGACAGGGCCCTGCTGGCTGCTCTCCTTCACAAGAGCCCTGAGCTGATCTCCTGCTCCCCTTTCTCTGCGAGAGCCTCAGGAGGCACTCACTCCCTCCAAACACAACCAGAGGGAGCTGGGCTCTGCCAAAGCCCTCCCCAAGGCTCTGGGCATTAACTCCCAGCTGTGACATCCCAAATGACCTCCAGAATTTCAGCCTCAGTTTCCCACTGTCACCCAGGGGAGCAGGAGGTGACACTGAGACATGGCCAACACTGTCAGATGCCAAGTACCCCAAGGTACTTGCAAGGTACTCCCTGCACACAGGGATGCTCACAACATGCTTCTCCCACACCAAAACCACTGATGCTCTCTCCAAAGTCCTCACCCAGAGGCCCAGTGAGCACATCCCAAAGCAATGCTGCTGGGGAAGCCCAGCACATCCCTTGGGATGCAGACCCTGCTGCTGCCTGCCTGGCTGGGCAGTGAGCAGGCACCCCCTGATGTCAGCTTTCCTTTCCTCCCCAGCCACCAAAGCAGGGTACAAAGCCTCACCTCTAAATTCCAAAGCCTGAGTTTAAGGTTGGGGTTCATTTGAAGAGCTCAGAGAGTCACTCTTAAGCCCTGGGGCTGTGGCAAGAGCTCCATCACACCTCTGTCCCACCAAGGACAGGGTCATGGTTTGGGGTTGTGTTGTTGTTGTTTTAAGCATAAACTCATTAATCTCAGCCTAATGAGGACTTCACTGGCTGTGGATCACTGTTGTTCACTTCAAGGAGACACAGGCAATTGGTCACAAGCTCTACAGTCCATGAAAGGATCCACTGCTGAGAGGTGGTGGGTCCAGGAGTGGGGCAGTTACCCCTTGACTCGCTCAGGAGCACGTGGAGGGCTCCCACCCCACTGCCCAGCCCTTCCTCTGGTTTTCCAGGCCAGACAGATCGTTCTGCTGCAGGTTTTCCCCATCTCCAGCACCTCTTCCTGCTCACCCACCCCTGGAGCAGCCCATCCTTGGTCTGCACAGCTTGGGCACGGGCCGGGAACCCCAAGGGGGCTGAGAGAAGGGACAGCTCCCCCCCGCCCCCCAGCTCACTCTGTGCCACTGCTTGATTTTTGAGGCAAGTCACGAGGCAGGGCGGATGCTGCTCGAAATAAATCATCAACCACAACAGCAATAAAGACAACCAGGAGGCCTCAGCTTGGACTTTGCAAGCACAGGACCAGCAGCCAAGCCACCGCTGCCCCACCGCTGCCGGGGGGACGAAGCAGCTCCCGTGCCGAGCTCCCCGACGCTGTAAGGTTGCCACTGAGGAGATGGTTGTACCAGGAAAGGGAAGACAGCTGTGGGTGCAGCCAGTGGGGCCAGCTGCACATCCCAGTACCACCAAGAGAAAGTGATGAAAGGGTTGTGGCAGTCCCTCAGGTGCCCACCCCAGGGACAGGCATCCCTCCTGACCTGGGGCTGGGAAGGGGAAAAGGGAAGAGGAAATCTGTGCCATGTGTCTCTCCCCCCATCAGGTGCCAGCATGGTTCCTTCTGCAAGGACTCAGTAATGTGGGGATGCCAACAGAGCCAGCAGCACCTCCCCAGCCCCTCCCTGAGCCCCATACCACTGCCTGGGGCACCCTGCATGCCAGCACAGCCGAGCAGCCCCACGGACTGGCTCCCAGCAGCTCCTCTGAGTCCACCCACCTGCATCCTGAGCAATCTCTGCTCCTGCACAGAGGATCTCACCCTCCTTCTGCACCACCCAGCACCAAGCAGGATGGAGGCAGGCAGGAGCACTGAGCTGCTGCATCCACACCAGGGTCCCCCTGGTCCCTGCAGGGCTCACAGCAGAGGCATGTTCTCCCTTTCTTCTCAGGGAGGATTAGACACACTTCTTTTCTCTCATTGCTTTTCAAAAGAGAAGCTTTCTATCACTGCTGATCCCTGGGGGAAATCTCTCTCTCTCTCTCTCACTCTCTCTCTTTCTCATGCTTTCATAGTGTGGACAGGAGGAAAGGAAGTTTTCCTTCATCTCAATCTCCCTGCTGACAGGCAGGGTGAGCAGGACGGACGCAGCACCTTTCCCAGCACTGGAGGTTCCCCCTCCCACCTTCCTGGTGCCACGGGCTGCCACCACCCCGAGCTGGAACCCCAGGGAACATTCAGGGGGGGAAAAGAAAAACAGAACAAAAAAAAACACAAACCAGCAGCCCAAAGTCCTGGCTCAGTTCTTTCAAAAGCCAGGTCACCCCTTGCGAAATCCCAGCTCATAAAAACCCCAGCAGAACAAAAGCTGCAAACCCAGCTGAAGGCAGCTACAGGTGCTCTGCCCTTGCCTACCTGCCCCCCACTCTCTGAAGGCTGCAATTACATTTTCCACTGTTTCTTAACTAGATTTATTATTTATTTAATTCCTCCACCCCCCTTCTCTTTCTCTCTCTCCCTGACTGCTGCAGAAGAGATCAAGGCCAAGAGAGGAAACCAAAGCTTGCAGCTGGCCAAGCTTTAGACATGCAGAGCTCTTTTAAGGGCTCCCTGGCATGCAGAGAGCTAAGAACCTGCCTAAGTTCACAGACACAGAGAATGGTTTGGGTTGGAACTTGACCAGATTGCTCAAGGTCTCATCCAACCTGGCCTTGAACACCTGCAGAGAGAGTCCATTCATGACCTCCGTGGACAACCTGTTCCAGTGTCTCACCACCTTCACTGTAAGTGTGCAAAGGATCAGCTCTAAAACCAACCAGGGAAGAAGAGAGAGGGGGAGAAAAGAGAGAGGGGGAGAAAAAGAGAGAGGGGGAGAAAAAGAGGGAGAGAAAAGAGAGAGGGGGAGAAAAGAGAGGGGGGGAGAAAAAGAGAGGGGGGGAGAAAAAGAGAGAGGGGGAGGAAAAGAGAGAGGGGGAGGAAAAGAGAGAGGGGGAGGAAAAGAGAGAGGGGGAGGAAAAGAGAGAGGGGGAGGAAAAGAGAGAGGGGGAGGAAAAGAGAGAGGGGGAGGAAAAGAGAGAGGGGGAGGAAAAGAGAGAGGGGGAGGAAAAGAGAGAGGGGAAAAAGAGAGGGGGAGAAGAGAGAGAGGGGGAGAAAAAGAGAGAGGGGGAGAAAAAGAGAGAGGAAAAAAGGGGAGGAAAGGGAAAAAAAAGGGAAAAAAGGAAAAAAAAAAAGGGGGAAAGAACAAAACCCCTGCATCCTAATAAATCTCACATGCACACACACAAAACTGGAGAAATCTGGGCATGCCTCCAAAGAGGCAAAGTAAATGGATGATAAACAAACCAAACCTACAGCTGCCCGCTAATAAAGGCTTCCACACTGGGAATTTCTCAGCTGGGAATGACTTGCACCGGGGACACAGCTCGTGGTACACCAGGAGCTTTTCCCTCTGCCCAGCACAACCTCCAGAGATGCCCAAGATGCCATCCCCATGCCCAGCTGGGCTCCACAAGCACAAATCCTGGCACTGTACTCTGCTCTGGTGAAAACTCCCCTGGAGTACTGCATCCAGGTCTGCAGTACAGTGCAAGAAGGACATGGACCTGGTGGAGCAGGACCCAGGGGAGGGTCATGAAGATGCTCAGGGGATTGGAGCAGCTCTGTTGTGAGGATCATAGTATCACAGTATCATAGTATCAGTCAGGGTTGGAAGGGACCACAAGGATCATCTAGTTCCAACCCCTCCTGCCATGGGCAGGGACGAGGGAGCTAGAGGTGGAGAAGAGAAGGCTCCAGGGAGACCTTCCAGCTGCCTTCCAGAACCTGACAAGGGCTACAAAAAGGATGCAGAGAGGCTGTTTGCAAAGGCCTGCAGGGACAGGACAAGAGGCAATGGCTTCAAACCAGAGCAGAGCAGATTTAGATTGGATGTTAGGAACAGGTTCTTTGCTGTAAGGGTGGTGGAACACTGCAACAGGCTGCCCAGGGAGGTGGTTGGGGTCCCATCCCTGGAGATATTCAAGATGAGGCTGGACAGAGCTCTGGGCAAGCTGATCTAGCTGGGGATATCCCTGCTGACTGCAGAGGGGGTTGGACTGGATGACCTTCAGAGGTCCCTTTCCACCCAGACCATGCTGTGGCTCTGTGAAATCCTGCTCTGAGCTTCCCCCCAGCCGAGTGCTGTCCCCGTGCAGGAGCACACCACGTCCCGACCCTGCTGCACGCTGATCAATGGCTCTGTGACGCAGACAGGGAGGCTGTTTGGTTTTGCTGGGAGTCACGGGAAAGCCCCAAGCTTCTCCCACACACAGGCATCAAACAAGCCCTAGGTCAGCAGCAAGGACCCAGCTCGGGGCTCAGGGACCCACCCAGAGCAAACAAGACTCACAGCTTGTAGGGTGAGGGGGGGGGGGGGGGGAAGCCAGCAGCAAAACGAAAGGAAGGGAAAGGGCAAGAGGAGTAAGGATGAAGATGCTGAAATAACTCCCCCACTTGGGGACCCAGGTGCTCGAAGCAGGAGGCAAAACCAGCATATGGAAGGGCCACAGAGCAGCCAAGCCTCCTTTCAACCTGCAGCTGCAGCTGCCCATTGATATGGATGCTGCAGAGCAGTGCCCACCCCCTGCCCACCACGCAGGGTTCATCTTTTCAGGCCAGGCAGCAGGAGGGAGGGCGAAAGGGAGGACGGCAGGGGACACAGGCGGTGGCCCAAGGAGGACACTTCGGTGACCTTGCTGCAGCCTCGACATGCCCACAGCTGCCTCCTGGGGGGCTCACCGTGCACGGCAGAGCCGGGTTGAGGGCTGAGGGGAGGGCAGCAAAACCAGCGGGGCGGGTGGGGGGGGTGTGAACACGCGGAGGGAGGACCCCAGCGTGATTCCCATCGCCCCCACCGCAGGGACCTGACCCTGGCTGGGCAGCCCACCCTCTCCCCAGTCCTCCCTTTGCTTGCCAGTGGAGATTGCCAGGAAACAGTTAAAAGTTTCTCAGCTG
Organism: Melanerpes formicivorus; assembly: GCF_026170545.1. Lineage (NCBI taxonomy): Eukaryota > Metazoa > Chordata > Aves > Piciformes > Picidae > Melanerpes > Melanerpes formicivorus. The sequence continues at coordinate 331,426 of NW_027142533.1, forward strand.
GGCTCTGCTGAGGACTCCAGTTAAAAGTCCACCGGGCATTTTCCCATCGTGGACTTTAGCCCCGGAGCGCGGCGGTGATAAGGCACCAGGAGGTGCCAGCTTGGCACCGCGGGACCTGCCACCGGCCGCTCCGCCACCACGGCAGCGGGATGGGTGTCACCCAGGTGGGCGACCCCTGCAAAACACACAGGGGCCCAGAGGGGACCGAGAGCTTGCAGAACAGCCCTGCAGCAGCGTTTCGGGCCGAGGTTACAGGGAGCGCTCGCAGGCTGGGGAGCAGGGCTGCGCTACAGGGCTCCACGTAGGAGGTACCCAGCCTCCCGTGGCCGTGATCTGGCTGCCCCAAGGAGCCACCTCCAACCACCTCCACCCCACGCCAGCCATCCACACACGGATTCCTCTCCCTGAGTCTTCACACGGGGGCAGAGCCCAGAGAATCCTCTGCCAGGGAGAAGGGAGGATGGACACTGGGCTGCTCTCCCAGCTGGAAAGAGACACCCAGGTTCTCCTCTCCAAGGTTGTCTGCAAACCTTCTTTCATCAGGGCATGTTTTAAAGGTGGGGTGATGTAACCAAGCAGCATTTATAATGCTGAAAACATCCCAAAGCTCCATCCCTTCCAGCTCCCAAGCACACACTGTACCCTTAATAAAGTAATTGCAATGATGAATAGCTCCTCAGAACCTTCTTCTTCTGCAGCTACTGATAGGGCCAACAGCTGGGCTGGAAAAGTCCTTCTAAATCCTCCCTTCAAGGTGCACTCAGGGTTTTACCACCTCACAGAGTAAAGGGGGGGAAGGTGTCAGTCCTGTCCCCTGGGAGAGCAGCTCCCTTCCCCCCCCCAAGGCAGCTACATCATGTTTAAACATGGAATGGAATGGAATGGAATGGAATGGAATGGAATGGAATGGAATGGAATGGAATGGAATGGAATGGAATGGAATGGAATGGAATGGAATGGAATGGAATGGAACGGAATGGAACAGAGTAGAACAGAACAGAACAGAATAGAATAGAATAGAATAGAACAGAACAGAACAGAACAGAACAGAACAGAACTTAACCAGGTTGGAAAAGACCTTTGAGATCATCAAGCCCAACCTATCACCCAGCAACACCTAATCAACTGAACCATGGCACCAAGTGCCTCATCCAGGCTCCTTTTAAACACCTCCAGGGATGATGACTCCACCACCTCCCTGGGCAGCACATTCCAATGGCCAATCACTCTCTCTGGGAAGAACTTCTTCCTCACCTCCAGCCTAAACCTCCCCTGGCACAGCTTGAGACTGTGTCCTCTTGTTGTGGTGCTGCTTGCCTGGGAGAAGAGACCAACCCCCATCATCATCAGCACCATCATCACCATAACAAGGTCAGCAAGTCACCAGGGGTCAGTCCCAGCCCTTAGCTCACCTGATGTGATCTTGAACCCCTTGGCTGGAATCAGTGCTGAGCTGTTGATCCCATGGGGTCCAAGCCAGCCCTGGCAAAGAGAGGTCCTTCTGCTGAAGGGTCATCATGAGCAAGCAGCATTGGGAGCTTCATCTCCTCTGCTGTGGAAATACAGCTCCAGATTGAATCACTCCTCTGCAAGCCCTCATGTGCCCAGGATTTCCACACTGACAATTACAGGGGCAGGACAATGCCCTGGCTTGGTTGGCTGGTTGGGGTTTTGGTTTTGGTAGAGCCACTTGCTCTGTGTTAGTTTGTCAAGCTGCATCCCAAGAGGGACCACACTGGCTTTGCCCTCCCTGCCCAGCCAAAGCAAGCTTCCACCCCCAGGCAGGCTCTCTGGGTGCTGTGCCACTCTGTGCTCCCAAAGAGTCACAACTGAGCCACCAGGACCAGCCAAGGAAGAGCTCATGGAACTGGTGGGAGAGAGGAACCTGAGCTCAGCCCTCACTCTGGCCTCAACTCCAGTCTGAGGCACCTCTGAGCACCCAGCCCTGTGTGAGGAGAACTGGCAGGACCAGCAGCTCCCACCCTATGGGCACCTCCTGGCATCCACAACCAGCCCCATGCTCACCCCCACCCACCCAGCACAGGACCCCAACCCACAGCCCAGCCCAGCACAGGCACTCTGCCACCCCTACACACTTTCTCCTCCCTCCAGAGAGCTGGTTTGGGGTCCCCACATTTTGGGCAAGGACTGGGAACATTTCTCTGCTCTTGAGGATGAGCCAGGATGAGCTTCACCCTCCATGCCACAGCCACCTCCTGGGGCTAGAGGCTTGTGTATGCCCCCCTCAACACCAGCTGCTGCTGACTTACACCAGGTTGTGACCCCAGGCTGAGCTGCACCTTATGGCAGCCAGGAGAGTGTCCAGGGGCAAGTGTCCCTTCTCCAGGAAGCAGACCTGGGGGGATGCTCAGATCAGCCTGAGTGGAACCTCCCCATCTGCAGAGGTGAGGGGCTCTGGATGGGCACCGTGCTGCTCCCTGGCAGCCAGGCCTTGCTGCAGGAAATCCCTGCCCTGCAACACTTCCTCCACACACCTAAAGCCAAGGAATCTCCCTGGAGAAGCCAGATGGGGGTTTTCAAGCCCATCCAGCCTCAGCTCCCAGGGCATAACACCCAAGTGACCACAGGGCTGCCCCTTGGCAACAGCAGCACAGGCAGAGGAGCAACAAAGAGGAGGAACCCAAGTGCCTGAGCTGAACAAAGCTGGTGGTGACCGATGGCTTCCCATTGCCACAGCCCAAACCTGCCCCACAGGTGCGGCAGGAAGAGGGAGAGTCTTGCCATGAGAGAACTGCTGCCTGTCCCCCCCACCCCCTCCAGAGAAGGATGAAACCCTGAGGCAGAGCTGCACCACAGCTCCACAGCAAAGCCCTGGAGCTGCAGGGCATGGCAGCACCACCAGCAAAACACAACTCTAAAGCCAGGCAACCCCCCTGAGGAACTAAATCCCTGCCTCCCAACCCTGTGAGGAGCAGAGAACCCTGCTGGCAGGATGGCACTTGGGGTGCTGCCATGCTAGGAAGGATATCTCAGGAGCAAGTCCTTGTGACCCCCTGCAGCAGGTCAGCCAAGCTCCCCCCTACCCCCCAGCACATCTGGGATTCCTGCTCTGGACCCCTGTTTAGATAAAGGCTCAGATATTTGCAAACAATTGGTATCAACTGGCCTGGGGCCAGGCTATCTCTGGCAGGGATCACTAAGCCTTCCTAAGTGTTTGAAGAGGGGGCTGAAGCTCATTGTCCCAGGAGCCTTAACTCTTCCCAAAGCCACCTCTGGTGCCTGGTCCCTGATGAGGAGGAGCACAGGTTGGGTGGCCAGCACAGCTCACCTGCAGAAAACCAGCCCAGAGAGGATGGCAGTGGAGAGGACTGGGATTTGGGGCTGGGATTTGGGGCTGCCCCACAGCAGCGCAGCTTCCAGCTCAGGTCACTGGATCCTGCCCGCCCCAAGCTCTCCTTCTGCCCCCTACCAGGGGGTCCAAAGGCTGTGGTCCTCCCCTGGGGGCTACCTGGACATCCTCAGAGAGAGGACACTGCAAGTGCAAAGCATGAGCTGGCACAGCTCACTCCCCATGTGTCCAGCCAGCAGAGCACAATTTGCTTAGGGGTGCAGAAAGTTTTGGCTCTAGCAGGTTTGCCCTGACAGGAAGGGAGCCTGGGTGGCCTCTGTAGGTACAGGAAACCCCTTTTCTATCACAGACATCACTCTGCTTCCTCTGGATTTCTTTAACCTTTCACTCTCAGCCTGATTTATGCCTTCACACTGATTTTTGCAGCTGAGCACTTCCCAGCTCCCGGTGCTGTGGCTCCACACCAGCAAGAACTGGATGCTGGCAGGGCCTCAGCATCCCTCTGCCCAGAGCTGAAGCAATCTCTGCAGGGAAGCCTCCTCCTCTGCCTCTCTCAGAGGGCTTTTTGCAGGCAGGCAGGCAGTGAGGATGGAACATGCCCATGTCCCACACTGCCGGGCTCGGTGCCGTGCTGCGCTCCAGGCCAACACGCAGCTCCCAGCTGCCCCTGGGATCCACACCAGGCTGCAGGCGATGGGGAGGCCGTGGGAAAGCACTGCAGCAGCTAATCTGGCACCTCAGGGACACATCCCAGCAAAGGAAAACCAGGAGATGGAGGTTTGGCTGCAAAGATGGTGAGCCCCAGGCTCGGTAACACAACGATGAGGTCTGGTTTTCCTTGCAGAGGGGCAAAGGATCCACAGCCAGCTCAGCTCTGAGCCTTCTGAACAGGAGAGCAGCAGACTGAGGATGCTGGAGAGCTCAACTGCTGCCACCCACTCCCCATCCCGGGGAGGAGCCAGCCCAGCTGGGATGCAGCAGGCAGCATGCTGCAGAGAAGGGGCATCCCCAGCACTTGGAGTGGTGCCCAGCAATGCCTTCAGAGGCAGGAGGGCATGAGGATGGTGGGCACAAGACTCACAGGGATCCCAGCACAAGAAAAGCAAAACATCAGATGGTGTTGGGAAACCTTTGAGCTTCCCAGGAGTGGATGGGGGGGGTGGGAGGGGAAATGTGTCTCTGCTGAGGCCAAAGGCTCCAGGGACACGTTGGAGCAGGGACAGTGACACAGAGCCCAGGGGAAGCATCCAGAAGGGAGTTTGGGCAGGAATCAGTCAAGATCAATTCTCCAGGGCCCAAATTTGGGGCATTTTTAACCTGTGCAGCCAGATAAATACTAGGGAGTGGGAGCAGGTGACCTTGGTGCTCTCCCAGCCATCAGCAGGGAGGAGGGGTGAGGGGATACCAGCCAACACCACCCCCCAAGTTTTTCATCCCTGTTCTCATGCCCTAAAAGTCCATGCAATGGCCCCATCCTCACAGCTGCCACCATCCAGGGAGGAAACAAAGAAATAAGCATAAGGAAAACTCCAAAGTGAGAGGAAGGCAGGAAAATGCCTCCTTGGGCCAATCTGCATGGCACAGGGCAGGTCACCCCCCCCACCAAAAGCCACCCACTCACACCCAGCCTGGCACAGGCAGGAAATTAAGCTGCAAAGGTTAGCAGTTCGGTGTCTGACTGAGCAGACAAATCCTGCCCTGAAAACACCAAAGACAAGCCCCCAAAAGAAAAACAGGGAAAAGAAGGATGGGGAGAGTGGCAGTGAGCATAGAATTGTCAGGGTTGGAAGGGAGCTCAAGGCTCAGCCACTTCCAACCCCCCTGCCATGGCCAGGGACACCTCACACCACAGCAGGTTGCTCACAGCCACCTCCAGCCTGGCTGCAAACACCTCCAGGCAGGAGGCTGCCACCACCTCCCTGGGCAACCTGTGCCAGGCTCTCACCACCCTCATGGGGAACAACTTCTTCCTCACAGCCAATCTCAATCTCCCCACTTCTAGTTTTGCTCCATCCCCCCAGTCCTATCCCTCCCTGACACCCTCCAAAGTCCCTCCCCAGCTTTCTTGCAGCCCCCTTCAGATCCTGGAAGGCCACACTTAGGTCTCATGGGAGCCTTCTCTTCTCCAGACTGAACAGCCCCAGCTCCCTCAGTCTGTCCCCCCATAGGGGGTCACAGGAGGCTCCCCCACCCCCCCCATTTCAGGAGCTTCTGGGGCACAGCAAGGCAAAGTCCGTCGGCCAAGTTTCTCTCGCGCGGGCGAGCGAGGGGCGAGGAGGCCTGGCTGGGGGCTGGAGATGTCATCATTTCCATGCAGCTGCCTCCCCCAATTTTATTTAGTTGCTTTCTGCACCATTTCATGCTCATTCTGCTGCTGAGCTAGACAATTGCTTTATAACTCTAGGGTGCAATTTCACTGTCTGTGAGCCACACGAGCACGCACGCACACGGGGGCTGCGCTGCCACGGAGCAAGGGGAGCTGCACCTCCCTCCCTTCTCCATTCCCTTACTGTGGCCTTCCAGTATGTGAAGGGGGCTTCAAGAAAGCTGGGGAGGGACTTTTGAGGGTGTCAGGGAGGGACAGGACTGAGGGGGATGGAGCAAAACTAGAAGTGGGGAGATTCAGATTGGATGTGAGGAAGAAGTTGTTCCCCATGAGGGTGGTGAGAGCCTGGCACAGGTTGCCCAGGGAGGTGGTGGAAGCCTCCTGCCTGGAGGTGTTTGCAGCCAGGCTGGAGGTGGCTGTGAGCAACCTGCTGTAGTGTGAGGTGTCCCTGGCCATGGCAGGGGGCTTGGAACTGGCTGCTCCTTGAGGTCCCTTCCAAGCCTGACAGTTCTATGATTTAAAAGAGAGAGAGAAACCCAAATGAAAATGCTAAGCCACCATCTCTAATGTATTCTCATTCAAGGAGTGCATGGGGGGCAGGGGGAGAGCAGACCCAGAATGTTAGCAGCTCCCCATTAAGGAGGAGGAGGAGGATGAACTGGAGAGCAATTTGCTCTCTTATGCTAAGTGAATGGAGAGAGATGGAGCCTGGCAGGCTGGAGGGCAGAGGTGCTGGGTACCACTGCTGGATTTTGAAGCTCAGCTGGAAAGCACACTCAAACAAGTGCAGGTCAAAATAAAAGGAGGTGCAAAACCCTCAGCCAGCACTTTCCAACCTGATGAAGTTGCTTGGACCCTCCCAGAGCCCCCTGCTTTCACCCCACAACCCTGTCCCACCACTAAGCCTCCCTGCCCAGGGCTGCAGCAGCCCTTCAAGCATGGCTCAGGCCAGCTGTAGGGCGTGAGGGGGGGGGTCTCCAGAAGTAGCCCCAACACAAGATACCACAACACAGCATGGACAAGCATCTCCAGCACAACCTGCCACTGATATGTTGTTATCTGCTGCTGGCCAGGTCCTGCTCGTTGGTGTTAGAGGCCACAGCTCCTTGTGTGAGGCACAAGCCCACAGCTTCCCAGGCCTGATAAAGTTCCTCAGCTTACAAATATGGGGCAGCAAAAAAAACCTTAGTGGGGGCAGAAGGGCAGCCCAGCATGGTCTGGTGAGGAAAGGGGGGAAAAGGGGAAGGGGGAGGGAGGGTTCTTTCTCTTTTCCCCCACTTTTGCAGGAGTCCCAACCCACACATGGGTATGACAGAATAGAATCACAGAAAGGTAGGGGTTAGAAGGGACCTCCACAGACCACTGAGTCCAACCCCCCTGCCACAGCAGGACCACACAGGAATGTATCCAGGTGGGGTTTGAAAGTCTGCAGAGAGGGAGACTCCACCACCTCTCTGAGCAGCCTGCTCCAGGGCTCCAGCACCCTCACAGGGAAAAAGTTTTGGAGGGTTTTTTTTCTCATGTTGAGATGGAATCTCCTCGGGGAGAGGCTGCTGCTCCCCAGGGCGCAGGGCTGGGAAGCCACAGCACTGGCAAGCAGCTCACACCCATCCCACACCACCCTGGGAGCAGCCAAAACAACCTCCCCAGCTGGATGTGATGCCCCCAGGTCTGCTGCTGCCTGGCTCTGACCCCGCTCTGCTCTACGCCCCGTGGTGCCTCTGCCATCTCTCACCATCTACCCCGCTCAGAGCCAGCCTCCTCCGTGCCAAGCCTGTGCCAAGGCAGCTTCCCTGCCTCTTCACCCTGCCATCTCCAGCTGGATGCAGGCTGCAAGCTCCTCACCCCCTCTCTCTCCCAAGCTTCCCTTTCTCTTCTTGCTTCACCCCTGCCATCCATTGCCTCATTTCAACTCCATAATGGGCACGTAGGAGAGATCTGCTGCCCACAACCAAACTGTCTCACTGCAGCCCACAGAGTTCACAGCAAAAAAAAACCACAACAACCCCCCCCCCCCCCCGAAAAAAAAGACCCAAACCAACCAAACCCAACACAACCTCCTCCCCCTCCCCTAAAACCAACAACTTTTCAGCACTTACTTGTCAGCCAAAACTGGAAAAACAACAATCAGATGCTGCTGCCTTGGTGCCCTGCACTGCACAGCCAGCTCAAACTAGACAGGGCATCCCTCATCCCTCCCTGATCCACCCCTGGCAGCCCCAGCACAAAGGATTTGCTCCAGGAGCTAAGAGGGCTGTAAAGCCTGGGGGGGCTTTGGGGTTGCTCCCAGCTTCCTCCACACCCCCACTTTTTTTTTCCCTCTTTTTTTCCCCTTTCTTTTAAGCCTGTAAAAGCTACAAAGAAAAAAAAACTAAGAGAGGCCAAAACTCCACAAAAGAGGAGGCCATGAAAAGTCACAACCAGATGGGAACCCCATTACCATTTTATTGGCCCCAAACACCACTATTGCAGCTTTTATCTCTTTGGCTCTGCAGCGAGCTCACAGTTGAAGTGATTCAAGGAAAGGGCTCAGGCAAGACCCAAACCCCAATCCATCAACATCCTCTGCTACAGAGCCCAGTAAAACCAGGCAAGACCCAAACCCCAATCCATCAACAGCCTCTGCTACAGGGCCCAACAAAACCAGGCAAGACCCAAACCCCAACCCATCAACACCCTCTGCTACAGAGCCCAGCAAAACCAGGCAAGACCCAAGCCCCAATCCATCAACAACCTCTGCTACAGAGCCCAGCAAAACCAGGCAAGACCCAAGCCCCAACCCATCAACACCCTCTGCTACAGAGCCCAGCAAAACCAGGCAGGACCCAAACCCCAACCCATCAACACCCTCTGCTACAGAGCCCAGCAAAACCAGGCAAGACCCAAGCCCCAACCCATCAACACCCTCTGCTACAGAGCCCAGCAAAACCAGGCAGGACCCAAACCCCAACCCATCAACACCCTCTGCCACAGGGCCCAGCAAAACCAGGCAAGACCCAAACCCCAATCCATCAACAGCCTCTGCCACAGGGCCCAGCAAAACCAGGCAAGACCCAAACCCCAATCCATCAACAGCCTCTGCCACAGGGCCCAGCAAAACCAGGCAAGACCCAAACCCCAATCCATCAACAGCCTCTGCTACAGGGCCCAGCAAAACCAGGCAAGACCCAAACCCCAATCCATCAACAGCCTCTGCTACAGAGCCCAGCAAAACCATGGGATTCACCCAAAAAAAGAACTAAGAAAGAATTAAAACTACATTATTCTTTGGGTTTGAAAGAAGGAGCAATGCCCATGGTGAGAGGAAACATTGAAGTGTTGGGGTTGGAAGAGCTCTCCAAGATCATAGAGTCCAACCTTCAACCCAACACCACTATGGCCATTAAACCATGGCCCCAAGTGCCATGCCCATGGGTTTCTTGAAGACCTCCAGGGAACTGGGGACTCCACCACCTCTCTGGGCAGCCTGTCCCAGTCCCTGACCACTCCTGCAGCAAAGAAGTTTTTCCTCACCTCCAACCTAAACCTCCCCTGGTGCAACTTCATCACCTGAGAGTAGGGAGAAGAGACCAACCCTCACCTCAATCCAACCTCCATGAGTGCAAAGAGGGGACCCAAGCCCTGCTCCTGGTGCTTAAGAAACTTAGGGGGGGTTCTTCCTTTCCCTTGGGTTTGGCAGCACCTACTCTACACACACAGGCTCCACTTCATAGAATCATAGAATCAATAAGGTTGGAAAAGACCTCAGAGATCATCAAGTCCAACCTGTCACCCAACACCTCATGACCACTAAACCATGGCACCAAGTGCCACAGCCAATCCCCTCTTGAACACCTCCAGGGACAGAGGTGGTTCTTTGACCTGGCTCTTTGCTCCCAGGTCAAAGAGCAGTTTGGGGTTCAGTTATTGGCTACCAGGAGCTGAGACCCTCAGACCCTCAACTTGAAGATGTCTCTGCTCACTACAGAGAGGCTGGACAAGGTGACCTTACAGCCCGATGCATTCTGTGGTTCTTAAGCCCAGGAGATCCACGCAGAGCTCAGATCCCAGACGGGATCTGCTCCACGGGGCTGGAAGCTGCCATCCCAGTTGAGGTTTCACAACCAACCCCACGCCCTGGCTCCGGGCCCCGTTCCCAGTTCAGACTCAGCCTCCTGCCTCAGTTTCCCACCCCCCATATCTGTCCCATCAGGGCAGGCTCCCGAGTTTCCGAGGCAAGATCCCATCCCCTCCTGACGGGCAGAGCCGGGAGCTGGCACCGTCAGGAATCACAGCCCCGAGGTGCAACCTTGGAACTTTGATTGGGGATCACAATAAAAGATAAAGAAGCAACCCAAACAAACCCAAACAGCCCAAACACCAACCCAATCATCTGAAGCTTCAGAGGGGTCTGTTTGAACAGGATTAGTTTTTAACTCCACTCTCAAACAGCCTTTCAAAGGAGGGGAGCAGCGTTCAGGCTTTGTTTGAACCTTCCTCCTTCCCACGATAAAAATCCTTCCCTGGTTTATCTCCAGCAGCGCCCTCCCCATTGAGACCCTTCCCCCACCTCCTCTCCTCCCTCCATCAAACAAAACTCAGGTTTGTTCCCCTGACTTTGCTTTGCTTTCACCCAGGCAAAAACCCTGTCAGAAAAAGGCCCAAGTTCCTCCCAGCCACTTTCCAGCTCCCACAACGGGAAGGTGGCTAAATGACTTCTGTCTGAAAAGAGTCTTCCAGCACTCAAGAGCTGGTTGGTGTTGGGAAGGGGTAGGGGAGAGGGAGGGAAATTCTTCTGTAGGGTTGGTTTTTTTTAACTTTTTTTAATTATTTAATTATATTTTCTTTTTAAAACCAAAAATAATAAAGAAGAAGAAGAAGAAGAAGGGAAAAAAATTCCCTGTTTGCAATATTATTTCGCCTGCCTTGATGTTGGAGCAGCCTTTGGAGAGACACAAGCACTCCTCCCTCCTCCTCTGTCCTCCCTCCAGGCACACGCTTCCCTTTGAGGAGGAGGAGGAGGAGGAGGAGGAGGAGGAGGAGGAGAAGGGAGAAATAACATAAAAGACAAGCAAAGAGGAAAATGTCAGAAAGCTGCTTTTTGTGTGCGTGTCAAACGTTCAAAGTTATTCCAGAGTCTAGTCTTTAAATGTAATAAAATACAGCGACTCCTGACAAAACCAATTAAAATAAAACCACCCAGCCCTGCCTCCCCCTCTTGCTTTGGAGCTCTGCTGACTTTGAGAGCCCACCTGGGCCTTTTAGGAAGCAATTACGGAGCCGCCGGCTCGCATCCTGCCCCGGCAGCCCGCTGAGCCTCCAGCCCCTTGCTCCGCGCCTCGAAGGGAGGAGAGACCCAGTTCCCTCCCAGCGCAGGGAGGTGATGATGGGGAGCTGCGCTGCGGAACGGAGCCAGAGAACAGGATTAATTAGAGCCCAATTAGGTTATCCAGCTCCCAGGGAAGGGCCCTGCAATGCCCACTGATTTGAGGTGTCCTCAGCTTTGGTTTCCACCAGCAGCCCAGCTGGGACGCAGGCACGGGACACGAACCCCCAGCCGTGGCACAGACCCCCTTCAGCACCCCTGCTCCGTCACCACTGCCCTGAGTGAAGCCCCTTGGCCAAGGGCCACCACCTCTTGCTGTGTCACCACCTCCTGCAGCAGGGTCCTGAGATTATTTACAGCAAAAGAATGGAGTTGGTGATTTCAGGCAAGGATATTTATATAGCAAAAGAATGGAGTTGGTGATTTCAGGCAGGGGTATTTATAGAGCAAAAGAATGGAGTTGGTGATTTCAGGCAGGGATATTTATAGAGCAAAAGAATGATTTGGTGATTTCAGGCAGGGATATTTATAGGAAAACAATGATTTGGTGATTTCAGGCAGGGATATTTATAGCAAAACAATGATTTGGTGATTTCAGGCAGGGATATTTATAGCAAAACAATGATTTGGTGATTTCAGGCAGGGATATTTATAGGGAAACAATGATTTGGTGATTTCAGGCAGGGATATTTATATAGCAAAAGAATGATTTGGTGATTTCAGGCAGGGATATTTATAGAGCAAAAGAATGATTTGGTGATTTCAGGCAGGGATATTTATAGAGCAAAAGAATGATTTGGTGATTTCAGGCAGGGATATTTATAGAGCAAAAGAATGATTTGGTGATTTCAGGCAGGGATAGTTACTGCCCAAGAATCATTTGGTGACTTCCAGGCAGCCACCAGCCTGGGGGAAACGCTCTGCTCCCACACAACCCCCTCCAAAACACACGGAGATGCTCATAGGAACCCCACATGGAGATGCTCATAGGAACCCCACACTGAGATGCTCATGAAGAAGCACAACCAAAGACCACCCCAAACCCAAGCCCCTTGTCCCACAGCATCCCCATCTCCGCTGCTGGGTCGCTTCCTCAACCATCCTCCTCACCCCCTAGAACAATTCCAAAGAGGATCCAAAACGCAGCCAGGGTGGCAGAGCTCTCTGCCATATGGGAATGCAGCCCTGCTCCTTAACAACAATACTACTACAACAACATTTACCCCCCAAAAAGAGGCTTTTTTTAACCCATTTCTTAATAAATAGCTATTTTTCTCCCTCCAGCCACGGGTGGGATGAAGCCAGGGTGTATTTTCCAGCGAAATGTTTTGATTCTCCTCTTGATTTTTTTATTTCCCTCTCTCTCTCTCTCTCCTCAACAGGAGCAAAATGCCAATAATAATATTTGCAAGGAATAACTCAAATTCTGTGGCTTGCTCTTTTCTTCCCCCCTCCCCACCCCCCCTTCCTCCACCACCAGCTCTCTTTTAAATAAACAAAATACCCTCAACACAAAAAAACACCAAGGGCTCCAGCGCAGCAGGACGACGTGGAGCAGAGTCAGGGACCCTCAAAGGATTCATTTAAGTGTCACAGCCTCAGATTCTGACTGAAGGGGGGTGGGGGGGGGAGGAAAAAAAAGGCCAAGGAAAAAAATTTCCTTCCCAGCTTGTTTAGCACATGTCAGCTGGGAGAGGTCGAGCCCCGCTCTACGCTTCAGCAAGAGAGACCGGGACGCAACAAGGCTTCGTCTGCAGCAGCCCCATGGAGCCAGCCAGCAGCTTCCAGATGGAATCCACCTCCTCCAGATGGAATCCAGAGGATTCCTCCTTCTTCACAGGGGTTGCTCAGGCAGGCAGTGCTACTTGGCATCGTTCAGGACTTTGGCAGGGGGGGTCGGACTCGATGAGCTGGGGAGGGACTGCTCAGGATCTCAGGGAGTGATAGGACTAGGGGGAATGGAATGAAGGTGGAGGTGAGGAGATTCAGGCTGGAGGTGAGGAGGAAGTTCTTCACCATGAGAGTGGTGAAGCCCTGGAATGGTTGTCCAGGGAGGTGGTTGAGGCCCTGTCCCTGGAGGTGTTTAAGCCCAGGCTGGATGAGGCTCTGGCCAGGCTGATCTAGTGTGGGGTGTCCCTGCCCATGGCAGGGGGGTTGGAACTGGATGATCCTTGTGGTCCCTTCCAACCCTGACTGATACTATGATATGATCTCCAGAGGTCCCTTCCAACCCCTAACATTCTCTGCTTCTGTGCGGTTCTGAGAGGACTTAGCCTGGAGAAGAGGAGGCTCAGGGGAGACCTTATTTATTCTATTCTTTTATTCTATTCTTCTTCTGTTCATTCTATTCTTCTTGCCCTCTACAACTCCCTGAAGGGAGGTTGTACCCAGGTGGGAGTTGGTCTCTTCTCCCAGGTAACCAACACCAGAACAAGAGGACACAGTCTCAAGATGTGCCAGGAGAAGTTTAGGCTGGAGGTGAGGAGAAAGTTCTTCCCAGAGAGAGTTGTTAGCCATTGGAATGTGCTGCCCAGGGAGGTGGTGGAGTCCCCATCCCTGGAGGTGTTCAAGAGGAGATTGGATGTGGCACTTGGTGCCATGGTTTAGTCATGAGGTCTGTGGTGCCAGCTTGGACTTGATGAGCTTTGAGGTCTCTTCCAACCTTGGTGATTCTGTGATTCTGTGACTTTTTCCTCCCTATGGAACAGGTTGCCCAGGGAGGGTTTTTAAGGCCTGGCTGGATGTGGCTGTGAGCAACCTGCTGTAGTGTGAGGTGTCCCTGCCCATGGCAGGGAGGCTGGAACTGGATGATCCTTGGGGTCCCTTCCAACCCTGACAATTCCATGATTCTCCTACCAGCTACAAGAAGCACAGGTGAGGATCACACTGAGGTTTCAACCCCACCATGGGCTCCCACCAACCTGTCTTGGGCTTTGCACAGTATCCAGGCTCATCCCAACCTTTTCCCAGCAGCAAAGCCAACGGATGCAGGATGGAGACGTCTCAGGGATGCTCACACTCCTACACTCTCTCTTCCACTCAAAGCAGCCCCCATGCTCCAGGCTGTTCCCCCTTTAGCTGGTCACAGGAGTTTGGTTTGATGCTTTCCTCAGAAACCTTCCTGCTCCAGCCCCAGCAGGGCCATGCAGGGCCAGTTCTCACCCCACATCCTGAGCAGCTGCAGCTGGCCCTGGCACTGCTGCAAGGGTGGGAAGAAGAACTCACAGAGGTTGCAAGCTGGTGAACTGACCTCCGGGAGAGGGAAGCACCAGCCTCAGACACCCATTAACTGTTTCTTTCCCCCATGAAGCTGAGCCCTGAGGGAGGATTCCCAAAGCTCACCATGACCCTTTGGATCCCCAGGAGCTGCCACCTTCCTAGGAAATAGGCAAAGAAGACCAGGAAGCAATGAAAGGACTGCAGTGGTCAGAGCCTTGGGAACATGCAGCTACCCAAAGAGCCAAGTCCCCAGTCTGCACAGCAGTCAAGCTGGCCCCATGCAAAGCATGACCTCAGTGCATGCATCCCACCAGGATGGAGACGTGGATCCTCCCCCCAGCCTCACAAGCACTTCACCTAATGGCTTTTCCTTCATTTTCCTCCTCCTGGAGGCTTGGGAGAGCAAAGCCCCCCCCCAGAAGAATGAAAGCAAGGCATCCCTGAGCGTCCACAACCTGGTAAGGGGAGATGTGTAGCCCCAGGTGGCTTCTAAGATGGCACTTGCTGGACCCCAAAGTGTTGATGACCCTCAGCCCAGGCTGTGGTGGCACCCACACCATGCATGCAACACTGCCCATAGCCCCCCCCCAGCCAGGCTGGACATTGTCCCCAGAGGCATGGTGGCCTCCGAGCAGCAGCGTCCTGCCCAGGAGATGCCTGGGAACGTTCTGTCTTCATGGGCAGCCTCTGCCTGGCATCTGCCAGCAGCTCCCAAAGGGAGCAGGAAAATGAGATACTACTATTAAAAGTGCCCAGCGTTGGCCACGCTTCCACCCATGACATCAGCAGGGTTATCCGAGTCTAACCACGGGCAGGACAGGGCCAGGAGGCTCCACCAGGTTATCCTTTTTAGGCCAAACTGAGCTGAGGTTTTCCACAGGGCCACCCAGGACCCCAGCCTGACTTTGGCCCCCGGCTGCTCCTGCTGCCCAGCTCGGGCCCGTGCCGGTGTGCAGGGAAACAAACTCCAAGGGCTTGGGCTGTGGGTTTTTTTTTCCCTCTCCCCCCCCCCCAGTCCTGCAAATGCCAGCTCCCAACCATGACATGGGATGGGGCTGGCAGCACGCTCTGACTCGCTGCCAAGCGGGGACACGGGAGGCCCCATGGCTCCACCAGCTCCGCTCTGGTTTCACTGGGAAGGTCTCTGCTCACGCTCCTCCAGGCTCCTCTCGCCCCTGCAAACTCCTCACACACGCTTCCAGGCTCAACCTGCCTCCTGTGCTCAGAGCAGGACCGAGATCCCCTCCTCCAAAACCAGCAGAACCTTCTGACCTTGCAACCAAAGCCCTTTTGGGTTTCTTTTCCTTTCTTTCCCCACCCCTCCAACTATCAGTGGATAAAGTTTAGGTGCAGCAGCACCACAGGCAGCAGACACAAACCCAGGGCACACATCCCAAGCAGCTCCCAGAAGAGGTTGAATTTTCTCCTACACCAGCAGCATGCAGCTAAAATCCTCTGTCCTGGGGGTCCTTGTCCTGGGGGTCCTGCCTTGGTTGCTTTTTTTCCCCCCTTCTGGCTGCTCCCAGTGTGCTGCATGGCACGGTGAAAAGGTGCCCAGAAATGCACAGATACATCAGACACATTCAGAAACGAGCAGATAAATCAGTTGGGTTTCACTTGCACCACCAGGAAAATCCTTACCCAAGCCAGCAGCAAGGTGACACCTACTGCCCACCCTCCCACCCCCCCCACCCCCCCCACCTCTCCATCCCCATCACAGTCACCAGGACTGATAAGAGGAGGTATTAGTGAGCATCTACAGCACAACAGGAGAGCTCAGGGCTGAAAGGAAACACAAGGATCTAAAAGAAGGGGGCCTGATCCTGCCCCTTTCAACCCAGCTTGGGACGGTCTCCTTCTACCAGGGCAGCAAAGGAAATGTAAATCTCACCACAGCCACCCCCGAGACCAAACCGCTGCTAGGCGGCAGGGGATCAACACTTTCTGCTCCGGGGGAGGGGGGGTGTGTGGGGGGAGGTGTTTGGGGTCCCCCATACCTGCATGGAGGACCTTCTCCTGGGGGGGGGACACACTACAGGTGAGATGCTTTTAGCCCAAGAAGCAACTCTGGGTAAGTTGACCCCCTCAGGGAGCAGTCCCCACCTGGCAGCCCATTCAAGGTGGGACACTGCCAAACCATGATTTGGGGAGGGGGGAAGGAGATGCCAACTGAAGATCTACAGCCCATGGGGACCCCATTCTCCTCGCCAAAGCCCTTCAAGATCCCCAGCGGCTCTGGAAAGCCTCCCAGGGTTCAGGGGAGGGAGGTGCTGGCTGGGCGAACCGGGAACCTTGCGACGGCGTTTTGCCTTTCTTCCACGCTTAGAGAGCGACAACTAAAATCGCAGCTTTTAGACAAAAGCACCCAAAAAAACCCACCCAAAAGCCATTCCAAAAAATCAAGCAAGCCAGACACTAAACACATCACCGTGGGCTGGCAAGAGGCTGAGCACTGATTTAAAGCCTCAAGAAGCCCAAGTGGAGGTGCCCACCGGGCATGGGCTTGCTTGGCTGGAAGCTGGGAGCAAGGGACTTGGCTAAAAACTTTTCTTCTTTCCTCCCCCACCCCCCCAAAAACAACAACAACAACTAAAAAAAGATCCCTGAGCTCTGCAATATCACTTCTCCCCCCCAAAAAAAAAAACCAGACACACAAGAGGCATTTGCTCTCACAAGCCAGGACTTGACTCAAACCATGGCAAAACTCCGGCTGGAAATGGGGTTTTAAAAGGGATCTAAGAAGTAGAAAGGGAGTGGGGGGGGGGGGGGGAGGGGGGGGGGAGGGGGGAGGGAAATTAAATATGATCGTCATTAAAAAATACACTGAAAAGGAAAGGGGTTCCCCAGTGTCGTGGGATGATGTGAGTGGAGGGGCTAGGGGGTGGGGGGGGGGGGGGGGGTGGGGAAGGGGGGGGTGATCAAGGGTGTTCTGCTTCACCCCGCAGCCCGCTTTGGGGGGGAGAAGAAGGAAATAAACAACAAAGTAGTAATAATATTTCTTTTTAAAGATCTTAAACAATAATTTAAAAAGGAAAATAAGCCGAAAGAAAGGGGGGAGGGAGGGGAGAAAAAAAAAAAAGAGAGGGAGAGAAGCAAAGGTTTCGATCTGCCAAAGCCTCCTGCAGAACTAGCCCTGGGTGGGGAGGGGGCTCAAAACAAACCATCGCCCCCTCCCCCTTTTTTTTTGCATCGCCAACAACAACAAAACAAAACAAAACCCCGAGACAAACCCAGAATCAACTCCAAAACCATCACCGAGACCAGGCGGAGGGAGCAAAGGGGACACGGGGCAGGCCCGCCCGGCGCTTGACACCGACGACTCTCCCTCCACCGCCAAGCCCGGGGCTGCCGGGACCCTCCCCCGGGGGCGGGGGGGGGAAGGGGAAGGGGCGCAGCGCATCCCCCGCTGCCTCCCCGGGGCGAGCGGCCGGAGGGGGAGACGGAGGAAGGGGAGCTGCTGGTCAGGAGCTTTCTTTTTTTTCCCCTCCTCTTTTAATGATTTAATTTAACCACCCCCAACCACCCACCCCCCACAGCCTTCCAACAGCAGCAGCAGCACCACCAACCTCACCCCGCCCGTAGGAACGGAGAATGTTTTTTTTTTCGGAACAAAACTCACCCAGCGGCAGGAAGTGTTTGGTGTCCATAGCTGGTGCTTAACTCATGCCAAAGGGGCTTGGTGAAGATCGGCGGCGAAAAAAAACACACACACACCACACCACGCACACGGAGAGAGAGGGTGTGCGGAGGGGAGGAGAGAGAAATCAAAGCGAAACGGGGAGAGGGAGGGGGGGGGAGGGGGGGGGGGGGATAATGAGAAAAAAAAAAAAAAGGAAAAAATAATTTAAAAAAAAAATACAACACCCAAGAGGAGGAGGAGAGGAGAAGGAGGAGGAGGAGGAGGATAGAGGAGGAGGAGGAGGTTGCAGCTCCGAGGCCGCGGAGTTGTTGCAAACTCCCAACAATGTAAGTCGGGGCGCTCGGGCTGCGATCGGCTCCCGCGCCGGGGGCCCCGAGCAAGGGGGGGGAGCGAGAGCCGCGACCGCCCCGCAGCGACCCGCCCGAGCCCAGCGCCCGCCCCGCTCCGGCCCCGCAGCCGCCGCCAGGCCCGCCCCCTGCCCGCCCCGCGGGCCGCCCACCGACCGCCCCCCTGCCCGCCCCCTTGCCCGTCCCCGCAGCCACCGACCGCCCCCCCTCGCCCTCCCCGCAGCGCCGCCCGGTGCCCGCCCCACCGAGGTCGGGGGCTGGGGGGGGGGGGGGGGGGGGTGAGAAGAGAGAGAAAACCAACAAAAACCCACGCAGACACGCACAACAATCGTTCCATTTATTCATTCGAAATGTTCAAGTGGTGAGGGAAAGAGGAAAAAAAACATTCACAATATTAATTTGTGGAAAGATGCTGAAAATATCAGCCCCCCCCCAACCCCCCCAGAGCTGCCACCCCCCCTGCCAAGCTCCCCCCGCCCATGAGACCCTCAAACCTATGTGTGTGTGTGGTGTTGAACAACCCCCCCCCCCCATCCCCCCCCCCCCCCCCCCCCCCCCGGATTATGTCACCCAGCAGCAAAATTTATTTCATTTCCTATAAATGAAGCACAAGGAACAATTTGTTGGCTCTGCCTGCTGCAAACTCCCCTTCTCAGCGCTGTGGGTGCCAACCCCATCAGCACCCTGACCACCCCCTCTAGCCCAGCATCCCAACTTCCACCCCCCTTAAAACCCCCCACCCCCCTCCCAACCTCTGTCCCCCACCCTCAGACTGCGTTGCCCAGCAGCAAATTATTCCAGTGCCCATAACTGAAGCACAACAAATAACTCTTGGCTCTGCCTGCAAACTCTTTCCTTCTCAGAGCCGTGGGTGCTCCCCCACCAGCACCCTGAGCCCCCCAGCACCCTGTTTCCCACCCCCCAGCACACCCCCTAGCTTTAATAGAACGCTGCTCAGCCCCCTCAGGAAGGTGCATTAGTGACTTGATGGACCAAAGCCACTCCGCTGTGCACGAAGCATATTAAACATCACATCGACCCTCGCTCGTGACGAGCGTAACGTGCATAGCAAACAGCCTCAGCCCCTGGCTCCAGCTGCTCACGAACAACACCTTCCCAGGTCAATGCAAGGAGCCTGAAGCCACGCCAGGGACAGCTACAAAGCAGTTCTGCTGGTGTAAGGAAGTCCCCAGGGGCAGAGCCCAGCTCGCCTGCAGTGAGTGGGGCTGGGGGGAAGTGAGGGGTGGCTCAGGAGATCCAGGGCGCTGATCACCATCCTGCTTTGTGACCAGGGGAAGAGGTTTTGAAGGGCAGGGAAGCTGGTGGAGGGCCTGCAGAACAAGTGAGGAGCAGCTGTGGGAACTGGGGTTGTTCAGCCTGGAAAAGAGGAGGTTAAAGGGAGACCTTCTGGCTCTCTAGAGCTCCCTGACAAGAGGTTTGGAGCTAGGTTGGGTTTGGTCTCTTCTCCCTAATATTGAGTAATAGAAAAGAGGAAATTGAGCCAGGGGAAGGTTAGGTTGGATACTAGGGAAAAAAAATCCTTCCCTGCAAGAGTGGCCAGGACTTAGAATCATAGAATCAGTCAGGGTTGGAAGGGACCACAAGGATCATCTAGTTCCAACCCCCCCTGCCATGGGCAGGGACACCCCACACTAGGTCAGGCTGGCCAGAGCCTCATCCAGCCTGGGCTTAAACACCTCCAGGGCTGGGGCCTCAACCACCCTCCCTGCACAACCCATTCCAGGGCTTCACCACTCTCATGGGGAAGAACTTCCTCCTCACCTCCAGCCCTGAATCTCCCCACCTCTAGATTTGGAACAGGCTGCCCAGGGAGGTGGTGGAGTCACCATCCCTGGTGCTGTTCAGAAAAAATACGTGTGAACATGGCAGTTCAGGCCAAGGGTTTAGTGGTCATGGTGGTGCTGGGCTGATGGTTGGACTTGATGAGGTCTTTTCCAATCACAACCATTCTACAAGCCACCAGCAGCCATCATCTCAGTGTTGCAGAGCACTTCCAGGCCTCTTATCTCCCATGATTTGATTCTTTAATTGGCAAAGCCACCTCGAGTCATAAACATGAGCAATCTAACAGCCAATGCTGCAAAAATGAAGCCTCCCAGCTTCTGTTCCCATCTCCCTGGCCTCTCACTCACTGCTCTACCTCCTACTTGTCCCTGGAGGACCTGAAGTCACACAGGAGAAACCCTGAAGCTTGATTTTTCTCTTACAACTCTCCTCTTTGTCCAGACCCAAGGATAGGACTTTGCCTTTCCCCCTGGCCAAACCCACCCAGGGGTGGTTAGATGGGGGAGTTACCCAACAGGATCCCACTGGGGACCACCTCAGGACCCCCCTCCCTACCTCCTGCCCAGCACAGCAAGGGACAACGTTGCAATTCACCAGCTTTAAGAATCAGTTTGGTTGGAAATGACCTTTAAGATCACCAGGTCCAACCATCACCTAACTCTGCCAAGCCTGGTACTGAACCATGTCCCTCAGCACCAAAGCAAAACCATGCTTCAAGGTTCCTTCCAACCCAAAGCACTCCATGGTTCTGTGCTGTGGGGAGAATTAATTACAAGAAGAAGGAGAAGAAAAACCAGCCAGGAGGACCCATCCTGCATCAGGCAAAGGGCTGCAAACTGAGGCTCAGCCAGGGCTGGAGAAGTTAAAACAACCAGAAACAAAAAAGAATCAAACATCTTGGAGCCTTTTTATCCTCAGCTCCTGCAATTTCAGCATGTCCAAACAGATTTTGGTGTGTGTTTATAACTGGTAACTCCATTTGCTCCCGGGCTGGGACCTTAAATGCCAAGTTTCATCTCCAAGTCAAGTTTTTATGGCTGAGTTATGTTAACTCCTGGGAGGAAAAAAGGGGGGAAAGGAGGGGAAAAAAGAGTGGGGGGATGACACACACACATAAATGAGGTTAGATGTTGAGGGGTTGTTAGGAAAATGCAGGTCCAGAGCTTCTAAGAGTGAGTCAGCAGGGCAAAAAACAAATTGATCTTGTGGATATCTGCCAACAAACCCTGACAGCACCAAGGTTTGGTGGCCAAAGTGAAGCTCAGGGTTGTGAGGGACCAGGGAGTGCTCACAGGGGAGCAGATCCAGCGGTTCCACAGCAGCCCAAGAGGAGCGGGGACCTTGAGAGCGTTGAGCATGCCATAGAATCATAGCATGCACTGGGTTGGAAGGGACCTCTAGAGGTCATCTAGTCCAACCCCTCAGCTGTCAGCAGGGGCATCCTCAGTAGATCAGGCTGCCCAGAGCCCCAGCAAGCCTGACTTTGAGTGTTTCCAGGGATGAGGCCTCCACCACCTCCCTGGGCAACCTGTTCCAGGGTTCCACCCCCCTCACAGTAAAGAGCTTCTTCCTGCTGTCCAACCCAAATCTAACCCTGCTCTAGTTCCAAGCCACTGCCTCTCATCCTAGTGCTGAATGCCTTTGCAAATAGTCCCTCCCCAGCTGCCCAAGGAGCTCAGGCAGCCTGCTGGTGTAATGGGTCTGCCCTATCACCCAGCACAAGGAGGAATCTGGCCCCAAACCTCAAGATGCCAAAGCAGGCTTACCCTGGGTGGCTGCAGCAATGCCAGGGCTGTCAGGGCCATGGCTGAAAATCCACCTCTGTAGACTCCACCACATGAAATTACCATAACTAGGGCATTTCACGCTCCTCTCCCATCAAGCTGTTTAGAGCAAATTAAATTTCTCCCTAACCAGCCTGTAACAGTTCATGTTAGATGTGGATCTAAATGTTAATTGCAGTGACAATAACAGGTCTGATCCTGCACTCCTTATTTGGGTAAAACCTCCCACAGAAGCCAAAGGAATTTTGCCCCAGAGAAGACAGCTGGATGCAGTCCCACATTTCCAGTCTCCTGAAGGTGCCAGAAGGTAGCAAGGAGAAATTTTCTTGGGTGGTGTTACAAACCTCCTCCTTCCCTTTCCCCCCTTCCCCCATCTCCCCTCAATTCTTTAATGCACTATTAATTTAATAAGCTCTACCAGGCTGCCTAATGCTCTGCTCAACTTCAGCTTTGCACTTCCCAGCTCAGGACTTAAATCATCACGGGGTGGGAGGACCTTAAGATAAGTTTTGCAGGTCGTTGGCGCTTACATCTGCTTGATGAAAGGGATGCTTGAAGGTCCTGCACTGTCTGCAAGAGCTGCCTTGTGAAGCTCACACAATCACCAAGGTTGGAAGAGACCTCAAAGATCATCAAGTCCAACCTGTCACCACAGACCTCATGACTAAACCACAGCACCAAGTGCCACGTCCAATCCCCTGCTCCAAGCAGCTCTTGCCCTCTCTGCCCTTGGATAATGCAAACACCTTTTAGCCTGGGCTCCTAAGGAAGGCCAGATGAGGTGATGGGATAATTTGGGGTCCACCTGTCCCCATCTCAACTTTCAGCCCCATCACACAGTTCCAGCTGAACGTTGAGAGCTGCTACCTGCATTGACATCCAAGAACCAAATCAGGCAAAGGCTTCTCCCTCCAGCCCCACACTCCCACTCTCTTGCCACCCTGCTCAAGGCATTTGGGGCAAAGGGATCCCAGGTGTGTGTGGGCATCAGCATGAGGTAGGTGCTGAGTTCTTTTGGTGGAGGCTGGGAGCTGAGACTGCAGCCAGAGCTGGGCACTAGGGCCCTGAAAGGGCATTTGGAAATCACAGCTTTTGTTGTTATTTTGTCTAAGCAATTCCAGCTTATCTTGTCCACATCCCAGAATTATCTGATGGGACAACAGCAAGACCTGCTGGGCTTCCACTGCTTCATGCACTGTTAGGGGAAAAAAAAACCATCACCACATTTATTTCTCTCCCTGGCTGCATTTTATTGCAGATTAAAGCAACAACAAATACCAGGTCTGGGGGAGAAGGAAGGGGAGAACTTCCCAGGCCATGCCTGGGCTCCATCTCCCTCAGCACAGCAAGGAGCAAGGCTGCAATGGGTGGCCAGAGCTACCCTGAAGTAGGAGCAAGGGTGTGTGCACCCAGGAGCCTGGAGCTCGTGGCCAGAGTCACAAAAATCACCTGTTGGGAAGAGACCTTAAGGCCAAGGAGTCCAACCATCACCTAACATTCTCATCACAACTGTTGGACTGTGTCCCTCAGCTCTTCATCCAAACATCCTTCCCTGAGAAGGCAGTGGGTGGCCCAAGCAAGCTGAAAACCAAATCCAGGCATGCAAAGACCCCTTCCACTCACACACACTTTGTAGGGCTCCTCCTCAACTCCAGCAGCCTTCTCCACTGCAGATTCCAGGACCTTGAAGCCTATGGGTGCTGTAGGACCAGGATCTGTGTCACCTGTCTGCCCCAGGAGACTGCTGAAGTGTCCATGCAGCATGGAACTTTCTGTCTGGTGTGTAGTCTCCAGGACATGGACCTACATCTTGTCCTCAGAGGCACCAAGAGCTCACATCCTGCTTTTCCTCCCATTTCCAGCCAAGCCAAGAGACACAGCAGGAGTCTGGAGGCCAGGTCAGAGGCCATGGCATCACAAAGAGACCCTGGAGTCTGAAAGTGGAGGTAGCCCCCAAGCACACAAGCCAGCAGAGCCCTGCCAGGACCTCTCAACATCCACCAGACACATCCAAAACCATCCTCCCAACCACAAAGGGCTGCAGGGGGTGGGACTCCTGCTCCTCAGGGAGCCACTCCACACACCAACCAGCTTGAGACATCTCTCCAAGTGCTGGAGATCCAAACTGCTGTGTTTTGTTGGGGTTGTTTTTTTCATTGGTTTGGTTTGTTGGATGTTGTTGTTTTTTTTTCCCTCCTCCCTAGCAGCATTTACCAGGCTGCTGCTGTTTGTTTATGAAGTGAAACACAGATGATTTATTTGATCTGCTGGAGCTGGAGAGCCACATTCCCACGCCAAGGCCAGGCAGAGATGCTGCATTCTCCCCTCTTTTCTGAAGCCTGCTCAGCTAAAACAGTGCAGGGTCAGAGTCAGAAGTGCTGTGCTGTGCTCTCAGCTGCCTGCAAACTGGACATTAAATGCTTATTAGAGACCTCCTGACTCCCAAGCTGTAAAGTTGCATTTGTTCTTGTCTGTCTCTGCATACAGAGCAAGGCTTAATAAAGTGTTTGAGCAGTTAAAACAGGTTTGGGGAAGAGGTCTCCAGGCACCCAAGCTGCTGTCTGGCTCTGGCTTGAATAATCCTAGGAGAGGTTTCCTCCTCTCGTGCTCTGCTGGTGGATTTGGTTTAGCACGTCTCACCTGGCTTGCAGGGACAGTGATTTAATTAACTTCTTTGGGGGGAAAAAAAGAAAGGTTCCTCAGATGGAAAGTCTGGTTCTGCCTTTTGGAACACCTGGAGATCTCTTTATGTCATCTCATCACTCAAACCAGGGCTTGGCTGCCAAGAAAGCCAGCACAGAAAGCATTAATGGATGGAAGATGAAATGCAGAGAACAAACTCTGAGGTTTATGGCTCTTTGGGGAAGGAACATGGAACATCTCCCATCCAGTGAGTGGGACATGAATCCCCATGGAACATCTCCCATCCAGTCAGTGAGGACATGAATCCCCTTGGAACATCTCCATCCAGTGAGTGAGAACATGAATCCCCATGGAACATCTCCCATCCAGTCAGTGAGGACATGAATCCCCATGGAACATCTCCATCCACTCAGTGAGGACATGAATCCCCATGGAACATCTCCATCCAGTCATTGGGACACCAGCCCCCAGGGAACATCCCCATCCAGTGAGTGGGACATGAATCCCCATGGAACATCTCCCATCCAATCAGTGGGACATGAATCCCCATGGAACATCTCCCATCCAGTCAGTGAGGACATGAATCCCCTTGGAACATCTCCATCCAGTGAGTGAGAACATGAATCCCCATGGAACATCTCCCATCCAGTCAGTGAGGACATGAATCCCCATGGAACATCTCCATCCACTCAGTGAGGACATGAATCCCCATGGAACATCTCCATCCAGTCATTGGGACACCAGCCCCCAGGGAACATCCCCATCCAGTGAGTGGGACATGAATCCCCATGGAACATCTCCCATCCAATCAGTGGGACATGAATCCCCATGGAACATCTCCCATCCAGTCAGTGGCACATGAATCCCCATGGAACATCTCCATCCAGTCAGTAGGACACCAGCCCCCATGGAACATCCCCATCCAGTGAGCCAAAACCTCACCTGCTGTGAGCCAGCAGCACCCTGACCAAACCAGCAGCTGAGCACCAGCTGAAGCTCATCTTGCACTGCTCCAAGGAGGCTGTGCCTCAGCTGCTGATCAGCCTCGGGGTGGAGAAGCCACTTGATTTACCCCCCGGGGCTTCAGGATGCGACCCAGCCGCTTCGCGCCTTCTCCACCAGCCTTCCTCCTGGTCCCTGCATACAAAACACTCCACAAATGAAGTGTGAAGATAATCTGCTTTATCATGGGCATTTATTACTGCTGATTGTTGGCTAAATCTCCCTCCATTCACATCCATATACATAAGGTGGACATAAATATGCAGCACCCGGCGGTACCCAGAGCCTCTTCTTTTTCTTGACGCCGTCGATGGAGCCCCCAGAAAGATAGTGGGGGGGAAATGATTCATAATATTTATATGACAGACATGATATGAACTGTAATAGCCTGTTGGGATGGGGGAATAGCCATAGGTCTCTGTCAGCCACAAATGTGATTTAAATATTATAGATGTGGCAACTGTAGCATTAGTAATACGATCGCCGTTATTGATAGCGGCCATAAACTGCAGTAGTTTTGCACTGAAGAATGTGAAAAATCATCCAGTGGCTTTCCTAATGCTCTTGCCAGCAAGGCACTGAGAGGAAGTGTGCTTTCAATGCCTCCTTTTCTTCAGTGCCTCCTCTCCTCCCCTCCCCACCCCACATCGCCATCCAGTTCTATCAGATTACTGCCAAGCCCAGGTTTTACTCCGCCGACGTCAAAATTGTGGCATCTCCTCCTCCTAAGTCTGCCTGGGAAGGGTGAAGAAGAGGAGAAGGAGAAAGAAGGAGAAGGAGAAAGAGAAGGAGGAGAGGAGGAGAAGGAGGAGAGGAGGAGGAGAAGGAGGAGAAGGAGGAGAAGGAGGAGAAGGAGGAGAAGGAGGAGAAGGAGGAGAAGAGAGGAGAAGGAGGAGAAGGAGGAGAAGGAGGAGAAGGAGGAGAAGGAGGAGAAGGAGGAGAAGGAGGAGAAGGAGGAGAAGGAGGAGAAGGAGGAGAAGGAGGAGAAGGAGGAGAAGGAGGAGAAGGAGGAGAAGGAGGAGAAGGAGGAGAAGGAGGAGAAGGAGGAGAAGGAGGAGAAGGAGGAGAAGGAGGAGAAGGAGGAGAAGGAGGAGAAGGAGGAGAAGAGGAGGAGAAGGAGGAGAAGGAGGAGAAGGAGGAGAAGGAGAAGGAGAAGGGACCAGATTGGAAGAGACCTTCAAGATCATCGCCTCCAACCTATCACCCAACCTCACCTCATCAACTAAACCCTAAACCATGGCACCAAGCACCCCATCAAGTCTCCTCCTGAACACCTCCAGTGATGGTGACTCCACCACCTCCCCAGGCAGCCCATTCCAATGGGCAATCACTCTCTCTGTGTAAAACTTCCTCCTAACCTCCAGCCTAAACCTCCCCTGGCACAGCCTGAGACTGTGTCCTCTTGTTCTGGTACTGGCTGACCAGGGGCTGGTGGGAGCTGAGGGAGCTCCATGCACAAACCCAGACCCACATCTGGACAAAGACAACATCCTTTCATTGCTACCAAAGAAGCAAAGCTCCTTTTCCCATCTGGCTGCCAGCCTGCCTTCACACTACCCCCCCTGTGCCCTGCTTCTACCCCAGCTGCTTCCATGGGCAAAACAAAGAAGTGAAAACCACCCCAAGCCACTCCAGTGGCTGCCAGAGCCATCCATTACAGCAAACCCCATTTCTCCTCCACTAAACAGATCCAGATGAGGCTTGTCTGGGTGGAGACCTCTCCTTGGCAAGACCCTTTGGACACAGCAGCCTTGGTCAGGGGGGATTCAGGAGCACAGATAACCCCCAGCACTGATGCCTGCTATCAATCCAGCATCACCACCCTGCAGCCAGGGGAGCTGCTTTCAACAGGAGCCATCTGAGTGGGACCAGGTGTTGGATGCAGAGCTCAGGAGTTAACTGGAGATGGCTGCACCTGCTTGTGGCAGGGCAGGGGGAAGGGAGTAGCCTCAGAGCAGGTATCAAGCTGCTAGTTACCTCCTTTCACATCACAGAGAATAAATCAAGGCCATGATAGATGCTGCAAACAAAGCAGACCGCTGGGCAAAGCATTGATCAGCTCCCTGGTGTGCAGAGCCTTAACAAAATAAATTAATTAGGCTTGGCCCAGTGGGTCTTTGCAGAGGAACCCACTGCTGCTTTCATCTCTGCTGTGACAAGCCTTCTCCTTGCTCTGTGTGCTAACGAGAGGGAAAGGCAGCTGTGGGTTGCCCCCATCCCACTGCTGTCCTCAGGGATTTTCATCCCCATCCCCCCCCCCCCAACCACCTTCTCCCTTCCCCCAGGGTTATGTTTGAATATTTTAAAGCAAGCAGGATGCAAACATTTCACTTTAATCCAAAGCACCAGAATCACACTGGGCAGAACTGGGACTGAGGGGGAGAGAAGCAGTTTGTGCATAAATGGGTGGAAGAAAGCAGAGGAAGGGAGGGGGTGCAGACTGATTTGCCCCCAGAAGTAGATGAGCACAGAGGGGCTGCAACCCATCCTCTGCATCAGCATCAGAGCCATGTGTCATAGACTCAGAGAAGGTGTCCAGAGAAGGGCCAAGAGGAGGACCAGAGGGCTGGAGCACCTCTGCTGTGAGGACAGACTGAGGGAGTTGGGGTTGTGCAGGCTGGAGAGGGGAAGGTTCCCAGGAGACCTAATTGTGGCCTCCCAGTGTCTGCAGGGGGCTGCAAGAAAGCTGGGGAGGGACTTTGGAGGGTGTCAGGGAGGGATAGGACTGGGGGGGGATGGAGCAAAACTAGAAGTGGGGAGATTGAGATTGGCTGTGAGGAAGAAGTTGTTCCCCAGGAGGGTGGTGAGAGCCTGGCACAGGCTGCCCAGGGAGGTGGTGGCAGCCTCCTGCCTGGAGGTGTTTTGCAGCCAGGCTGGATGTGGCTGTGAGCAACCTGCTGTAGTGTGAGGTGTCCCTGCCCATGGCAGGGGGGTTGGAAGTGGCTGAGCCTTGAGGTCCCTTCCAACCCTGACAATTCTATGGTTCTATAAATGTTTCAGTGGAAGAGACCTCTGAGTTCGACTCCAAGCACCAACCCAACCCCACCATGGCCACCAAACCATGTCCCCAGGTGCCATGGCCACAGGTTTCTTGCACACCTCCAGGGATGGGGACTCCACCACCTGCCTGGGCAGCCTGTTCTTCTGTCCTGTCCTGCCCTCCTGTCTGATCTCCTCCCATGCCCCTTGTAACTGTGGACAGCAGGGTGCATTTCCTCAATGAAGCAAAAGTGCACTTGAAAGTGAAGGTCTGGGTGTAATTCAAAGCCACTTTTCTCCACCATTTGCATTGCAAGGGGACCTGACCTCCCTCTTCCTCATCCTGGTGTGGGCCAGGCATTGCTCCAGGGAAAACCATGGACCTATTCCTGCTGTGCTTGGCATCATGGACACAAATCAGGAAGTTACTCAGTTGTAAGGAGTGGAACTGCACCAGGGTAAAGCCAGTGTGAGGTCAGAGCTATGGTGCTGTAAAAGCAGTGTGAGAGGAGAATCAACCTCAGTGTATCACAGAGAGGAAAGCACAGGGTGGGGAAATCACAGAATTGTCAGGGGTTGGAAGGGAGCTCAAGGCTCAGCCAGTCCCAACCCCCCCTGCCATGGCCAGGGACACCTCACACCACAGCAGGTTGCTCACAGCCACCTCCAGCCTGGCTGCAAACACCTCCAGGCAGGAGGCTGCCACCACCTCCCTGGGCAACCTGTGCCAGGCTCTCACCACCCTCATGGGGAACAACTTCTTCCTGGCATCCAAGCTGAATCTCCCCACTTCTAGTTTTGCTGCATCCCCCCCAGTCCTATCCCTCCCTGACACCCTCAGAAGTCCCTCTCCAACTTTCTTGTAGCCTACTTCAGATCCTGGAAGGCCACAATTAGGTCTCCTGGGAGCCTTCTCCTCTCCAGACTGCACAACCCCAACTCCCTCAGTCTGTCCTCATAGGAGAGCAGCTCCAGCCCTCTGCTCCTCCTCGTGGCCCTTCTCTGGACACCTTCCAGCACCTCCAGATCCTTCAGATATCAGATTGATATCAGATCCTTCAATATCAGATTGAAATTGGGGGAGGGAGTTCCTTCAGATATCAGATGGATATCAGATCCTTCAGATATCAGATTGAAATGGGGGGAGGGAATTCCTTCAGATATCAGATCCTTCAAATACCAGATTGAAATGGGGGGAGGGAGATCCTTCAGATAGCAGATGGATATCAGATCCTTCAGATATCAGATTGAAATGGGGGGAGGGAGATCCTTCAGATAGCAGATGGATATCAGATCCTTCAAATATCAGATTGAAATTGGGGGAGGGAAAGTGAGTGGGGGAAAAAACCCAAGAACAAAACATGGCATGTGATTTCCTGAGGCTCTGGAAAAGCAAACCCTCAAGGCCAGCGCTGATATTCCTTCCTCCTGTGAGGATGCCTGTGCTGATGAGCCCTTCTGCCAGCATGGCCTTGCTCTGCTATTTCTCTTCTGGGTGAAGCAGCTGTGAGATGCTGGGGAGGAAGATGCTGCCACATAAAAATAAATTGGATCAAATTAGGGAAAGAACCAAAGTCGCTTCTCCTCTCTCCTCACATTAATCCATTTAGGCTGATTCTTTGGGTGCTGCAAAGGGGATTTGCATTGCTCTCCTGTCAGCCTCCCCAGCTCCTTCCTCTCCTCTCCAACAAGCTTCAGCACCTCCTCATTTGATCTCTTCTTTTTTTTCCCCCTTCTTCTTCTTCTTCTCCCTCCTCCCTGCACAGAGACTTCAAGAAGATTTTCACGGGGCACTTGGCTTCCCTGGCAGGTTGGATTAAGCTGCAATTTGTTCTCAATTGCAATGAGCAACAACCTTTTAATGAGAGTTTTTATTTATATATGTGTGTATTTGAGAGGGAGAAGGAAGGAAGGAAAGGGGGGGAGTGACTGGGGGGGGGGGGAATTAAAGGGAAGGGAAAATAAATACCATCTTGTAAGTGAAATAATGATGCGTGAGGGCTTGAGACGTAATGAGAAGCAGATCAGGGGCAATTTGAGTTGCTAATGGAGCCTGGGCATTGATATGGGATGGCAAAGCAGGCTCCCAGGCAGGCAAAGCCAGCTCCAGCACCCTGGACCTGCTGGAGGCTGGGGCAAGCTCCCCATCCAGCCCGGATTTCTGCCGCCCGAAAACCCTGCCTCGTCTTTTCCGAAAGGATGAATCCCAGAAGGTCCCAGGGCCCGAGCTTGTAAGTAGGTCAGGCTGGATGTTCATCACCGCGGTCTCATATGGCCTCGCAGGCTCCGTGCCCTGCGGTGAGGATGCAGAGCAAGCAGTAAATAGCACACGGCCGGCAGGGGGGTTGGGGAGGGGCGGGGGGTGGGAGGGGTGTAAAGCTTCATCCCCCCTCCCAGGCTCAGTGGAGGGGACCTGACGTGGCAATTGGCTGCAGAGGCACAGCGCAGAAGTGCCCCAGGGTGTCCCAGATACTCCTCATCCCGAGGAGGGACCTGCTGGGGGATGCTCTGGTCCAGCCCTGCTTCCATTCCCGCTGAGTCTGTCAAGGTAGGCTCCTGCACTCCCACAAGCAAGCAAGGCAGCTGCTGTGGCTAAATAGAGTGGGATAGGATAGGATAGGATAGGATAGGATAGGATAGGATAGGATAGGATAGGATAGGATAGGATAGGGTAGAATAGAATAGAATAGAATAGAATAGAATAGAATAGAATAGAATAGAATAGAATAGAATAGAATAGAATAGAATAGAATAGAATAGAATAGAATAGAATAGATTAGAATAGAATAGAATAGAATAGGGTAGGGTAGGATAAGATAGGATAAGATAGGATAGAATAGAAAGGATGGGATGGGATGGGATGGGATGGGATGGGATGGGATAGAATAGAATAGAATAGAATAGAATAGAATAGAATAGAATAGAATAGAATAGAATAGAATAGAATAGAATAGAATAGAATAGAATAGAATAGAGCAGGTTGGAAAAGACCTGTGAGATCATCAAGTCCAACCTATCACCCAGCACCACCTGATCAACTCAACCATGGCACATCAACCATGGCAAATCTTCCCTGCATTGTCCCAGGAAAACCACCATCACTGCCACAAGGCAGAAGTAGCTCAGCCCTTGATGATGGCAACCAGCCCCTGCTCCTCTCAGCTCAGGGACAGCTCTGCAGCCCCAGCTGCACTGAAGGTCAGCTGGAGGGAGAGGCTGGAGGGAGAGGCTGGGGGGCACTGCTGATCTTTTTTTTTACCTCTTCTGTGTTGGTGGAAAAAAAAACCAAACCAAACCAAACCAGAATTTGTCAGAAAAGAAGTGGGAAAACCCCAGAGCCAGACTCAGCCTGGGAGAGTTCCCAAGGAAGAAGGTCTTGCCCTGCCTGGCTCAGCACAAGGGATTGAGAGTGCAAGGCTGAGGGAGTTGGGGCTGGGGAAGAAAAGGCTCCAAGAAGACTTTAGAGAAGCCTTCCACTGCCTGAAGGGGACTACAGGAGAGCTGGGGAGGATGAGGGGCAATGGCTTTGAGCTGGAAGAGGGCAGATTTAGGCTGGAGATCAGGAAGAAATTCTTGACAGTGAGGGTGGGGAGGCACTGGAATAGGTTGCTCAGGGAGGTTGTGGATGTCCCCTCCCTGGAGGTGTTCAAGGCCAAGCTGGATGAGGCCTGGAGCAAGTTTACCTAGTGTGAGGTGTCCCTGCCCATGGCAGGGGGCTTGGAACTGGGTGATCTTGAAGGCCCCTTCCAACCCAAACCATTCTCTGATTCTATGACTTCATGAACTTGGCTTTCTCCTGCTGCCCCAAGCCCTGACCACTGCACTGTGCCATTCCCTATCTCCTCCTCTGGAATCCAGGAAGGTTTCTCTGCTACAAGGACAATTTCAGCTGACTGGAATTTCCCTGCAGGAAAGAAACTCCACCAGAAAATTCCCCCTTGGCTCTGCTGTGCAGGCACAAGATGCAGACATGAGGGGCTGCAGCTGCACAGCCCTCGAGATGGCTGTGAGCAGGTCCAGCACCACAAGCCCTGCTTGCATGGCTTGCCCTCATCCTGCCTGCACAGCCCTGGTGCTGTGCCACTCCCCAGAGGGGCTGCCTGTTGGCTGGGGCAGAGCAGTTCCTGA
The DNA here is from genome assembly GCF_026170545.1 of Melanerpes formicivorus. Classification (NCBI taxonomy): domain Eukaryota; kingdom Metazoa; phylum Chordata; class Aves; order Piciformes; family Picidae; genus Melanerpes; species Melanerpes formicivorus. Next base: position 363,915 of record NW_027142533.1, read on the forward strand.
GCCCTGAGCATCGCTGCTGCCTCCCTCTCTCCCGGTTCCTGGTGGCCAGCTGCTGACGCTGCAGGTTTCCCCAAGAGAGATGCATTGCATGGATCTCCAGTGTAAATCAGCAGACAACCCAACATAAACATTTGGAAGGAGAAGGCAGAAGGAGGGGTGGAGGGAAGCACGGGGAGGGGGGCGGGCAGGATCCCGCTGCCATTGACACGACGGGAAATGGGACATCGCTTCCCAGCCTGGAGTGACCTTGGCTGAGCCCTCTGGATTCACTCAGCTTTTGCAGCAGGATCCAGCCCCTGAGCTCTTGTTTAACGTGCAAGGCTGGAATGTCAAGAGAGCCTTTTCCAGAAATGCCTTGAAATCCCTTGGTTTCCTTCCCCCCACCTCCTCCTCCAGCCCCATCTGCTGACTCCCAGCTCCCAGGGGACCCTCAGGGGTAGGAAACCCCCACCTGGCTGCAGAGCAAACCCCACAAGGGCAATGGGCTGGCCCTGCCCGTGTCACCACCCTGCTGCCAGAGCAGGCAGCCCTGCCAGACCTCCCAGTGGGGGCTGTTGGCAGAGCTCAGCAGCGCTGAATTACCCCAGTTGGGTACCTGGCCCATTAACAGCTCTTCATTAAACCTGTTCACTTTGCAGTCCTGAGCAGGCTATTTAATGAGCTTGAAGGTTTTTTGAGGTGGCCAAGCCCAGCTAATCAGAGCTTGCTGGGCTTTGCTGCTGGAGGAGCAAGATGCAACATCATAGAGTTCCCTTGAGGCTGGAAAAGATCTCTGAGATCATCACATCCAACCATCAACCCCACACCTTCGTGGCCATAAAGCCACATCCCAAAGTGCCACATCTAATTGGGTTTTGGGGGCACCTCCAGGGATGGGGGACTCCATCACTGCCCTGGGCAGTCTGTTCCAGTTATCACAGAATCACAGAATCAATCAGCTTGGAAAAGACCTCAGAGATCATCAAGTCCAGCCTAGCACCCAGCACCTCCTGTCTAACCAAACCATGGCTCCAAGGGCCTCATCCAGGCTCTTCCCAAACACCTTCAGGGATGGTGACTCCAGCACTGCCCTGGGCAGCCTGTTCCAGTTATCCTAGAATCACAGAATCAATCAGGTTGGAAAAGACCTCAGAGATAGTTTCATAGTTTCATAGTTTCATTCAGGGTTGGAAGGGACCACAAGGATCATCTAGTTCCAACCCCCCTGCCATGGCAGGGACACCCCACACTAGATCAGGCTGGACAGAGCCTCATCCAGCCTGGTCTTAAACACCTCCAGGGATGGGGCCTCGACCACCTCCCTGGACAACACATTCCAGGGTTTCACCACTCTCATGGTGAAGAACCTCCTCCTCACATCCAGCCTGAATCTCCCCACCTCCAGCTTCATTCCATCATCAAGTCCAACCTAGTACCCAGCACCTCCTGTCTAACCAAACCATGGCACCAAGTGCCTCATCCAGGCTCTCCCTAAACACCTCCAGGGATGGGGACTCCACCACCTCCCTGGGCAGCACATCCCCATGGCCAATAACTCTTTCTGGGAAGAGTGTTGGGATGGTTGCTTCACTGCACAGCTCTCTCTCTCTCTCTCTCTCCTGCTCAATCTTGCCTGGTATTTAAAGCAGGCTCGATAGGGTCCTGCTCCCTGGTTGAAACATCAATATTCCTAATAAATGGAAATAACAAGTGAGCTAAAGGGGCCAGAGCAGCTTGGTCTGGTTTATGAATTAATGCAGTGCATACTGGCCCATTTTCCTACAGCTATTTTATATACTGCAGGCACACAGAGACACGCAGGAACTCCATCCCCTTTTATTGGACATCAGTGCCCTGGAATAAAGCTGGAGCCATGCTCTCACCTAATTATTGACTTGCTACAGCGTGCCAGGGAAAAAGCAGGGGAGGCCCCCTCGCCTCCCTCTCCTGGGGCCTGCAGAAATAGTCTCTATCTCTCTCCCTGGCTGGATGAAATCATCTCTTCCAGGCAGGTTTTGCCTTGGTTTGAATTCCCTCCCAGCCCCAGAGCCCAGAGCGGAGCAGGTGGCTGCAAGGTGTTTCTGTAGGGAGATGGAACTTGGTGTTGGCAGGGGGGTGAGATGGAGATTGCAGGGGGTTGAGATGGAGATTGCAGGGGGTTGAGATGGGATTGCAGGGGGTTGAGATAAGGTTTGCAGGGGTTTGAGATGGAGATTGCAGGGGGTTGAGATGGGGTTTGCAGGGGTTTGAGATGGAGTTTGCAGGGGGTTGAGATGGGGTTTGTAGGGGGTTGAGATGGGGTTTGCAGGGGTTTGAGATGGAGTTTGCAGGGGGTTGAGATGGAGATTGGAGGGGTTTAAGATGGGGTTTGCAGGGGGTTGAGATGGAGATTGCAGGGGGTTGAGATGGAGATTGCAGGGGGTTGAGATGGGGTTTGCAGGGGGTTGGGATGGAGATTGCAGGGGGTTGAGATGGAGTTTGCAGGGGGTTGGGATGGAGATTGCAGGGGTTTGAGATGGGGCTTGCAGGGGGTTGAGATGGGGTTTGCAGGGGGTTGAGATGGAGTTTGCAGGGGGTTGGGATGGAGATTGCAGGGGGTTGAGATGGGGTTTGCAGGGGGTTGAGATGGAGTTTGCAGGGGGTTGAGATGGAGTTTGCAGGGGGTTGGGATGGAGATTGCAGGGGTTTGAGATGGGGTTTGCAGGGGGTTGAGATGGGGTTTGCAGGGGGCTGAGATGGGGTTTGCAGGGGGCTGAGATGGGGTTTGCAGGGGTTTGGGATGGGGTTTGCAGGGGTTTGGGATGGAGATTGCAGGGGGTTGAGATGGGGTTTGCAGGGGGTTGAGATGGGGTTTGCAGGGGGCTGAGATGGGGTTTGCAGGGGGCTGAGATGGGGTTTGCAGCCCTCTGAGTGATGCTGGCAGCAGCTGAGGGAGCTGGGGTTGTCTCATCTGGAGAAGAGGAGGCTGAGGGGAGACCTTTGGCTGTGCACAACTCCCTGAAAGGAGGTTGGAGTGAGGTGGGGTTTGGTCTCTTCTTCCTAGTATCAAGTGATAGAATGAGAGGAGGTGGCCTCAGGCTGCCCAGGGAGGTGGTTGGATCCCTGTCCCTGGAGGTGTTTAAAAGCCACAGAGCTGTGCTGCTGAGGGCCATGGTTTAGCAGCAGCCTTGGTAGAGTTAGAGAATGGTTGGACTGGATGACAGAATCACAGAATTGACCAGGTTGGGAAAGGCCTTCAAGAGCATCAAATCCAACCTCTCCCCTAGCACCATCTGATCAACTAACCCATGGCCCTGAGTGCCTCATCCAGGCTCTTTTTAAACACCTCCAGGGATGGGGACTCCACCACCTCCCTGGGCAGCACATCCCCATGGCCAATCTCTCTTGCTGGGAAGAATTTCTTCCTAACATCAATCTGAATCTACCCCTTTCTAGCTTTTTCCCCTCAAACCCAGAGCACCTGGGCTCTGCTGGAGTCTCCTCCCACCCCAGGTGTGGCCACTTGGCCCTCCCCACCCACTCCCCTATTTAATCCCCTCCAGGAAGGGCAGGAGCCCCAAGCTGAGCCCATCTGGGCTGGAGGATCCTCCTCTCATCGCTGGTGAGTGCCCCTGGTGCACACTGGGTGATGGTGGTGGTGACTACAAAGGCCGGGGGGCCTGGTGGCCCCCCGGTTGTTAGGGCTCTGATTGATGACTCCTCCAATATCCTCCATGGGTGCTGGCTGGGGCTCCTCACTGGGGCTGAGCTCCTCTGGGTTGTGTCTTGGCTGGTGAGGGTCTTGCCCCTGGCTCTGGGCTGGCTGCAGGAGTGGTGGTGGTGGAGCAGGAGCTGTTTGCTCATAGGATATGATGCCTCCTTTGACCTGGAGGCCCCTGGAGTCTGCTCTCCTCCTCCAACCAATCTCTGCTTTTGTGCCTCACTTACAGACCATTTCTTCCCTCTGCCTTCCAGAAAGAAGGAAGGAAAGGAGGAAAGCAATAAAGCAGAGCTGGAAAATGCATTCACTTATCAATCAACTCTGAACAGGAAGCCTTCAGGAAGGAGGGAAAGGCTGGAAAGTGAGAATCACTTCTTAGAAACCACCAGACAAAAGTCATACAGCACAGACAGGACAGGACTGCACCTTCTCCATTGTGGTTTTGTTTCATGGTGGTAAAAGTAGAGGAAAGACTTCCAAGCCAGCTTGAACTTTTAAGTCACACTTCTGTACAGAAAGAATCCCTGAGGAAGGGACATGGTGAGAAGTGAATCCCCACCCCTCATACAGAAATACAGCATTAACCAGGTTGGAAGAGATCTTTGAGGTCATCAGGTCCAACCTATCACCCAACACCACCCAATCAACTAAATCATGGCACTAAGTGCCTCATCCAGGCTCTTCCTAAACACCTCCAGGGATGGGGACTCCACCACCTCCCTGGGCAGCACATTCCCATGGCCAATCTCTCTTTCTGTGAAGAACTTCTCCCTCACCTCCAGCCTAAACCTCCCCTGGCACAGCTTGAGACTGTGTCCTCTTGTTCTGCTGCTGCTTGCCTGGGAGAAGAGACCAACCCCCACCTGGCTACAACCTCCCTTCAGGGAGTTGGAGAGAGCAAGAAGGTCTCCCCTGAGCCTCCTCTTCTCCAGGCTAAGCAACCCCAGCTCCCTCAGCCTCTCCTCCCAGGGCTGTGCTCCAGACCCCTCCTCAGCTTTGTTGCCCTTCTCTGGACACCTTCCAGCAGCTCAACATCTTTCCTAAACTGAGGAGCCCAGAACTGGACACAGTACAGAATGGAATAGAACTAATCAGGTTGGAAAAGACCTTTGAGATCATCCAGTCCAACCTATCACCCAACACCATCTAACCAACTAAACCATGGCACCAAGTGCCTCATCCAGTTGAGACTGTATTCAAAGTGTGGGCTAACCAGTGCTGAGCACAGGGCAGAATGACTTCCCTGCCTGATGCAGGCCAGGATGCCCTTGGCCTTCTTGGCCACCTGGGCACACTGCTGGCTCATGCTCAGCTACTCTCAACCAGTCCCCCCAGGTCCCTCTCTGCCTGGCTGCTCTCAGCCACTCTGCCCCCAGCCTGTAGCACTGCCTGGGGTTGTTGTGGCCAATGTGTAGAACCTGACACTCAGATGTGTTCAATCTCATGCCCTTGTGCTCTGCCCAGCCTGGCAAGGTCCCTCTGCAGAGCTCTCCTACCCTCCAAGAGATCAGCTCCTGCCCCCAGCTTGCTGTCATCTGCAAACTTACTGCTGATGGACTCAATCCCCTCATCCACATCATCAATAAAGATGTTGGACAGGATTGGGCCCAACACTGATCCCTGGGGGGCACCAGTAGTGCCTGGCTGCCAACTGGAAGTGGCACCATTCACCACCACTGTGGGCTGGGCCTTCCAGCCAGTTCCTTAAAGGGCTTTTCCAACTGAAATGATCCCCTGGTTCTATGATTCCATCATTCCATGGTTCTATGATTCCATTATTCCATGATCCCATGGTTCTATGATTCCATTACCCCAAGATTCAATGATTCCATGATCCCATGATTCTGTACCTCTGTGCTTCTCTGATTCTGGGACTCTACGATTCCATGGCTCCATGATTCCATGCTTGAGTGCTACAGCAGGAGCTGAGGCATGGGCTGGTGAGTGACAGCAGGAGATGGGCAATCTGACTCCTCTCACCCTCAGTCCAGCCTCCATGCACCCAAGTGCTGCTGGCTAGATACATACAATCCATCTCCATACATCTCCACAGCCTCCTATGTCCATGTGGGTTGAGAGAGAGGTGATCCATGCTTCCCCACTCCCCTGTAATGCTGCCCTGTGATTCTGCTGATGCCTCTCAGGGAGGTGTGAAGCAGAGGTGGCTGTGCTTTGCCCTGCCACCCGATCCTATCCTCACAGTAACCTTACACCCACGGACAGATCTGCCTCCTGGGAGCACCAGCCTGCCAGACTCGCTGCCAGCAGTGCCATGTGGGCTTTACACCGCCCCGAAGAGCCAGCAGGGGCTGGCCCTTCCTCCCAGACAGAGCCAGCACGTTGTGCCCATCGTTTATCAGCCATTCAGAATTCAGTGCTGAGGACAACCTCTGACTGCAGAAGGATTTGAAACTATTGTTAAGCGTTAAAGGGGCAGTAACAGCGCTGATGTGCATCCCCCCCCTGCCTTGCCCACCAGCTAAGCCTCCCCCCATAGCTCCCCAGCCAGCAGCAGCAATCACAGCATGGTTCTGGTTGGAAAAGACCTTCAAGATCATCCACCCCAACCCTTCTCTAACTCTACCAAGGCTGGGGCTAAACCATGGCCCTCAGCACCACATCCCTGCCACTTTCACTCACCCCCAGGGATGGGCATTCGACCACCTCCCTGGGCAGCCTGTGCCAGGCTTTCAGAACCCTGGGAGGGAAAAAGTCTCTGCTCATCTCCAACCTCAACCTCCCCTGGGGCAGCTTGAGGCCATTTCCTCTCATCCTATCACTTGTTCCTTTGGAGAAGAGACCAACTCCCACCCGATTCCAACCTTCCTTCAGGGACCTGTAGAGAGCAGGGAGGTCTCCCCTCAGCCTCCTTTTCTCCACACTAAACAACTGCAGGTCCCCAGCAGAGGCCCTCTTTAGCCCTCTTTTTTTTTCCCTTTTTCCCAAATGTCTCTTTTTTCCCCCATTTTCCCCCCTCTTCCTCCATTTTCCCCCCTCTTCCTCCATTTTTCCCCCTCTTCTTCCTCCATTTTTCCCCCTCTTCTTCCTCCATTTTCCCCCAATTTTTCCTCCATTTTCCCCCAATTTTTCCTCCATTTTCCCCCAATTTTTCCTCCATTTTCCCCCAATTTTTCCTCCATTTTCCCCCAATTTTTCCTCCATTTTCCCCCAATTTTTCCTCCATTTTCCCCCAATTTTTCCTCCATTTTCCCCCAATTTTTCCTCCATTTTCCCCCAATTTTTCCTCCATTTTCCCCCAATTTTTCCTCCATTTTCCCCCAATTTTTCCTCCATTCTCCCCCAATTTTTCCTCCATTCTCCCCCAATTTTTCCTCCATTCTCCCCCAATTTTTCCTCCATTCTCCCCCAATTTTTCCTCCATTCTCCCCCAATTTTTCCTCCATTCTCCCCCAATTTTTCCTCCATTTTCCCCATTTTTCCTTTCCCCCCAATTTTTCCCTTTCCACCATTTATCCATTTTTCCCATTTTTTCCTTTCTTTCCCCCCAAATTTTCCTTTTCCCCATTTTTCCCTTTTCCCCAATTTTTTCTTTTGTCTCTTTTGTCCCTTTTCCCCAATTTTCATATTCTTTCCCCATTTTTCATATTCTTTCCCCAATTTGCCCATTCTTTCCCCAATTTTCCCTTTTTTTCCCTTCCCCCATTTTTTCCCTTCTCACCAATTTTACCTCTTTTATCTTTTCCCTCCCCCCCCCCCCCAACTTTTCCCTCTGTTTTCCCCCTCCTGCTCTGCCCTTTCTCCAGCCACAGGAGCCCCTGGCTTAGGGGTGGCTCCGTGGTTAGCCATACCCCCACCCCACTGCCCCCCCCAGCCCCTTCCCTGGGGAAGGGGTCCCTGGGTTTTGCCATGGGGGGGCCCAGCCCACGATGGTCTGACAGAGCCATACAGCCACTTGTCACCCTGCTGGTGACAAATCAGCCTGGGCTGACAAGAATGGATGGAGTCACTTCCCAGGCTGGGAGGGGGTGGCTTGGGGGGGAGAGTAGGGCTGGATGGAGCCCCTGGAGGTGGGGATGTGGGAGAGGTGGTGGCACCAAGGAGGGTGGCCAGGTGAGGGCAGAATCAGGGCACCAGGGCTGGCACCTGGAGGCTGGGCTGGGGCAAATTTAGTCACTCTTATGGTGGCCTCCTCCCAGGGCTCGGCTTAATGGGATGCCAGAGACACCGGGGCTGCCTGGGTCTGCTCCCTCCCCGGGCCTGGGGAACCATCCATCTTGCTCTAACCCTATTTTAGAACACTAGAAAAGGCAAGAAAAGGAAAGGGGGGGAGGGGAGGGGGGGTGAAAGAAAAATGATAAATCTGTGGAGGCCTTTTGTTTGCCTCTGGTTCCTGTAAAGGACCACCTAAAACAAAAAATGGAAATAAAAGCCAGGCCTCTTTTTCCCCCAGCTTGGTGTTGCCATGGGATAGAAAAGCCTCCAGCTCTCAAGAGTGCAGTGCCTTTGGGGAGGGAAGAGGAAAAAAAAGAGGGAGGGGGGGGTGGTGAGGGAAAGAAGAGGGGGGCTGGAAAAAAGCCTCTCATTAACGTTATGAGTTGCATCTGTTCCCTGGGTCTGGGTCACTTCCAGCCAGCTCCTTGCTGCCTGCCTCCCCCCACCCCACCCCCGCACATTCCCATCGCTAATTTATTTGGAGATCCATGCCCTCGGGAATCCCAGGGGAGATCCAAGCTCCCTGCCTGGGGAAAGGAGACAACGACCGCCGGGCTGAGGGCGTCCCGGCTCGGAGAGCGCTGGCGAGCAGCTCGGCTCAGGGAGCTTTGTGCAGCTCCCCGGCCCCGGGGAGCAGCAGGGGAAACGCCGGCTCAGAGCGCAGCCAAGCTCGGAGAGCATCCCAGCTCAGAGAGCAGGGAAGCAGACAACTGTCTGGGTTGGAAAAGACCTCTGAGATCACTGAGTCCAGCACCCCCGTGGCCACTAAACCATGCCCCCAAGTGCCAGGGCCACAGGTTTCTCGAACACCTCTGGGGACTCCACCACCTCCCTGGGCAGCCTGTGCCGATCCCTGATCACTGTTGCAGTGAAGAAATTTCTCCCAATAGCCAGCCTAAATCTTCCCTGGTGCAATGTGAGGCCCTTTCCCCTCAGCAAAGAGATAGATCTCCTGATCCCAGGAGAAGAGACCAAACCCCAACTGCCCTCCAACCTTCTTTCAGGGAGCTGTAGAGAGCAATGAGGTCTATCCTCAGCCTCCTCTTCTCCAGACTGAGCAACCCCAGGTCCCTCAGCTGCTCTCCAAACCCTTCACCAGCTTCATTGCCCTTGATCACTTCCCATTAGGGCCACCTCCTGGAGGGCATCCTGACTTGGGGAGCATCCCCACTCTCACAAGAGGCAGAGGGCAGTGGCCTGAGCTGCATCTTGGAGCAGGACAGAACCACAGAATGCATTGGGCTGTAAGGGACCTTCAAAGGTCACCTTGTCCAGCCTCCCTGTAGTGAGCAGAGACATCTTCAAGTTGAGGGTCTGAGGGTCTCAGCTCCTGGTAGCCAATAACTGAACCCCAAACTGCTCTTTGACCTGGGAGCAAAGAGCCAGGTCAAAGATCCACCTCTGTCCCTGGAGATGTCCAAGAGGGGATTGGCTGTGGCACTTGGTGCCATGGTTTAGTAGTCAGGAGGTGTTGGGTGACAGATTGGACTTGATGATCTCTGAGGTCTTTTCCAACCTTATTGATTCTATGATTTTATGATCTGCCCTCTGGAAAACAGAAACAGTAATCCTGGACTGCTGCTGCAAGGGGCAGGAGAAGGAATTCCTGCTTGGACAATGCAGGAATGGTTTGGAGCAGCACTGCAGGATATTGACCCTCTGCACCTTCTCCTGCTGGGACCTCTGCCCTGCCAGACCCAAGCCCTTAAGAAACCCAATGAGCCAAGCTCCTGCTCAGCTCCCTGGCTCTTTCTGTGCTCAGAGCTATTGACCACATCCAGGAGGGTGGGGAGGAGTAAATAAAGATCTTTGATGTAACACACTGTCATAAAAGCATGCTGGTGCAGCAGAGCAGAGAGGCTCTCCAGGACTTTGCAGGGTGAAGGAATTTGCTTGATATTTCCAACTGCACGTGATAAGGGACCTGCAAAGTGAGATACAGGAGACAACACAGGGCTGGGAGCCATAAAGCAAAGAGCTTCACAGTGAGAAGCAGAACCAGAGTAGGGAGAGGAGGATTTTCTTACCCAGCCATGGCTCCTATCTACCCAGCTCTTGTTTCCAGGCTATTTATAACCCAAGTGCTGGGTGAAGCTTGCTTGTTGTGTGCACTGAGCCCCTCTGTGCAAGGCTGCCTGCTGAAATGCACCCTGCTCTTCAGAGATCCAGCTCCAAGAGCACAGGGAAGCAGCAGCCCTGACCATCCAGGGGTCCATCTGCACCAGGCATAAGTCCAAAGTGAGGTTTGGGTGGGCAGGGAGTGACACAGGGCTGCAGCAAGGGAGGAAGGAGGGAAATGCTGATTTTAGCTGCTGTAAAGCAGAGGTTTGGTGCCTGCTGGTGAGCCAGACACTAGACTACAGCTGTCTGGGTGCAGGAGGCTCCCAGCTGGGGCATGGCTTGGATGGGATGAGTGGCAGGGCTGTGCCATGCCGTGCTTAACCATGCTGTGCCAGCTGTACCACTCCATGTCACAGATTCACACAGTCACTATGGCTAGAAAAGACCTTTAGGATCATCAAGCCCAACCATTACCTAACTTGAGCAGGGCCACTACCACACCAGCTCCTTGGGCACCATATCTAGATGGCTTTTGAATCCATCCAGGGATGGTGACTCAGCCACTGCCCTGGGCAGCCTGCTCCAGTCCTTGAGAAGCCTTTTGGCAGAGGAGGTTTTCCTAATGTCCAGCCTAAACCTTCCCTGGCATAACTTGAGGCTATTTCCTCTAGTCCCACCAGTTGTGACATGCCAGGAGAGACCAACCCCCACCTCTCTACAACCTCCCTTCAGGGAGGTGTAGAGAGGCAGAAGCTCTCCCCTCAGCCTCCTCTTCTCCAGCTGCTCCTCACAGCACTTGTTCTCTAGACCCTTCCCCAGCTTCCTCGATGCCAAACCATGCCATGCCACCCCAGCTGGGGGACACTTTCACCAAGCCCCAGGCTGGCAGCACAGCTCAGCCCAAGCTCATAAAGTGAGGGAGGCATCTGCCTGGTGCTCATGGCCCTGGTCAAAGCTTGGCATCACCAGGAGGAAAGGTGGCAGCGGTGCCTGCAAGCCGAGGAGAGCAGCAGGCACAACAGGCTGCTCTCAGCACGCTCTGGGGGTGGCTGGGTGGCACCAGGGCTGGCAGGTATGGGTTTGCTGGATTGTGTGTGAAAGGCTTCAGAGCCTTGATTGCAAACACTATAAATAGGGCTGGGGTTCTTTGAGTTTCAGAACAAAAGAGCTGTTTCATTGTCATTAAACTTGCCTTGCTCTGTGACTGGGTGTCTGGCTTTTTATGGCAAGCCAGGGCTTTCAAAAGCTCCTGAAATGTTAATGTCACCTTTAAAACAACAGTGCTGAGGCCTTTGATCAGCAGAGCTGGTCACTTCTCGCAGCTGAAGGCAGATCCAGCCCCTGGATGATCCTGGGATTTTAATATTTCCCCCTCCCCCCAGCACGGGGAAAAGCAGCAGGGCTCTGAGCAGAGCTGAGTTTTGAGCCATCTCAAGGACCTGCTGCCTGAAGGAGATGTTCAGCCCTGGGGTTTCATGGCTCAAAGTGATGGAGGAGGGCAGGGCACGGCCAGCATGGCTGCTCCTGCAAGGGTGCCCCAAGCACACTGTCCCTGCCAGGTCTGGGGGGCCAGGAGAAGGACCTTTCTCCACCCCTGCTGCCAGGGACCAGCTGGATCCTGATTGAGGAGACTGAGAGAGGACCTGATCAATGTTCACAAATACCTGATTGAGGAGTCTGAGAGAGGACCTGATCAATGTTCACAAATCCCCTAAGGCTGGGTATCAAGAAGAAGGGGCCAGGCTCTTTTCAGTGGTGTCTGTGATGGGTCAGGGTGCAACAGGCACAAACTGGAACCCAGGAGGTTCCACCTCAACAGGAGGAAAACAACTTCCTTGGGGTGAGGGTGCTGGAGCCCTGGAGCAGGCTGCCCAGAGAGGCTGTGGAGGCTTTCAAAACCCACCTGGACACATTCCTGTGTGGCCTGCCCCGGGTGACCCTGCTCTGGCAGGGAGGGTGGACTCCACCTCCAGAGGTCACTTCCAACCCAACCCTCTGTGATTCTCCAGGAGATGTGGGGTGGGGCCACCTGCAGCACCCACTTGTCTTTGCTGCAGGTACCTCCCTGTGAGTTCTGCTCTGAGGAGCCAGGGAGCAGAAACCATCTCAAACTCTTCACCCTTCTCACGGCACCAAACCCCCCACGGCAAGGACCACACGCCCACCCCTCCTCCTCATCCTCCTCATCCATCTGCTGCCTCTGTGGCCAGACCTTGGCAATCCCCACGCACACGCTGTGGCAGTTTGAAGCTGGGGACAGGGTCACACACACACACACACGGCTCCTCGAGCTTTAACGCCGGAGGGAAGCAGATTTCAGGTTCAATTAATGCCGGCGGCGGCAGGGGCTGCTGCGCCGGTGCCGGTCTGGGTACAAGGATATGTTTGCAGAGATAAGTGTGAGTGTAACCTGATGACACAAGTTGCCTGCTTCCAAATGTCAGGCAAAGTTCACTCAACCCATGTGAAACGAGTTAAAATTTAACAGAAATCCTGCAAAGTGCTGCGTCGGAATCGCGGGCGAGAGGGATGGGGAGCGGAGAGGGGAAAGCCTGCTCAGGCACATCCCAGCCGTGCCTCAGCCGCGGAATTCATCCTCAATACAAACACCCCCGAAATAATAACCCTTTTAAAAACCAAAAAGGGCTGGTTTAAAAGGAGCAGGCTGCTGCTAAATATGTGTGCACCGCTCCCCCCCCCCCCCCCCCACCTTCTCCTCCTCCTCCTCCTTCCCCCTTTCTGCAAGGAGAAAGCTCTGTCTGCAAACTTCTGAGTCATTCCGCGTCGGTTTTTTGATGTGTCAAAACTGGTTTAAAAAATCTCAGCTGAAGGCAGCAGCAGCAGCAGCAGCGGCAGCAAGGAGAGCTCAGCTCCAGCTCCAGCTCCAGCTCAGGGACAGGCAGAGGAATGCAAACGCGCTGCAGAGCTGAGCCGCGCGTCGTGCTCCACATCCAGGACGAGAGCTGTAGAGGCTGGACCCCTGCCTTCAAGGAGGCGGTGGAGAGGAGGGGGGAGAGAAAAAGGCTTTTTTGGCTCCCCGAGGGCTGCGATGTGGCTTTGTGTTGGTTTTGACTCTTTGCTGGCTGCTAATTCGCCCTTTGTGCTGGCATGGTGGGGTGCAAACTCCTTCAAGCTTTAGAAATGGAAAGTCGTTCCGTGGGTTTTGTCCTCCGGTTCTATAGCTCACGGCGAGAGCTCAGCCCTCCGCTCCTCCCTATGTGGTCTCTGGGCCGGGCAGGCAGCGATGGCCAGATGTGAGCAGCAGATCCTATCTCAGCCTCCCGTGGGGTGGGATGTCTCCACGCCCACGATTTCAAAGCAGCCATCTCAGCACCCATTTCTTTTTTCCCCCCTCTCCGCATTTCCTTGGCCAAATTGATGCTTTTCCCACTGCTTCGGCGTCCCGAGCCAGCTGCCAAAACAGCCATGGCATGGTAAGGAGGAGGAAGAGGAGGAGGCAGGAGAAATGAGCTCTGTGTGCTGGCACATTTGGAGGGTCTCGTTCCAATCTTTTCCATTTAAGGAGTTTATTGCACCAAGTGATTGACAGAAGTGGATCTCCATCCTAGTTTAGACCAGCTGAAGACAGTCCCCAGCCTGGGCTGGCTCTGTGCACAGCATCCTCATGGGGGGGACTTGGGGCTTGGCTCCGGTTTATCCCCTGCTCCTTGTCAGTAGGAATAACCCTGAGGGCTTCCTTGTGATCCTAAGGATTGGGTGCTTCAGGCTGTCCCCCTGGGACAGCTGCACAGCCAGGCTGTGCCCTGGACACAGGAGGCTTGGAGGAAAGCTGCAAGGGATGACTGAGCCCCCTGTGTGCTTTTTCCTCTGCCAGGGCTTTTCATGAGGGAGCTAAAAACAAATTTAGCACTTAATGCTCTGAAGAGTAAACACTTAAATGCCCTATCATCTGCCCAAGTGCTTTGTTTATTATTCAGAGAAGCCAAACTGAAGCAGTTTTCCATGGAGATGTAGTACCTCCTTCAGATTAGCCTGCTTAATTAGATCCTGGTTGCACAGCACTCTGCTCTGGAAGAGGTGCTGATGAGGGAGAGTCCAACCGTGGCTTCCAGAGGCTGAGCCTTGGCTCCAGCTGCCTCTGGGCAGCCAGAGTGTTTTGGGAGGAGGCCACTGAAGCTGGAAATCTTGAGCTCTGGTTCAAGGCTGCTGATCAGCAGAGAGGTCACAGGGACAGAGTCAACATAGAATCTTTAAAGCTCATCCAGTCCAACCTCCCTGCAGCCAGCAGGGACATCTGCAACTGGAGCATGTTGCTCAGAGCCCCAAACTACCTGGCCTGGGATGGTTCCAGGGATGAGGCATCCACCACCTCTCTGGGCAGCCTGGGCCAGGCTCTCACCACCCTTGCAGTAAAAAATGTCTTCCTTGTGTCTGGTTTAAATTCTCCCTCCTTTAGACCATCACCCCTCATTCTATTTGAGTCCTAGGAGCATGGGATCCTACAATTATAGGATCATAGGATCATTGAGGCATGGAATTACAGGATCACAAAATCAATTACAGGATCATAGACTCACAGACCATCGAATCCTAGGACCATAGGATCAGAGAATCCTAGGAGCATAGGATCATAAAATTATAGGATCATAGGATCATGGAATCATTGGAGCATAGAATTATAGCATCACAGAATCAATTATGGGATCACAGACTCACAGATCATGGAATCACTGAAGCACAGAATTATGGGATCATAGAACCACAGATGATAGAATCACAGGATCATAAAGTCACAGAAGCACAGCATCAGACTGGGTTTGGTAGGGAGACCTTCAAAGCTCACCCAGCCCAAGTGGGAGCAGAGCGGAGCCAACATTCACTCCCCAGCCACTGCAGGCTCTGTGACAGCTCCCAGCCCACTCACACCAGCAGGGACAAACCTGACCCACCCCCCAGTAAAGGCTGACAGCATCACACAAGCTATTCATCCCTGAGCTCCAAAGCAAGTTGGGATGGAAGCTGCTGGTTTAGGTCCTAAACCCTGGCGAACGCCGCTCCTGAGCGCTGGCTGCCACGAGCGGTACTCCCCGGAGCGTGAAACCTCCACTCTGCCGTTTATAAGCTATTAAAGCTGTTACATCCCATAATGGACATCCTCGGGTGAAGAAGACAAACAATGGAAAATGCTGCAACGCAACCACAAGGCTAGACACAATAACAGACACTGCACAAGAAGGATGTGACACGGGGAGACAAACAGGAGGGGAATTTATGTCGCCGGAGATTACCGGGGGCGTCGTGTATCAGCGCCGGGGATGGGAGCCCAGCACCAGCACCGGGGGCTGGCCTCACCTGGCAGAGCAAGAGCGTGGAGAAACGAGAAGGGACAAGGGCAAAAAGCAGAGCTGACACCCACTGACAGCCACCTCTGTCTGGGGACAGCGAGGCAGGGCTGGAAGCAGGGAGAGGGAGATGCCAAAACGCACGCAGCGGCCACGTGCCGGCCGCCTGGTGCAGCGATGAAAGGCAGCTGCTTGGTGGGTGGTAGTCAGGGAATGGTTTGGGTTGGAAGGGACCTTCAAGATCATCTAGATCCAACCCTCTGACATGGGTAGGGACACCTCCTACCAGAGCAGGTTGCTTTGTCCAGCCTGATCTGAAACAGTTCCAGGGATGAGGTGTCCTGGTTTGCCCTAATAGCAGCGAGTCCAAGGGAAGCTTTCCTTGCTCTCTGTTCTGCCCTGGTCAGGCCACATCTGGAGTACTGGGTCCAGCTGTGGGTTCAAGAGAGATAGGGAACTGCTGGAGAGATTTCAACACAGACTACAAAGATGCTGAAGGGCCTGGAGCAGCTCTGTGGGGAGGAAAGGCTGAGTACCCTGAGGCTGTTGAGCCTGGAGAAGAGCAGCCCCAGAGGGGATGTGAACAAGGCTCAGCAAGAGATAAAGATTGGGGGGCAAGAAGCTGGGGCCAGGCTCTTGTCAGTGGTGCCCAGTGACAGGACAAGGGGCAATGGGCACAAACTGGAACCCAGGAGGTTCTATCTGAACATGAGGAGAAGCTTCTTTGGTGTGAGGGTGCTGGAGCCCTGGGGCAGGCTGCTCAAAGAGGTTGTGAGGTCGTCTTCTCTGGAGAGATTTCAAACCCTCCCAGGCTGTTGTGGTCCTGGCCAAGCTGCTGTGGGTGCCCTGCTTGAGCAGGAGGGGTTGGACTGGATGACCTCCAGAGGTCCCTTCCAATTCCCACCATGCTGGGATTCCGGGGTCCTGTGCCATCCTGCCCCAGGTGCCAGGGTGTGAAACACAGATGAAGGGCTACCTCTTGCTGTGCTGTGCTTGCCAGGAAGGATAAGTCCCAGCAGCAGCCCAACATGGAAAGGGATTTAGAGATCATCTTAAAGCAGGGTGACTGTCGAAACAGAGGGGTCCTGCAGGACTTGGCTGCTTAGCTCTCAGTTGCTTGCAGCTCCCAGCTCTCATTATTTCACTCCCAGTCAGTCATACTTCAGAGCAAAACCTGTCCTACTTTCCAATGGCTCAGTGCAGAAGGGGCTTTCAGTTCCTCTTGTCGTGTGCTCACGTTTCCAGCCAGAGGAGCATCCCTGGCTTGGATGCTTCCTCTCTGTTCCTGGATTCCATGAGCCAAAATGCTGTTTGGCTGAGGAGCTTGACAGCTGTGTAGCAGGAGAAGTTGGGGTGTGGTGGGACTTGAGGTATCTTTTTCCAACCAGGTGATCCTGTGATAAAAGAGGGAGCTTTGGGCTGGATGCAAACAACAGAGCTTTTTTTATCCTGAGGCTGGTGAGGGACCCTGGCCCAGGCTGCCCATCCTGGGACCATTCCAGGTCAGTTTGGATGGGGCTCTGAGCAAGCTTGCTGTAGCTGAAGCTGCCCCTGCTGACTGCAGGGGGGTTGCACTAGCTGAGCTTTAAAAGGTCCCTTCCAGGCCAACCCAGTCTGGAGTTCTGTGCAAATCAGAGTTGATCTGTCTAGCCCCAGAGCTGTAAATTGCCCTGCTGCCTCAGCTGGCAGTGCCACCGGGGCAAGATTACTTCACTGCCAGATGAACTCATCACAGAGCATCGCAGCCCTTCCTTGAACACTCCCCTTCCCCGAGTGCATCTGTCACAGGCTCCACGGTGACCGAACCCCCCCCAGTCTCCTCATCACAGATGAAAAATGCCTTTTCTTCTCCAGCCACACAAAGCCACAGCTCTGCCTTCTTGCTCAGAGGCCAGCAGCAGCAGCAAACCCCCCTTCCTTTCCTTTCCTTTCCCTTCCCTTCCTTTCCATTCCCTTCTCTTCCCTTCCCTTCCTTTCCCTTCCCTTCTCTTCCCTTCCCTTCCTTCCCCCTCGCACGCAGAGATATTGCATTCATTCATCTCGGGGGCCGCAGTCTGCTCGCAGGCTGACAATACATTATGGTGATGTAGGTCTTCATTTCGTGCTGTCAGGGACTAGAACAACTGTATCTATTACCCAGGAGGCCGAACAGGGCAGCTTGCCCCCACCTTCTCTACCTGCAACCCAAGGTAACCCGACTGGAAGGGCTCCCCCGCCCCATCTCCTACCTCTGCTGCATCTCTTGCCCCTGCCCCGTCTCCTGCCCCTGCCCGTTAAGGGGCTGGGAGGAGATGGGCTCTGGATGGTGGGCTGGAGGGATGGGGTGGCTGGGAGATGGATGGCCCCAAGCCTTGCAAACACAATGAGGTAATTCCACCCAGCAGAGCCTCATCAATCCCCCTGCTCCGGCACAGCCTCCCCACGGCTCGGCCACGGCTCCGCTTTGCCAGGGCCATAGCCCAGGTGTGTGGCTGTCATGGAGATAAAAGAGGCTTAATTAAGACCCAATAAGCTAAGTGATTTGTTATCCCAGTGCAATATATTACTCCAGCCTATCGATCCCAGAAATGCACATGTGTCCTAGAGCCTCCAACAAGGCTCCATCCCTCCCCAGCCAGTATCTGCTGTGCCATTCCCATCACCAGCCAGCCCCAAGAGCCTGCCCCTGGGCGCAGGCTGGGCACAGGGACCAGCCCCACAGCTGGCTATAACCACAAAATTAGCAGGATTTGGTTCCCCCAAGGGAAGAACTGGCTGAAATCTGGTGATGCTCAGCTCTGCCTAAAGCCCAGAGCCAGAGGCTTAGTCTGCTGGGACTAGGCAGACCCTTCCTGGGGCATGGTGTCCTCAGTCGGCTGCCAAGCCTACCCTGATCCATCCTGGGGTCTTGCATGGCTTGCTGGTATGAGTCCAGAGAAGGGCAACAAAGTTGGTGAGGGGTTTGGAACACAGCCCTGTGAGGAAAGACTGAGGGAGCTGGGGTTGCTCAGCCTGGAGAAGAGGAGACTCAGGGGTGACCTTATTGCTCTCTACAACTACCTGAAGGGAGGTTGTAGCCAGGTGGGGGTTGTTCTCTTCTCCCAGGCAGCCAGTACCAGAACAAGAGGACACAGTCTCAGGCTGTGCCAGGGGAGGTTCAGGTTGGATGTTAGGAAGAAGTCCTTTCCAGAAAGAGAGATTGGCCATTGGAATGTGCTGCTCAGGGAGGTGGTGGAGTCACCATCACTGGAGGTGTTCAGGAGGAGACTTTCTGGGGTGCTTGGTGCCATGGGTTAGCTGTTTGGGTGGGTTGGAATGGTTGATGGGTTGGACACGATGATCTTGAAGGTCCCTTCCAACCTGGTTTGGTTTGTTCTAAATAAAGGTTTATTCTAAACAAAGGTTTATTCTAAATAAAGGTTTATTCTAAACAAAGGGTGTGCCAGAGCATGCCAGGCCAGCATGTGCAGGACCCTGGCACCTGCGAGCTGCAGTTCCAACACGGGACCGTGCCCCTCTGCAGTGCCAGGAGCTCAGGAAAGTCCCTAACCCAGGAGCAGGGCTGGAAGCTGAGGGCAAGGGACAAGCCAGTTCCCATGATGGGAACGGGAAGCCCCGAGGTCGTGCCATGTCCCATGCCAAGCAGGGCTGACGTCCAGCAAGCTGGCAGCGGGGCCCTGCCCGCCCAAGCCCAGCCACGGCCGTGCCCTCGGTGCTTCAGGCCGACCAGCACCGCGCTGCCCCGGAAGGCTGCCAGCCCAGCTGACAACCAAACCATTCCTCTTCCCGAGCTTGCAGGCAGGGGTGAAGGGGAGAGGGAGGGGAACCCAATCCATTTAACATTCGAAATGTTAAACTGCTCAAGAAGTTCTTTGATCTTTTGAGGTTTTGCTGCAAAGGGAACACCCTTTCCCCATTGGTTTTCTGAGTCACGCTTATTACTTCAATGCAGAAATATCCTTTATGTCAAGTGTATAAATATCCAGCTCTAAGCTTCAGAAGCCTTTGCCTTCTTTCCTTTTTTTTCTGTCTGTCTCTTTTCCTTTTCTTCTTTTTTTTTTCTCCCTCTCTCTCTCTCCTTTCTTTTTCTCCCCTCGCTCCTGGAGCCTCCTGCCCAGCGCTTTCCTTCCCAGCAGCAAAGCTGGGTGCTGCCCCTGGGTGCCCGCAGAAAGGTTGGCTCCCCAGGGAGCACCCTGCCCTGGTCAATCCCTCTGCATCCTCCCCCAGATTTCTTGCAGCCCATCAGGCAGAAAGCAGAAGGCAGGAAGATGGTAGAAGAGGCAGGTTGGAATGGAGGCTGAGGGAGCTGGGGTTGCTTAGCCTGGAGAAGAGGAGGCTCAGGAGAGACCTTCTTGCTCTCTACAACTACCTGAAGGGAAGTTGTAGCCAGGTGGGAGTTGGTCTCTTCTCCCAGGCAACCAGCAGCAGAACAAGAGGACACAGTCTCAAGGGGGAATTTTAGGTTCAAGGTAAGGAGAAAGTTCTTCCCAGAGAGAGTTGTTAGCCATTGGGATGTGCTGCCCAGGGAGGTGGTGGAGTCCCCATCCCTGGAGGTGTTCAAGAGGAGATTGGATGTGGCACTTGGAGCCATGGCTTAGTTGACCAGATGGTGCTGGGTGACAGGTTGGACTTGATGGTCTCTGAGGTCTTTTCCAACCTGATTGATCCTATGGGAGAATCCCAGGGTGCTCCTGTTGCCAGGGGTGTGCATCTCTTCTCCCAAGTGATAGGACAAGAGGAAATGGCTTCAAGTTGCCCCAGGGGAGATTTAAGTTGGACATGAGGAACAATTTCTTCCCCAAAAGGGCTGTCAAGCCCTGGAGCAGGCTGCCCAGGGCAGCAGTGAAGTCTCCATCTCTGGAGGGATTTCAAAGCTGTGGAGATTGAGGGGTTGGACTCGGTGAGCTCTTTGGGTCCCTTCCAACCCCTGACATCCTGTGATCCTGTGAGATGTGGTGCTGGGGGCCATGGTTCAGTGGTGCCCTGGCAGTGCTGGGTTAAGGGTTGGAGTGGATGATCTGCAAGGTCTCTTCCAACCAAAGCACTTCATTGATTCTCAGTACAAGCTGCCCCAGGAGCAAAGACTGAGGAGTGGTTGTCCAAACAGGCACTCACCTGCCGAGCCCCACATCTCCTACGTTCTCTCCCCACATCTCTGGCATCTCCTGGCCAGGGCTCAGGTTCCTTGTGGCCACAGGTGCGGAGGGAAGCCCTGGGGGCAGAGCCCCGGCTGGCACAGGATGCCACCGGCACCCACACGCTCACCACCCAGACCTCCCACAGGAGGGTCTGGAGCCAGGCTGTGTGGCTGCTCCTTCCCAGCTGCCCCACAACTTGGCCTAGAGCTACGTCTGCAAACGAGCTTGTTTAGGCAGCAGGGCTGGCAGGCAAGTCGCAGCTTGAGGAGCGGTGCTGGGGCTGCAAGGCAGCACCCTCACCCAGCAGCCTGGGCAAGGAGTCAGGGCTCCCTCTGCACCCCAGCTCAGCCATGGGAAGTGGGGGCCAGCACCCAGCTGCCTTGTTCTGGCTCCCAAGCAAGGTGGCAGACCCCAAGGGGGAGTGGGTCAGGCTGTGCCAGTGCCATGGGTTGTGCCAGTGCCACGGGTTGTGCCGGTGCCATGGGTTGTGCCAGTGCCATGGGTTGTGCCAGTGCCATGGGTCGTGCCAGTGCCATGGGTCATGCCAGCTAGTGTTCCAAACATGACTTGCCCTTGTCTCCTGAAAGCTCCCCGTGTTCAGCACACCATGGACCTCACTGTGGTCATTTTAGTTAATGCTGGGGGGAAATTTCAACCCACCACACTCCCTCAGGCCTGAAGACCCTCAGCCAGGAGAAGCCAGAAGATGATTCCTGACAGCCTCCCCAAAACACAGCAGCTTTCTCTCTCTGGAAGACTTGCCAGGGCCAAAGCTTTTGGGATACCTGGCCCCTTCCCAGCTCCTGCTGCAAGCTGAGGCTGGATGCTGCCTCTCATCAAGCTTGGAGCTACCTCAGGCATCACTTCTGAAGACCACCGAGCAGATCCCTGCCCAGCTCTCAGTCCTGCCTCCCCAGCTGTGGAACTCCATCAGGAATGATGACCTGACAAGCCAGAGCAACAACCAGAGACCTCCCTGGGCAGAGAGATTATAGTTTCATAGTTTCATAGTTTCATTCAGGGTTGGAAGGGACCACACGGTTCATCCAGTTCCAACTCCCCTGCCATGGGCAGGGACACCCCACACTAGATCAGCCTGGCCAGAGCCTCATCCAGCCTGGGCTTAAACACCCCCAGGGACGGGGCCTCGACCACCTCCCTGGACAACCCATTCCAGGGTCTCACCACTCTCATGGGGAAGAACCTCCTCCTCACATCTAGCCTGAATCTCCCCACCTCCAGCTTCATTCCATTCCCCCTAGTCCTATCACTACCTGAGATAAGAGCTCATGCTGTGGCACAGCTGGCTCAGGCACAGAAGCCCACTCTGTGCCCACCCTTCCTCTGCAGCAAGGTGAGCACCCACTGGCATCAGCCCCTCCTGCTCCGTGGATGCTTTGGCTGGCAGTGCCCCTTCCAGCTGCCCTGCCCTGGTGCCCACCGCTCTGGGAGGACCCTGCTCCATCCCTGGCCACGCTGCTGGGGCTGCTGGCTCACAGCTCTGCCTCTGCTCCTGCCTCCCATCCCGCCGTGGAAGAGGGTGTGCTCTTTCCTTTTTTCCCTTCCCTTTTTTCCCCCCTTGAAGGAGGTCACACCCTCCACTTACATAACCAGCAGCCAGCTCTCAGCAAAGCAAACAAACTTGACATTCACATAACCTGCCCTGCTCTCTCCAGCAGGGATTATTAAGTCATTAGAGTCTGTTAGCAAATTTTCCCAAATACCTTCTGCTTCTTCCCAGGGGCACCTTGATGGTTAATGATCCCAAACTGCCGGCTGGGCTCACAGTTCACCCACCCCCAGCCCAGCAACCTGCTCCAAGGAGCCCTCAGGGGCTGAGAGCCCTGAGGAGATGAGGGTGGGTGATAGAATCACAGAATATTAGGGGCTGGAAAGGACCTCCAGAGATCATCAGGTTCAACCCCCACACCCCCCCAAAGCAGGATCACCAGGGCAGGTCACACAGGAACACATCCAGGTTGGCTTTGAAAGTCTCCAAAGGAGGAGACTCCACAACCTCTCTGGGCAGCCTGCTGCAGGGCTACATCACCCTCAGTGTAAAGAACCTTCTCCTCTTGTTGAGGTGGAACTTGCAGCCTTCCACTTTGTGCCTGTTGCCCCTGGTCCTATCACCGCTGAAAAGAGCCTTCCTCTTGCTCCCCACCCCTCAGCTGTTCACAGGCATTAATAAGATGCCTCTCTCCTCCTAGGAGCGACCACCCATGAGGATGGTGGTCTGGAACGGGAGAGACTCTGCAGAGTGGGAGGAGGGAGGCTGGGTGGATGCAGCCGGGGGAGGGGAAGGGGTGAGGTGCCCACCCTAGGGAGGGTGGCGCTGCTCCCTGGGTGACACACACCTGGCTTCTCTGCCGGGCTGAGCTGGCAGCCCAGGGCGGTGTTTCTGACAGGTAAGTGTGTTGCCTAACTGGAGACAGAAGCAAAAATAATCATAGAAAGGAAACCAGTCAGGCAGGCCAGTTAAGTAGCGAGGAGATAGGTTTCACCCACCTGCAGCTGCCTTGCCCTCTGGTTCTCAGGCTGAGCAGTGTGTGTGTGTCAACAGCCCTGCTGGGAACAGAGGAGAGCAGGACAACAGCCTGGCCGTGCCCTCCCCTGGCCCCACAGCCACCACACAGCAGCAGCAGGGACTCAGCAAGCACAGAGTCATAGAGCTGTTGAGGTTGGAAGGCACCTCAAGGCTCAGCCAGTTCCAACCCCCCTGCCATGGGCAGTGACACCTCACACCACAGCAGGTTGCTCACAGCCACATCCAGCCTGGCCTTAAACACCTCCAGGGATGAAGCTTCCACCACCTCCCTGGGCAACCTGTGCCAGGCTCTCACCACCCTCATGGGGAATAACTTCTTCCCAACATCCAATCTCAATCTCCCCACTTCTAGTTTTGCTCCATCCCCCCCAGTCCTATCCCTCCCTGACACCCTCAAAAGTCCCTCCCCAGCTTTCTTGGAGCCCCCTTCAGATCCTGGAAGGCCACAATGAGGTCTCCTTAGAGCCATCTCCTCTCCAAACTGAATAACCCCAACTCAGTCTGTCCTCAGAGCAGAGCAGCTCCAGCCCTCTGCTCCTCCTCCTGGCCCTTCTGTGGACACCTTCCAGCCCCTCCAGATCCTTCTTGTAACCAGGGATCCAGAGCTGGACATGACTTTTGATCAGGGTCCTCCTTGTTGTATAGAATCCTGGAATCACAGAATGCCAGCTTGGAAGGGCCCCCCAGGGACCACCTGGTCCAACCTTTCCAGGTGACAGCCGAGTTGAGACCTACAAGTCCGTGATTCAGCTTCAAGCCAAGGCACAGGGGAAGTCCCTGCAGACTTCTTGTGTTTTAGCCCCATAGAGTTTAAAAACAACCTTGTGCAGCATCCTGGAATACTTCAGGTTGGAAGGGGATCATCCAGTCCAGCTCCCACACACACCTAAAAGGGTTTGGGATGGATTCAGTGCCTGCTGGAGAGGCTACAGCAAAGGGCTGCAATGATGATCAGGGGAGGAGAACATCTCTCTTATGAGGAAAGGCTGAGGGTCTTTGGGCTTTTTAGCCTGGAAAGGAGAAGGCTGAGAGGGGATCTCATCAATGCTGATCAATACTTCAAGGGTGGGTATCAGCTTTTTTCAGTGGTGCCCAACAAGAGGTAATGGGCACAAACTTGAACACAGGAAGATGCATCTGAACATGAGGAGGAACTTCTTTGGGTTGAGGGTGGTAGAGCCCTGGACCAGGTTGCTCAGAGAGGTGGTGGAGTTCCTTCCCATCTCTGGAGTGATTCAGAGCTGCCTGGACAGCATCCTGTGCAAACTGCTGTGGGTGACCCTGCTCTGGCAGGGGGCTTGGCCTGGGTGATCTCCAACCCCAATCATTCTGTGATGCCAAGCCCCTCATCATTTGTGATGAATACCACTAAATCCAGGTGCAACAACAAACTGGGGGGCTGCCAAACAGGGGCTGTGAGCAGAAGCAGGCCTTCCATTCAGAGGAGCTGACCCTTGGCTCCCCAGGACCCTCTGCACAGAGATGGGGAAGCTGTGGTTTCTACCCCGAGCCATCTCTCTTTTTGCTGCCCTGAAGAACTCCCTGATCTCCCAGGCGAGTGCAAGCACCTCAGAGATGTTGGCAGACACCAGATCTGCCTTCCCTTAAAACCATCTCCCTTGATGTGATGCCCTGCAGGGCTGGAGCCCAGGGGGGGAATCCTGTGGCCGTGGGGGCGGGGGGGAAACGCCTTTGCTTTGGGAGTTGTGCTGCTTCCCCCGGGGATGGGCTGCAAGATAGGGAAAGCAACCCTGATATGGGCTCTGATCTTCCCACCCCAGCCTGCAGCTACTCAGATCCATGGCTGGGGTGTGACCATAGAGTCCCAGGATCTCAGAATGGTAAGGGGTTGGAAGGGATCTCTGAAGATCATCCAGCCCAACCCCTCTGCCAAAGCAGGATCACCCAGGGCAGGCCACACAGAAATGCATCCAGATGGGTCTTGAAAATCTCCAGAGGAGACTCCACAGCTTTCTCCAGGGCTCCAGCAACCTCACAGCAAAGATTTTCCTCCTGTTGAGGTGGAACCTCCTGTGCTGCAGTTTGTGGCCATTGCCCCTCGTCCCACCACAGGACAGCACTGAACAGAGCCTGGCCCCTTCTCCTCAACACCCACCCTTCAGATCTTTATAGACCTTCAGAAGAGCTCCTCTCAGCCTTCTCTTCTCCAGGCAAAACAGCCTTCCCTCCTCAGACACATGCCCCAGTCCCTGAATCATCATGATGGTAGAGCTGGGTTTACAGGTGGGACCTAAGCCTGCCTGGGCTGGATCCACCCCCCCAGCTCCCAAGGTGTGCAATGGAGCCCTTGTGTCACACCCCCTGGCAGGGACCAGCTGTGACCATCCCTGCAAGAGGCAGGAGGAACCAAGGAGGCAGCAAGGCCCAAAGTTGCTCCTGGAAGGAGATTTGTCACCTAAGCCTGTTTGCTCCTGAAATAAATCTCCCTCTAAGGCAGGTAAATCTCAGGCAGGATCTGTGAGATACCCTAATGTGGCATTAAGCTGAAGTTAAGGTTATATTCCTCCAGGGATGCCAGATGGGATTTGCTTTCCTTGAAGACAGGACACGTATTTCAACTCTAATGGGTTGATGGAGCCCCTTTTATCTTGTAAATATGAATGAGGGAGGGGAGGGAGAGCTGTTAAATAAATGGAGGGGTTTTACCTGAACCTTTTTCCCTGTCATTGGCTTGGGCTCTGTTAAAGACCTTTGTTTTCTCAGCGGAAAACTCTCTCAATCATTCAGAAAGGGAACTAAATGCCTCTCTGAGAACATAACCTTTATTTTCCAGATAAATGGTTCACTCAGAGCAATTTGCATGTGGGAAGCTGGTAGAGAGCACAGGAGGGAAAAGGAGAAAGGGGAAAGTAGTATTTAAAAGCCAACAGCAATGGAGGTCACGATGCGAAGCGTCTGCTGCGCAGGTGACTTCCCCGGGGTTGGAAAGTTAGGGAGCTCAAGGTGATTGGGAAGGGTTGGGGAGGGTCTGTGCAGCAGCTCTGAGGGTGAGGGAACTAATCCAGACCGGTCCAGGGGTTGGGTGCTGTGAAGAGAGTCAACCAGGTAATGAGCTCTGCAGATGGTTGCCACCGTCCGAAGCTCACCCTGCAGCCTCCCTCCCAAAGGGAGTTTGCAAACCCATCCCAGCTCCTCTCTTCTTCTCTCTCCATCTCTTCTCCATGTTGATACCACCAGAAGTGTTCCCAGTCCCTGCCAGACATCACACAGGTCCCAGGGGCACTCAGCCACCTGTGCCTGAGGCAGGAAGCCTGCAACAGTGCAATTCCCTCAGCAGTGCCAGCCAAGGGAG
Source organism: Melanerpes formicivorus (assembly GCF_026170545.1). Lineage (NCBI taxonomy): Eukaryota > Metazoa > Chordata > Aves > Piciformes > Picidae > Melanerpes > Melanerpes formicivorus. The sequence continues at coordinate 390,109 of NW_027142533.1, forward strand.
GTGCTGCAGCCACATCAGCAGTGAGGGACAGACCACCACTCCAACCACTGAGTTCCAAGGACTTGGAGACTCATAGAATTGTTTTGATTGGAAAAGACCTCCAAGATCATTGAGTCCAGCCCCTCCAAGATCATTGAGTCCAACCCCTCCAAGATCATTGAGTCCAACCCCTCCAAGATTATTGAGTCCAACCCCTCCAAGATCATTGAGTCCAACCCCTCCAAGATCATTGAGTCCAACCCCTCCAAGATCATTGAGTGAACCCCTCCAAGATAATTGAGTCCAACTCCTCCAAGATCATTGAGTCCAACCCCTCCAAGATTATTGAGTGAACCCCTCCAAGATCATTGAGTCTAGCCCCTCCAAGATAATTGAGTCCAACTCCTCCAAGATCATTGAGTTCAACCCCTCCAAGATCATTGAGTCCAACCCCTCCAAGATCATTGAGTCCAACTCCTCCAAGATCATTGAGTCCAACCCCTCCAAGATTATTGAGTCCAACCCCTCCAAGATCATTGAGTCCAGCCCCTCCAAGATCATTGAGTCTAGCCCCTCCAAGATCATTGAGTCCAACTCCTCCAAGATCATTGAGTCCAACCCCTCCAAGATTATTGAGTCCAACCCCTCCAAGATCATTGAGTCCAGCCCCTCCAAGATCATTGAGTCTAGCCCCTCCAAGATCATTGAGTCCAACTCCTCCAAGATCATTGAGTCCAACCCCTCCAAGATCATTGAGTCCAGCCCCTCCAAGATCTTCCAGTCCAAGCATAAACCCAACACCACCATGGCCATCAACCCATGTCCCAAAGTGCCATGGCCACAGGTTTCTTGAACACCTCCAGGTCTGGGGACTCCACCACCTCCCTGGGCAGCCTGCTCCAGTGCCTGACAACTCTTTTCCTCCAGCAGTTTCCCTAAGCCTCTGCAAATCACTGCACCCCAAAGCTTCTCAGAGTGGCTCCTCACCCCCCTGGATGATCATTTGCCTGCTGAGAATGGACCTGCTCATCCAAGTAACTACAGAGCCACAGAATCAATAAGGCTGGAAAAGACCTCTGAGATCATCAAGTCCAGCCCACGGCCACGACATCAGCTGAACCATGCCACCAAGTGCCACATCCAGTCTTCTCTTACAGATCTCCAGTGATGGTGACTCCACCACCTCCCTGGGCAGTCCATCCCAGTGCCTCCCTGTGAGGAAGTGCTTCCTAAGTCACCTAACACAGAGCAGAATTACCCCTCCAGCCTTCTGGGGGTCTCTGCGCGCCACGAGCTGGGAACCACAACCACCTCCTGCAGGGTGAGAAAGGACCCTTTAAGGCATCACTGCTCCCTGCTCCAGCTTCTCCGCCCGCTCTCGGGTGGAGGAGGCAGAGCCAGAGCCCTGGGAAAGGCTCTGGAAGCTGCCAGGAGCAGCTGCAGCAGAGCCTGGTGCCAACTCCAGCTGCTTGTTAATTAGGGTAACATGTTGGCTCATGTAGGCACCTCCGCCAAGACGCCGTATTAGCTTGATAAGTATTTAACACTTGGCACCGGGGGGAAATTTCCACTTAGCATCCAGCAGAGCTGAACAGCAGGCAGAGGGGGGGGGAAAGGTGGCACAGGCAGGGCATTGAGAGAGGGCACGGGCAGGGCACGGGGTGGCACGGGCCAGGAGGTGGCTGGAGATCCAGCCACGGTTAGCGCTGCCGGCCGCGGCGGCGCGCAAGGAGGTGAAGCGTTTGGAGCCTCTGCCATCACCCTGGGAGATTAAAGGGCAGGGCTGGCCCCAGCACAAAGCCCAGCACTGCTCTGGGTTTAATGGTCCCTGCTAAGAGGGCTTGGAGTCCTTGTGCCTGGTTAGCCTGGAGAAGAGGAGGCTCAGGGGAGACCTTCCTGCTCTTTACAACTCCCTGAAGGGAGGTTGTAGCCAGCTGGGGGTTGGTCTCTTCTCCCAGGCAGGCAAGCAGCACCAGAACAAGAGGACACAGTCTCAAGCTGTGCCAGGGGAGGTTTAGGGCTGGAAGTGAAGGGAAAGCTCTTCCCAGAAAGAGTAATTGGTCATTGGGATGTGCTGCCCAGGGAGGTGGTGGAGTCACCATCCCTGGAGGCTTGGATGTGGCACTTGGTGCCATGGTTTAGTTGTCAGGAGGTCTTAGGTGTTAGGTAATAGGTTGGACTTGATGAACTCTGAGGTCTTTTCCAACCTGGTTGATTCTGTGACTCTGATTCTGTGGTTCTGTGTCTGATTCTGTGACTCTGTGGTTCTGTGACTCTGATTCTGTGTCTCTGGTTCTGTTGGTTCTGTGACTCTGATTCTGTGTCTCTGGTTCTGTGATTCTTTGGTTCTGTGACTCTGATTCTGTGATTCTGTGGTTCTGTGTCTCTGATTCTGTGGTTCTGTGACTGTGACTCTGTGGCTCTATGACTCTGATTCTGTGGCTCTGTGGCTCTGCCTTCAGCAAGCTTTTCTCATTTGCTCTGTGTGACCAGCCCCAAGAGCAGCACCAATTGTGCAGGACTGGAGGAACCCTGCAAACATGCTTGCAGGTCTAATGTGCTGGTCACAAGGCATCTCCATCCCCAGGGCTGCAGAAAGGGCCTGACACATGCCAGGAGGTAGCAGGTTGTCCTCAGAGCCAAGAGAAACAGAAGGAGTGGAGACCCAGCCGGTCTGAGCAGCTCTGCAGAAAAGTAGCTCTTGTTGCAAAAGTCATCTTTTGTAAGCAGATTTCCTTCCAGCAGGGCCAGTTCTGGGTGGAGGTGAGGGTGACCAGACCCTTCCTGGCCTCCAGGGCTCATCCCAGCCACACAGGGCCTGCTTTGAGCTAGAACAGGACTCCTTCTGTTCAGTCTGGAGAAGGGGAGGCTGAGCGGAGACCTTCTCACTCTCCACAACTCCCTGGAAGGAGGTTGGGGTGAGGTGAAGGTTGATCTCTCCTCCCAAGTAACAAGTGACAGGATGAGAGGCTGCAGCCTCAAGCTGTGCCAGGGGAGGTTTAGCTTGGACATGAGGAAGAGTTCTTTACTGTAACAGTGGCCAAGCCCTGGAGCAGGCTGCCCAAGGCAGTGGTGGAGTCCCCATCCCTGTGGAGGTGCCTCACAAACCCTTTGGCTGTGGCACTTTGGGCCATGGTTTAAAGGTGGTGCTGGGTTGAAGGTTGGACTGGATGATCTCAGAGGTCTTTTCCAACCAAAACAACTCTCTGATTCTACTTTACTGGCCCTTAACAACACACAATATGCAAGCTGGGGTGAGGAAGATGCTTCCAACCCTAAGCCTTACAGAGGACCATGGGCAGCTCAGCAGCACTACCTGCTTGCTCCACTCCCAGGTCACATTAGCATTTGCCATGCATTTGGGTGCAGATCAACCTTTTGTCTGCACCAAAAGCAGTGCTCCTGAGCCAGTGTTAGCACAGGGCAGGTGAGTCAGGCACAGAAGCATTTTTGCCTCATACCCTCAAGGTCTGAGATACAGAACTCACCTGAGCCTCCTGCGTGTGGTCCCACTTGAGGGCTTTCACAAACATCATTAGCAACCCACCAGCGAGCTCAGCAGCAGCCCACAGCCAAAGCTGCCACCTCCTCTTTGGCTCCCCAGCTTGGGAAAGCAGCCCCAGCACCTGGGAAACACAGAAGTGGCCTCTGCTCACTCCAGGCAGGGAGTGCAGTGGTCAGGGCTGCTGAGGAGGGGTTTGTCCCTCACCCACAGCACTAGTCTCACTCTCAGCAGCTTGGCTGAGCACAAATCTGTCCCCTCTGATGGCTGGGTAGCAGCTCCACACCAAGACCATCCCCTGGCTTGCTGGGAAGATGGTGGCTTCAGGGAAAGGAGTGGGGCTGCTCTGCTGTGCCAAGGAATAGGCATCTTCTCCTCTCAGCTGCACCTGCAAACACCCAGCACAAGGACCTGGCTCCAGGCCCCACTGCTGGCATCTCCCCAGGCTGGCCAGGCTCCTGCACCTCAGAGCTATGGGAGAGCTCTGCATGGTCTGAGGCTGCTGAGCAGAGTCCAGCTCACCCAGGGGCCTCTGGGCACCGCACACCAGAGGTTCAGACCCCCCCAGATCTCTGTGCAGCCAAGCAGCCCGACCCTCCCTTCAGGTTGTCTGCCCCAGAGCTCCCCCACAGAGCAGCCCTGGGCTTGCCTCTGCTTGCCTTTCAGCTCTGGTGGGGTGTGAGAGGGGATGCTTTGTTGATGGGTGGGGCTGGTTATAGCTGGAGGTTTGTCTGCTTACTCCCTTTGATCCCCCAACTCATCTCCCTACCCCATCTCCTCTCCCTACACCATCTCCTCTCCCTACACCCCCCATGGAATGTACCTCCATCCTCTCCTGCACCACAGCATTTCACCCTCCTGCACACCAGGCTGGGGAAAAGGTTGAAATGCTTAGAGGTGATGTGAGCTGGATTCAGCCAGCTGCAGAGAAGGAGCTGCAACCCAGCTGCAAAGAAGGAGCTGCAACCCAGCTGCAAAGAAGGAGCTGCAAGCCAGCTGCAAAGGAGGAGCTGCAAGCCAGCTGCAAAGGAGGAGCTGCAACCCATCTGCAAAGAAGGAGCTGCAACCCAGCAGGAAAGAAGGAGCTGCAACCCAGCTGCAAAGAAGGAGCTGCAATCCAGCTGCAAAGAAGGAGCTGCAAGCCAGCTGCAAAGGAGGAGCTGCAACCCAGCTGCAAAGGAGGAGCTGCAACCCAGCTGCAAAGGAGGAGCTGCAACCCAGCTGCAAAGGAGGAGCTGCAACCCAGCTGCAAAGAAGGAGCTGCAACCCAGCTGCAAAGAAGGAGCTGCAATCCAGCTGCAAAGAAGGAGCTGCAAGCCAGCTGCAAAGGAGGAGCTGCAACCCAGCTGCAAAGGAGGAGCTGCAACCCAGCTGCAAAGAAGGAGATGCAATCCAGCTGCAAAGAAGGAGCTGCAACCCAGCTGCAAAGAAGGAGCTGCAACCCAGCTGCAAAGAAGGAGCTGCAACCCAGCTGCAAAGGAGGAGCTGCAACCCAGCTGCAAAGGAGGAGCTGCAACCCAGCTGCAAAGAAGGAGATGCAATCCAGCTGCAAAGAAGGAGCTGCAACCCAGCTGCAAAGAAGGAGCTGCAACCCAGCTGCAAAGAAGGAGCTGCAACCCAGCTGCAAAGAAGGAGCTGCAATCCAGCTGCAAAGAAGGAGCTGCAACCCAGCTGCAAAGGAGGAGCTGCAACCCAGCTGCAAAGGAGGAGCTGCAACCCTGCAGCAACCCCAGTGAGCAGATCGTAGAATCAGAGAATGGTTTGGGTTGGAAGGGACCTTCAAGATCATCCAGTTCCAACCCCCCTGCCAGGGGCAGGGACCCCTCCAACCAGCCCAGGTTACTCAAAGCCTCATCCAGCCTGGCCTTGAACACCTCCATGGAGGGGACATCCAAGACCTCCCTGGGCAGCCTGTGCCACTGTCTCACCACCCTTACTGTAAAAACTATCTTCCTGGTATCCAGTCTAAATCTGCCCTCCTCCAGCTGTTGCCCCAGCATGGACCCCACTGCTGAGTCAGGGCAGAAGGGCTCCTGTTCATCTCCTGCCCAAACCCTGCCTCTCTGCAAGAGCCACTCTGCCCTGGTGTGACACCACAGCTCCTCTGCTCCTGGTTGCCTGTGGCCATGGAAAACATCAGAGTATAACTTCATTAGTGCTTTGCCCTATGATGAGGCTGGAACAAGCCTGTGGCTCCAGAAGGCTGTAGCAGGGAGAACATGGACTGAGCCATCCACAGAGCATGAGCATCCAAGCTTCCCAGAATCACAGAGTGCCAGCTTGGAAGGCACCCCAAGGATCACCTGGTCCAACCTCACTAGGTGGTGGTACCGTGGAAATGAGCTGGCCCAGCACCCTGAGCCTTCAAACTGTCCAGTGTAGGGGGATCCACTGCTTCCCCTGGGAGATGATGATTCCAGTGTCCAACTGCTCTCATGGTGACAAATTTCTCTCTTGGAGTCCTGTGGGAATCTCCCCAGCAGTAACTTGTCCCCATCACTCCTTGTCTTCTCCAAGGGACTCCTGGTAAAAAGGGAGTCTCCATCCTCCTGGTAGCCACCCTTTGTGTGCTGCTCCATGGTAATCAGGTCTCACCAAAGCCTTCTCTCCTCCAAACAGACCAACCCAGCTCCCTCAGCCCTTCACAGGATGTCAGGAGTTGGAAGGGACCCAAAGAGATCATTGAGTGCAACCCCTCCTGCCAGAGCAGGACAGTATCACAGTCTCACAGTATCGCTAAGGCTGGAAGAGACCTCGAGGACCATCCAGTCCAAGCTGTCACCACAGACCTCATGACTAAACCATGGCACCAAGTGCCACATCCAATCTCCTCTTGCACACCTCCAGGGATGGGGACTCCACCACCTCCCTGGGCAGCACATCCCAATGAGTAGTGGACCATACAATCCAGCTCAGAGGAACACATCCAGACAGGGCTTGAAGGTCTCCAGAGAAGGAGACTCCACAACCTCTCTGGGCAGCCTGCTCCAGGGCTCTGTGACCCTCTGTGTCCTCATATGGCAGGTCTTCCAGCCCTCTGATCATTCCCATGGCCCTTCCCTGGACACATCTAAGCTTCATTCAACTCAGAGATGCCACAGAGGAGCAGCGACAGCGAAGTGCCCAGCAGCACGAGCCGGGGCCGCACGTGGAAGGGAGAAGCTCCCCGGGGCTCGTTGTTTGAGCCTCATCAGAGATAAAAACCCCACTGGCACGAGCTGGGAAGGAGCTGTCAGGCCCCAGCTCTGCACTGAGGAGATTAGCCCAGCCAGCCTGTGTTTGCTTTCTTGGCTTTGAAGCACGCAAAAGCCCAACAGAACAGACTTTGTTTACTGCTCGGCCTCTAAACCGCTTAGGCGCTGGGAGATGAGCTGGAAGCTTAGCCCAGCTGCAGAGTTAGAGCCAGATGTGGCTTCAGCTGGCCGAGTTAGGCACCTCTGAAACCTGAGGGTTATTAATGAAGGTGCCTGCTGAACCATAACGAGCTGGTGTAATTACCTCGGCATCCCCAGCTCCTGCTGGGCTGCCAGCGCCCAGCAGGGCCGACACAGGGGCTTGTGGGGGTGAGTGAAGAGGTGAAGGTCATTGCCCATGATGACAGCTCCATTGGATGGCTGGGCAAAGATAACAAACCATCAGGGGTCACCACAGATAAGAGATGAAAAGGCTCCAGAAGTGAGGAGTGGTGATGTGTGAAGAGCACTCCCAGCAACAAGCTCTTGGTCAAAGCCTTCCAGTTCCAAGGATGCTGCAGCACTGAGGATGCTCCAGCACCGAGGATACACCAACATCAAAGATGCTCCAGCACTGAGGATGCTCCAGCACTGAGGATACACCAACACCAAAGATGCTCCAGCACTGAGGATGCTTCAGCACTGAGGATGCTCCAGCACCAAGGATACACCAACACCAAAGATGCTCCAGCACTGAGGATGCTCCAACACTGAGGATGTTTCAGCACTGAGGATGCTCCAGCACCCAGGATACACCAACACAAAAGATGCTCCAGCACTGAGGATGCTCCAGCACCAAGGATACACCAACACCAAAGATGCTCCAGCACTGAGGATGCTTCAGCACTGAGGATGCTCCAGCACCAAGGATACACCAACACCAAAGATGCTCCAGCACTGAGGATGCTCCAACACTGAGGATGTTTCAGCACTGAGGATGCTCCAGCACCCAGGATACACCAACACAAAAGATGCTCCAGCACTGAGGATGCTCCAGCACCAAGGATACACCAACACCAAAGATGCTCCAGCACTGAGGATGCTCCAGCACCAAGGGACCAGCCACAGCTGCACAGCACCAAGCTACACCTCTTCAGGGTGAGTGTTGGGCAGGAGGCTCCTTCTCCACAGCCCAGATGTTCCTTTCCCCATTCAGACTGGTGCAAGGAGCAGACAGCAGAGGTGTAGCCCTCCCAGAGCAGCCCCACTAAATCTCTCTCCACTGGTCACTCCCAGATGATCACTGGGGAAGCAATGCTGGGCACCTGAAGCTGCAGGCAACCAAGAGCCCACAGCAGTGGGAGTGGAAAAACCACCACCCCTGAGGACAAGAAAGGAGGCCACAGCGCTGCTGATGACCAGGAAGAGCAAGGAAGAGGAAGCACAGCATCCAGGAAGGGGTCAAACAAATGATGGCATCTGAGGCCAGGCTGGATGTGGCTCTGAGCAACCTGCTGTAGTGTGAGGTGTCCATGGCAGGGGGCTTGGAACTGGCTGATCCTTGAGGTCCCTCCCAACCTTGACAATTCAGTGATTCTACGAAGCAGGGTGGCTGCTGCAGAGGACCTGGTGACCCTTCCCAGCAGGAGCAGATCCACATCCTCCTCCCCTCTGCTCCCCCTCCAGGCACAGCCCTGACGGCTGGAAGTCAGCGCCCGGCCAGGGAAAGACTTGCTGGGAGCTTTTCACACCTGGTTTTGTCTCTTGAAGTTTCACACCACCGAGGAGCTGTGACCTCGGGAGGGGAGTGTATCAGCTCTGCTTCCCCAATATCAGCAAACCGTGCGAGAGAAAGAGATATGCTAGGAGGGCAGGCTGCTCAAACCATTACCATCCTTCTTAGTACCACTTAGCTGAACTGTTAAAAAGATCCAGGGCTCCCAAAGACAATTAAGCTCAGGGGAAGCCATAAATCTCAATAAACATCAGGCCAAGTTTTCTTCACTGCTTGAAACAACAGATATAATTTCATTGGTTACTGAGCTCATGCTCCCAAAGGGATTGCAGATAAAAAGCCACTTATTCAAAACACCAAAGCCAGGCTTCTCCTGTCTCTCAGGCTACCGAGGGGTCAGGTTTCCCAGCATGGGAACATGTGCCCCGTGGTCTGCAGAGGTGGAGGCTGACTGCAGAAAAACCTTTGCAGATTTATGATGCCTGCAGCACGTCAGCCGTGACCTGCCGGCAAGGTCGGGCTGGAGCACCTGCCCGTGGGGATGCAGGGGGATGGCCAAGGGGAGGCAACCAGCCCACAGGAGGGGACCAGGGCTGCTGGAGGCAGCCCTCCATCCTTGGCAGGCTTGGCAGGACGTGGGCCTAGTGGGTCCCTTCTCCCCACTTCTCTGGTTTAGTTGATTAGGTGGTGTTGGATGATAGGTTGGACACGATGATCTTGAAGGTCTCTTCCAACCTGGTCTGGTCTATTCTATTCTATTCTATTCTATTCTATTCTATTCTATTCTATTCTATTCCATTCCATTCCATTCCATTCCATTCCATTCCATTCCATTCCATTCCATTCCCTTCCACTCCACTTAATCCACGTCCCAGTGAGGCGAGGTGAAGGTGAACCTCTGCCCTGGGTCTGTGCATGCAGTGCCAGGAGAATCATAGAATCAATAAGCTTAGAAAAGACCTCAGAGATCATCAAGACCAATCTATCACCCACCACCTCCTGACCACCTAAACCATGGCTCCAAGTGCCACATCCAATCCTTTTCTGAACACCTCCAAGGACAGTGACTCCACCACCTCCCTGGGCAGCACAACCAAGGCTGGAGGGAGCGTGTTCTGTATCTCAGAGTGGGGCACCACCCTTGCCTTACCTGTGATTGCTCTCTGTGGCTGTGACCTCCAACATACTTGAGGAGCCCAAACAAGCAACCCAGAGAGCATCAGCTCTCCTGGCTGCCCCCAGGAGCACCCTGGCAGCTTGCCACGAGCAGCCCATGCCCAGCCTACCCTCTCTGCATGCTTCTCCCTGCAGAGATCAGAGAGCTCCCCAGTGCAAAGCCCCATGCCAAGGAAGCACTCACGAACCCCAAGTCTCCATGCCAACCTTGTAGGGTTTGTTTTGGGTGGGTTTTGGGTTTTTTTTTGGGGGGAGGGGTTTATTTTCCTGTCAGGTTTTGCAGTCACAGGGCTGGGGGCTCTCTTCCCACAGCTCTCTGCAAGGTCGCTCCTCCGTTCGCCAAGTGCTGCTTCCTCGTGCTTTGATTTAAGTTCTTGCATGCTTCTCCTATTGATTTCTCTCAGATGTATTTTATGGGGAATAAGCACTCAAACCAGAAGGCCAAGACCTCCTGCCTTGTGCACAGCATAGTAATGGATGAGCTCCTTCTCACGCTCCCTCCCTCCCTCCCTCCCCTTCGTCCCCACTCCTCTCACCTTTTATTTAATCCACTTCCAAAGGCACCGAGGTGAAGGGCAGCAAATGCACCAACATGTGAGGCTCCTCTGCTCTAGCTGCTTAACTCAGTGAGCCAAGCAGAGGAAGGCTTCAGAAGGGCTGTTTTCAGAGGGGAGCAGAAAGATATCACCCAGCTCTTTCCAGCAGCTTCAGCTGCAAAAGTATCTCCCACCTTGCAGAGAGGATGGGAAGGATCTGCTGGCTCTGAGCACCCTTAGCACCCAGAGCTTTGCTCAGCTCTGGAAGAAAGGCAGAAGCCCAGAGCCACACACACTGCTCTCTCCACCCTCTGAAACCCTCAGGATGCATCCATCATCTGACTCTGGGGTCTCCTTGATTGCTGGGCAGCACTTTGAGAGCCTCAGAAAGCATTAAGAAGTGCATTTCGTTTTCACCCATGATAAAGCCACTGTGTCATCATTTCGAGCCTAAGAGCTGGAGGTAGTAGAACCAACCCAAACCTAAGCTCTTCTCCCCAAGCTCAACCCATCCTGAGTGCTCCAAGATGGTAGCAATTTGGTCCTGATGATTTTATTTCGCTGCCTGAGCAGTCTGCCTGAGGCCAAACACATCCAAAGAGCCCAGGGAAGGCTCTGGTGCTGCAAACCCAACCTCAGAAGCGGTGGAGCTCTCGGGGGACTGCCTGATCTAGCAAGGTTTCCAGCCCAGTGGTTTATCAGCATCCAAGATGTGTGCTCTGGGTTTGTGCATGCAGCACAGCTGGAGGTGACCTTGCCCCTGCACTGCTGATGTCCCAGTTAAACCCCCAGACCGAGGTAAGTCTCCACGAGGGAAGGAGGACCAAGCCCTCAGACTCAGATGGTTTGTTGTCTCTTTTCCTCCCTCTGTTAGTAAACAAACCATCTGTGCTGCCTGTTAGCAGCATCAGGTTTCCCAAAATCCTGCCTGCAGACTGCTGAAGTGAGGACACAACTGGGGGGGATCCAAGGAGCCCTGGTGCGATCTCTGTCCATCTGACAGCGGGAGCCGAGCTGGGGAGTCAGCCTTTGGAAGGCAGCCCTCCCCCTCCGCGCTGGAGGGAGGAAAAACATCACTCTTGTTTTTCTCAGCGAGCTGCAAAGCTCCTTTTTAAAGTGAAACCTGAGCTTCCCATCCCACCACGTGCTGCCAGGAGCTAGAGCCTTCTGAAGACCAAACGCTTTGAAACTCTGGATAGAGACCATTAGAGTTGCTTAATTTCCTTTATGTCCATCTGCTTCGGTTCAGCTCAGTTGCTTCTTGTCCCAGACAAGACATTTGGCTCTTCTAAATAAATCTTATAGCCCATTTGGATTAAAGACTCTCTGATGCAGCCTCTGAATCTAATCCCTCTGATTTGCATCTCAAAGAAATTGGAGTTAAACCCAAGGAAAGAACCGCAGGCAGAGTGCTTGGAATTGCTGGGCTCTCTGAGCCACTTCACGAGGTCCCAGATGGATAATGGTGCTTTTGTTTCTTCCTTTATCATCAGCTCCGGCTTTCTGATGGCTGTGGTCACACCAGGCACACTCCAGGGGCTTTCCAGGCAGACAGGGTGCAAACATAATCGACTGCTTTTTGCTCGTTGTCCCAGGCTTGAGCCTTGCACCCGAGAAGCTGGGAAAGGCTGAGGAGAAAGTGTGAGATGCACTTAGGAAGCCTGGGCCGGCAGATGCCACCTGGGTGATGGAGGAGATGGATGACAAATAACATCCCAGCTCAATCAGGTTCGGTGTTCTTCTGCTCATTAGCTCTTAATAGGTATTTTTCACACCGAGGGGGAGCTGAGAGCCTCTGCTCAGGCAGCAGCACTTGATGAGAGCACATTGATCAACCTGAGAGGCAGCACTCACAGGGGTCGTGGAATCGGTGAATTGCTCCTGTCAGAACAGACCCTTAAGATCGCTGAATCCAGCCATTACCCACCTCTACCAAGTCTGGGGCTAAACGGTGTCCCTCAGCACCACATCAGCACAAGCAGGACATGGAAGTGTTGGAGCAGGTCCAGAGGAGAACCCTGAACATGATCAGAAAGCTGCAGCACCTCTGCTGTGGGAACAGGCTGAGAGAGTTGGGGCTGTCCAGCGTGGAGAGGAGAAGGCTCCAGAAAGACCTCAGAGCAGCCTTCCAGTACCTGGGGAGAAAGCTGGGGAGGGACTTTTGGCAAGGGCTTGTAGTGCCAGGACAAGGGGGAATGGATTGAAGCTGGAAGAGAGGAGATTTAGACTGGAGATTGGGGGGGAGGGAAATATTGACAGTGAAGCTAGTTTGGTCACCTCGGAGTGGGGCATCACAAGGGGAGGCTCCAAGGAGAGCTCATAGTGGCCTTGAAGTACTTGAAAGGGGTCTACAAGAGAGCTGGGGAGGGACAGTTTCCAAAGGCATGCAGCACTGGGGGAAGAGGCAATGGTGTGAAACTAGAAAAGGGTTGGCTGGACATCAGGAAGAAGGTTTTCTGCTATGAGGGTTGTGAGACACCAGAACAGGCTGCCCAGGGAGGTGGTGGATGCTCCCTCCCTGGAGGTGTTCAAGGCCAGGCTGGATGTGGCTTTGAGCAACCTGGGCTGGTGGGAGGTGTCCCTGCCCATCGCAGGGGGGTTGGAAGTGGATGCTCTTTCAGGTCCCTTCCACCCCAAACCATGCTCTGATTCCATGGTTTCTGTGTCTTTTAAACACCTCCAAGGATGGAGCTTCCACCTCCTCCCTGGGGAGCCTGCTGCAGTGTTTGAAAACCCTTCCAGTGAAGAAGTTTCTTTCCCCTGCCCACCCTGAGGTGGTGACGGTGCTTTCCGCGCTGGCTCGGAGCCCGTCACTGGAAACATTATCTCCTTTTTTTTCCCCTTCTCTTGCAGAGAGGCTGGGTCACAGGACTCTGGGCTGCTATTCCTGGCAGTGACGTAGCTGCCTGGCTTCCCAGGCACATGCTTGTCCCCTTTCCATGTCCCAGGGTACCTGTCTGAGAAAGGCTCCTTGCGAAAGGCTTGAAACGCACGCCGAGATTCCCCAGATAAGAGGCTCCCTGCAAGGGTTTCTGCTGTCAGGAGGCTGGCAGCAGCCCAGCTGCTCCCTCACTGCAGAGCCTGAGGTGGCTGTCCCACCAATTCTTCTTATAGGCACTGTTGAGAAGGTGGGGGGAAGGAAAACACCAAACCCACAAGCAACAGCTCACAGAACACAGAATTGAGCAGGTTGGAAAAGACCTCAGAGACCATCAAGTCCAACCTGTCACCCAACACCATCTGATCAACTCAACCATGGCACTGAGTGCCTCATCCAGGCTCTTCTTAAACACTTCCAGTGATGGTGACTCCACCACCTCCCTGGGCAGCACATCCCAATTCTTCTGGGAAGAATTTCTTCTTCACCTCCGGCCTAAACCTCCCCTGGCACAGCTTGAGACTGTGTCCTCTTGTTCTGGTGCTGGTAGCCTGGGAGAAGAGACCAACCCCCACCTGGCTACAACCTCCCTTCAGGGAGTTGTAGAGAGCAATGAGGTCTCCCCTGAGCCTCCTCTTCTCCAGGCTAAGCAACCCTCAGCCTCTCCTCACAGGGCTCTGTGCTCCAGCCAGCATGGGATTCAAGAAGGGGTTTCCAACAGAGCCCATGGTGGAAGGGTTTGTGCTGGTGGGAGCAGCCTCTTCCCATTTTCTCCCCTCCAGAGCTATAAAATCCTGGGGGAAAAAAACCCAACCCATGACCTAGACCATCCTTTCAAAAGCAATTAGGCAAAGCTTTGCTCCACCACCAGTGCTGCCCAGTGCTGCAGCCAGCATGGGGTTCAAGAAGGGCTTTCCAACAGAGCCCATGCTGGAAGGGTTTTGTGCTGGTGGGAGCAACCACTTCCCATTTTCTCCCCTCAAGAGCTATAAAATCCTGGGGGGAAAACCCCAACCCATGATCTAGACCATCCTTTAAAAAGCAATTAAGCAAAGCTCTGCTCCAGCACCAGCAGCAGGCAATTCAAGAAGGGGTTTCCAGCAGAGCTCATCCCAGCCTTCTCTGGGAGCAGAATCCCAAGAGGAACAGCCACAGACAGGCTGGCAAGCCTCTGAACATCCTCCCAAAGGATGTTATTCCCTCCCCTGTGTGATGGGAAACTGAGTCACAGAGCAGGTAGGAGGTTTGGATGTCAGCCCCACGGCTCCTGCGGTTACATCAGAGGAGCAGATCCACGGCACGCAGCGGGGTGCAGGCAGGAATCCCAGCTGCTGGGGCACAGCAGACACCCACACTCCCCCATAATGATAATAATTAATGATGGGGGAGGAAGGGGCAGAGCAGAACTGCCCCAGCCTGAACCCTTTACCCAGAAAAACCTCCTCTCCTCCGGGTGAGGAGAGCCTCAGTTGTTTACCACGGAGGAGCAAAGGGGCAGAAACAAGCTGGAGCCAGCGGGGACCATCACTCCTTTCAACCTCTACCATCACTTCAGCTCCAGATGAAGCATCTCCAGAGACATTACAGAGCCATTAAAAGCCAAATTCATTTCCAGGGCTGAAACCACCTCCCCGTAGCACAGGATCTCTTTTGTGGCTGTGGTTCAGCGTGGCACCTGAGAGCTGGGAGGTTAATGACACGGGGCTGACAGCAGCCTTAATTATATTCCCATTTTTCCATCCCCTGATTAGCTTTAGAGCTCATCTGGTGTCAGAAATTTGGTGCCTAAGCCTTGACAAAAGTGTTTCATTATTACTTAATAAACGGGCAAAGAGGGAGGGAGGGAGGGAGGGAGGGCAGGGCCTGAAGCTCTGCCTGCTGCAAGCTTCCAGCTCTATGTTTTTTAGCTACTTTTATTTAACCCCAGAGGAAAAGAACTCCCCAACTTCAGACACTTTGGGCTGCCCCCACCCTCAATGCCCACCTCCCATTGCCAGGAGTCCCCCACACACACACACCAAGAGAGGTGCCAGCTGGGATCCGCCCTCCAGCACCTCTAAACCTGATTCTGATGCTCCCCCATATAAAGATGCTGGGAGCCTGCTGCTCCCTGCCAGCTGACTGCCAATTAATAACAATCATTTGTTAGTGTTCTATCGCCTCTGATGTTGGCAAGGTGTTTGCAGGGGTTAAAGGGGGGAAAAAAAAGAGTAGATGTTATGAAATCACAACAAAAAGCACAGGCTTTGGACCAAATGCTCCAAAGGGCTTAAAATCCAAAGCAGAGCTTAGGTGCTCCTTGAGATTCAATTTCCTCCAGCCCTCAGTGAAGTTAATTAGCTTGAATATTAATACAAATGGTGAGAAGGGGCCTGGGAACTTTCAGCTCCTTCTCTAGAAGCACAGTGAACCCCACACTTGATTCCAAACCTCAGCTGCTGAGCCACCAGCAGCTCCCTGCCCTTGCTCAAACCTTCCAAGGCAGGTTGGGAGCCCAGTTCCTAGTAAGTTCCAACCCCACCCCCACCCCCCAAAGCCTTTGCAGTCTTCAGCTCTTGGGGTTGGAAGGGAGCTTTAAAGCTCATCCAGTCCAAACTCCCAGTCCCAGGGAGGTGGTGGAGTCACCATCCCTGGAGGTGTTCACAAAAGGCTTGGATGTGGCGCTTGGAGCCATGGTTTAGTTGTCAGGAGGTCTTAGGTGTTGGGTAATGGGTTGGACTTGATGATCTCTGAGGTCTTCTCCAACCTGGTTGATTGATTCTGTGACTCCATGAACTCCAGCAGCCAGCAGGGACATCTGCAGCTAGAGCAGGTTGCTCAGAGCCCCAAACAACCTGATCTGGAATGCTTCCAGGGAGGGGGCAGCTCCCACCTCTCTGGGCTGCCTGTGCCTCACCACCCTCGTTGTGAAAAACATCTTCTCTATATCCAAGCTAAATCTCCCCTCTTTTACTTTCAAACCATCACCTCTTACCCTGTTGCAATGCATTTGCTCCTGCAAAGGTCTTTCCCCCTCCTCCCCCCCCTCCCCCCACCTTCTGCAGGGAACTCCTGGAGCGAAATTTGGGCAGATAATCCCAAACTGTGTTTGGAACTGCAGCCAACAAGCTGGCACTGCTGAGGTGGCTGGGTGAGAGATTTAAACCCAAGGGGTTGGATATTCCTTTCCATCTGACCTGAGAGTCAACCCCTTAAATCCTTCCCTTGTTTAGGGCCATGGAATCACAGAACTGTCAGGGTTGGAAGGGACCTCAAGGCTCAACAGTTCCAACCCCCCCTGCCATGGGCAGGGACACCTCACACCACAGCAGGTTGCTCACAGCCACATCCAGCCTGGCTGCAAACACCTCCAGGCAGGAGGCTGCCACCACCTCCCTGGGCAACCTGTGCCAGGCTCTCACCACCCTCCTGGGGAACAACTTCTTCCTCACAGCCAATCTCAATCTCCCCATTTCTAGTTCTGCTCCATCCCCCCCAGTCCTATCCCTCCCTGACACCCTCCAAAGTCCCTCCCCAGCTTTCTTGGAGCCCCCTGCAGATCCTGGAAGACCACAATTAGGTCTGCTTGGAACCTTCTCTTTTCCAGACTGAACAGCCCCCAACTCCCTCAGTCTGTCCTCAGGGCAGAGCAGCTCCAGCCCTCTGCTCCTCCTCCTGGCCCTTCTCTGGACACCTTCCAGCACCTCCAGACCCTTCCTGGAACAGAGGCTTCAGACCTATAGCAACAGCAAAGTTTTTCCTGTTTCTGTGACCCTGAGATGGGACCTGCCCAGAGGAGCAGTCCCATGTGGAGGGGGTTTATGGTGCAGGTTTGTTGCTGGTCTGAGGGCTTGGCCCCCTCCATGGCAACTGCTGGGGCTGAAGGACATCCTTGATGGCTTTAGCCTTGACCTGCGATCGGTCGGAAACCGTCAAAACTTTCCAGCCACTTCCACCACTTAATGTTTAACTTCTGTGGTAGCTTCTGGAGGCTGATATGAGATCATTTTGGCTTTGCAAAGGCCACTTGGCTCTGAGGAGCTGGCTGCAAATCATCAGCAGGACCGTTCCTCACCCTGCTCCTTCGCCTCTCTAATTGCCCGGCGGAGCAGCGTGAAACCTTCGCAGCAAAGAGGAAAAGCTGCAGCCCGGTGAAATGTGCCTCAATTAAAGGCTTTCATTCCAGCAGAGCAGTGAGTGATGGGAAACAAGATGCTAGCAACTGAGCCAGTGTCTCCAGCAGTGACAAGGGTGGAGTTTGGCTCAGGAGTCATAAAACCATAGAGTGGCTCAGGTCGGAAGGGGCCTCGGAGCTCATCGCCTCCAACCTCCCCACCGTGGGCAGGGACACCTCTCACCTAGGCTCAGCTGCTCAAGGCTTCATCCAGCCTGGCCTTCAGCACCCCCAGGGAGGAGGCAGCCACAGCCTGCTCCAGTTGCAGATGTCCCAGCTGATGGCCTTTACAGCTCCTTTCCACCTCACACCGTCCTGTGGTTCCATGATAAAAGAATTCATCTCCTTCTTCCCTCCCACCTGAAGAAGCAAGCCTTCTCCTCAGGGGAAAACCCAGCTGGAACAGAAATGATCTTCCTCAGTCTTGCCAGGGAAACCAATGAAGTGTCTTAAAATCATAGGTTGCACTGGGTTGGAAGGGACCTTTAGAGGTCATCTAGCCCAACCCCCTGCAGTAAGGAGGGACAACCTGGAGAAGAGGAGGCTCAGGGGAGACCTTAGTGCTGTCTACAGCTACCTGAAGGGAGGTTGTAGCCAGCTGGGGGTTGGTCTCTCAGGCAAGCAGCACCAGAACAAGAGGACACAGTCTCAAGCTGTGCCAGGGGAGGTTCAGGTTGGATGTTAGAAAGAAGCTCTTCATAGAAAGAGTTATTGGCCCTGGGGATGTGCTGCCCAGGGAGGTGGTGGAGTCACCATCACTGGAGGTGTTTGGGAAGAGACTGGATGAGGCACTTGGTGCCATGGTTGAGTTGATTAGATGGTGCTGGGTGAGAGGTTGGGCTTGATGATCTCAAAGGTCTTTTCCAACCTGGCTAATTCTATTCTATTCTAACCCCAACTAGATCAGGTTGCTCAGTGCCCCAAAGAGCCATCCACCACCTCCCTGGGCAGCCTGTTCTGGTGTCTCACAACCCTCATAGCAGAAAACCTTCTTCCTGATGTCCAGCCAACCCTTTTCTAGTTTCAAGCCATTGCCCCTTCCCCTAGTGCTGCATGCCTTTGGAAACTGTCCCTCCCCAGCTCTCTTGTAGACCCCTTTCAAGTACTTCAAGGCCTCTATGAGCTCTCCTTGGAGCCTCCCCTTGTGATGCCCCACTCTGAGGTGACTACAGCAGGTCCCTCTAGATGGGGAAGGACTTTGCTGCAGCCACCATGAAGGCTGGCACCAAGGCCAGGCAGAGGCAGCCTGGCCCCATCCCCTTTCCAGGGCCAGGTAATGAAGGGCAAGCCCCAAGGCTGGGGGGCAGTGGCCCTGTGCTGCTCATTTCATCCAACCCACCCAGGCTAATAACTATTAATAGCAGCACACAGCCCCTCCCTTCTTTCCCCCCCTGTAAATCCTGATTAGCAATAAACTGGAAGGGCCATAAAAGGGAGTTGACAATGAACCCACCAGGCTCTACCTGTCTGAATCCTTGGCTTTGTGGCAGCTGGCAATAAAGTCCCCTTTTTATTACAGCACATACCCTGCCCTGGAGATAACACACAAAGCCCAGGGCTCCTCCAAGGAATGATGCAAAGCCATTTGTTGCCCTTTGATTTGCTGCAGAGCCTCGTGGAGGTGGGAAAACAAAGAGGTGCAGCTAACAGCCTTGGAGTTCCCTCACTCCCAGCCTGCCACTGAATCACCACCACCACCGAGGCACAGCCTCAGGAGCCTGGCAGCAGCAGCAATGGTGCTCTGCCCTGCAGGGGAGGGGGGGAAAAGCCTCCAGGAAACAGTGGTGGGAGGGGGGTTAAAAAACTAGAAGTCTGAGGTTGATTAAGAAACAACACAGGCAGTCAAGTTGAGAGGTGGCCCTGGCCCTGGCAGGGAGGTTGGAGTAGATGTACTGTGTCCAGTTGTGGGCTCCTCAGTTTAAGAAGGACATTGAGGGACTTGGAGGTGTCCAGAGAAGGGCAAGGAGGCTGGGGAGGGGTCTGGAGCACAAGGCTGGGGAGGGGTCTGGAGCACAAGGCTGAGGAGGGGTCTGGAGCACAAGGCTGGGGAGGGGTCTGGAGCACAAGGCTGAGGAGAGGTCTGGAGCACAAGGCTGAGGAGGGGTCTGGAGCACAAGGCTGAGGAGGGGTCTGGAGCACAAGGCTGGGGAGGGATCTGGAGCACAAGGCTGGGGAGGGGTCTGGAGCACAAGGCTGGGGAGGGCTCTGGAGCACAAGGCTGTGGAGGGGTCTGGAGCACAAGGCTGAGGAGGGGTCTGGAGCACAAGGCTGGGGAGGGCTCTGGAGCACAAGGCTGAGGAGGGCTCTGGAGCACAGGTACCCCTGTGGAACCAGGTATGGATCTCCCTGGGAACAAAACAAGGCTTTGCCTTCCCCTAATGCAGTGCCAGCAGCTTGATTGCAAACAGAGGGAGAGATGCTTTGTAGAGCTGGGGGGGTGGGGGGAAGTCCCCAGCAGCCATTCCTTTTATTTATGGAGGAGACAGGTAATTGACAGGTGGCTGTCTAAAGGAGATGAAGCCCTCCAGCTAAACACTGCAGCTCCAGCAAGGGTAAGAGCGACAGAGAAATGGCTCCAGAGGTGATAGACTTGTTACTTTTAACACTGTGAGGCAGAGAACAGGGTTGAACTGCAGTTCAGAACAATCATACCTAACCACTGAACTAAATAAAAGCCATGATTTCATCCCCCTGTCTGTGGCAGCCCTTCCACTCAGCCTGAATTAATGAGCCTCTCCTTGCCTCCCAAAGAGTCACAGAGTAGAATGGTCTGGGTTGGAAGGGGCCTCTGGAGGTCATCCAGCCCAGCCCCCTCTGCAGCAAGCAGGGGCATCCCCAACTGGATCAGGCTGCCCAGGGCCCTGTTGAGCCCCACTTTGAATAGCACCAGGGATGGGGCCCCAACCACCTCCCTGGGCAACCTGTTGCAGTGTTCCACCACCCCCACCCTCCACCCGTTCCTAACATCCAACCTAAGTCTTTGCTTCTCCTCCTATCCCCCCCAGGCCGTTGCAAACAGTTTCTCTCCATCCCTCTTGTAGGCTCCCTTCAGGTTCTGGAAGGCTGCTCCAAGGTCTGTGGTTTGGGCTTTCTTTCAAGTGGCAGCTCAGCTTCACACTGCTGCCTGTGAGCTGGAGCTGCTCTGAGGCATATTCCTTGCTGAGAACACTCACAGGCTGGGGGCTGGACCAGCATCTGAAGGGTGAGAACTACCCTGAATGGGACAAGTGGTCACCTCCAAGCAGTGTGCTGACCCCAGCCTGGCATTTGCTGGACACAGCCTCATCTCCTCAGTCCCAGCACTGCTCACCCACAAGCCCTGCACTCAGCAGCTCCAGGCTCCACAACCAGACCCCTTCCAGGCTTCCCTCTCCATCCTCTCTTCCCTTCTCCACAGGCAAGTGTGGGACCTGGCTCAGCTGGACACTTGCCCCCACAGGCAGCATCACTGTCCCTTCCCAAGCACTGGTGGCCATAAGCACCACTGGTGCACAGGAGGCAGCAGAGAGGGATGCCCTCTGCTCCCTAGATTCTGCCACATCCCAAACCAGAGGCAGGTGCCACCTGACTCCTCTGAGTGACATAAGCAGGTGTCTGG
Organism: Melanerpes formicivorus; assembly: GCF_026170545.1. Classification (NCBI taxonomy): domain Eukaryota; kingdom Metazoa; phylum Chordata; class Aves; order Piciformes; family Picidae; genus Melanerpes; species Melanerpes formicivorus. The sequence continues at coordinate 410,839 of NW_027142533.1, forward strand.
AATGTGAGTTTGGGATTCAGAAAAGATCCCAATCACCAACCAGGATGTGGCCAGGGGGCCTCATTCTCCCTCTGCTGGGTTTTCTCCAGTGGAAAGGATGAGTGGTGCTGTGGAAAATAACCCCTGCCTCCAAGGAGGGGATGGATCATCAGCATGGGGTACTGAGGATGGGGAGAGGGGAGGGTCAAGTACAAGGCAGCAGGGATGCTGAGAGCTCCTTCAATAGGGAGATCAAGGAGGTAACTGGAAAACTGCAGCTGCTCTCCCAGGATCAAAGTAGGAGAGGCTTTGTGCCTGCAGTGAACAGCATGTCCCAGTGCCACCCTGCCCACCAAGCATCAACCCAGCTGTCCCAGTGCCACCCTGCCCACCAAGCATCACCCCACCTGTCCCAGTGCCACCCTGCCCACCAAGCATCACCCCACCTGTCCCAGTGCCACCCTGCCCACCAAGCATCACCCCACCTGTCCCAGTGCCACCCTGCTCACCAAGCATCACCCCACCTGTCCCAGTGCCACCCTGCTCACCAAGCATCACCCCACCTGTCCCAGTGCCACCCTGCCCACCAAGCATCACCCCACCTGTCCCAGTGCCACCCTGCCCACCAAGCATCACCCCACCTGTCCCAGTGCCACCCTGCCCACCAAGCACCAACCCACCTGTCCCAGTGCCCACCATGCATTAACCTGCAGCCAGCTCCAGCACCCTTATCCCCAGCCCAGGACACCTTCCCCCAGCTTCTCCCACTTGGATTTACAGTCCAGCCACCCTCTCAAAGCCAAGGGGGGAAGGCCAAGGTGCTGGAAGCACTGGAGCCCCAGGGCTGCCTCTTTAGAGATGAATCTTCTGCAGAGAAATTACTCATTGGGTTTTGTGCCTCTTTTACAGAAGCAGAGAGAGAGAGAGGGGGGAAAAAACCCAACACCCTGATGTAATGGGAGAGATTAGCCAAGGCAGCTGACTAATGCACCTCCCTCCTGATCACTGACATCCTGCCCCCTCTCTCCCAGGTCTCCAGCCCAGGCTCATCTCCCACTGTGTACCCAGCGAGATGAGGAGCTTGGACTGGATGATCTCTGGAGCTCCTGCCTAACCCCTACTGGTCTATGAGGAGTCCCTGCCCATGGCAGTGGGGTTGGAACTGGATGATCCTTGAGGTCCCTTCCAACCCCAACAGTTCTCTGATCCTGTGTTTCTATGACTCTATCATTCCATCATTCCTCTGCAACCACCCCACCTCCCCCCGAGGGCAAGGGGAGCTCTGAGAAAGTTGGGGAGCCCAAACAGCCCACAGCCAGGCCTAGGGAAAAAAACCCCTTGAGGGTCTCCCAGGCTCTTTGCCCACCACAGGATGCAGCAGTGTGGAAGGGACCCTCTGAGGTCATTTTGTCCACCTACCCCCCCTCTGCAGTTAGCAGGGACACCTCCAACTAGATCAGGCTGCTCAGGGCCCCATCAGCTTTGGCCCTGAATGTCTCCAAGGATGGGGTCTGATGGGGTCTCCACCACCTCTCTGGGCAACCTGTCCCAGTGTCCCACCACCCTCACTATGGAGAACTTCCTCCTGATGTCCAACCTAGAGTCTCCCCTGCTCCAGTTCCAAACCACTGCCCCTTGCCCTATGCCTTCAAGCCCTTCTGAACAGTCCCTCCCCAGCTTTCTTGTAGCCCCCCCCTCCCCCTTCAGACATTAAAATGCAGCTCTGAGCTCTCCCTGGAGCCTTCTCTTCTCCAGGCTGAACACCCCCGAGCCCCTCAGCCTGTCTTTGCAGGTGAGGGGCTCCAGCCAGCCCTTCCCACCGGGCTGCTCCTCCCTCCTCCTGCTCTCCAGAGCGCCCGGTAGCCAGCAAGGCCATCACAAGCACTGCTCACCCACATCCAGTACTCCCCAGCTCCAGCCCCTATCCATCTTGCATGACACAGATGTTTACCAGCAGTGGGAGGGGATTTTGTTATTTTTACATATATATATGTGTGTGTTTGGGAGTTTTTTACTGCAGTCTGAGTCCCTCTTTCTGGGGCCAGAGGAATTATTCCCCTGCTGCTTTCATGGGATAACAAACAGCATGTGCTGTACCCTGCATAAATTTAGCTTCTCCTGTGTGAGCAAGGAAAATTTGCTTTTTTTTTCCCCCCCCCCTCCCCACCCCTCCCCTCCCCTTCCCCCTCTCTCTGTCCCTAACTGCAGAGATGAGGGCTTAGATTTCATCCATAAAGGGATTGCTTGGTGAGAAGTGAGAACAAGGCACAGACGGGCACCCAGACGGACACCCAGCTAGAGAAACACAGAGGCTTCCTCCAGCTCCCCCCCCCCCCAGCAAGCCTGCACTAATCTGCTCAGTTGCAGGCACAAATATAACTCAGGGACAATAAATAAACTAGCAGGAGTTAAATAAGTTCAGCTTCTTAACCTTTGGACAGATCAATCCCCTGTGTTATCTCATTTCTCCCTCGGCGCTCTCCATCCCCCACGCCTCGCTGGCTGCTTCTCCCTCCCGCGCTGCTTGTCGGCGTTGGGCAGGGTGGCAGCAGGGCAAACACAGCGAAGGGGGGGGGGGGAAGCTGGAAACTGGAAGCCGAGGCTGAGGACCCAGATCTGTGAAATCAAAACCACTAACCACTTCCTTTTCTAAACCCTGGGCTGGGTTGGGTTGAGCTGGGCTGTGCGTGCGTAGCGCTGGGGCTTCGCTGCTGCTGGCTGGGAGTAGAATCAGAGACTTGTTTGGGTTGGAAAAGTCCTCTGAGATCATCATCCAGTCCAAGCCAGCAGCCCAGCACCACCGTGGCCATCAAACCATGGCCCCAAGTGCCATGGCCACAGGTTTCTTGAACACCTCCTGGGATGGGGACTCCACTCCCCGCCCCGGCCAGCCTGTGCCAATCCCTGACCGCTCCTGCAGCAAAGGACTTGTTCCTCCTCTCCAACCTAAAGCTCCCCGGGCACAATTTGAGGCTGTTTCCTCTTGTTCTGCCACCAGATACTGCATGTCAAATCCCACAAGGTCCTGTCTCTTCAAGAGGATCAACAACCCCCAGGCTAGATGTGTTTAAATCTCCCAGGTCCTGCCTGTCCCCACCTGTATTTCCCACTCTGCCAAACTGAGAGTGAACCAGCCCAGGTAGCTGGGAGGTGAGATCTAGGAGATACTGGGTCCTGGGTGTGCTGGAAGGGAGTTCATCATGTCCTCAGCATGACTCATTTGCTGCTATGAAACACACTCATGGGGAAAGTATGATGTGGCCAGGAGCATCTTAGCAAGCTGCTACCCAGCAGATGCCACGCTGCAAGGGGATGGGTCCCATGAATTTGTGCTTCTCAGTGCATCCTCCTGGCACATGCACCTATCCCAGCTGGGAACAAGTCTTCTCTCCCAGCTATTCCCTCTGGGATGATGCAGCAAGTGGCCAAGAAGGCCAATGGCATCCTGGCCTGCAGCAGGAACAGTGTGGCCAGCAGGAGCAGGGAGCTCATTCTGCCCTGTGCTCAGCACTGCTTAGGCCACACCTTGAGTCCTGTGTCCAGTTCTGGGCTCCTCAGGTCAGGAAAGAGGTTGAGATGCTGGAAGGTGTCCAGAGAAGGGCAAGAAAGCTGGGGAGGGGTCTGGAGCACAGCCCTGGGAGGAGAGGCTGAGGGAGCTGGGGTTGCTTAGCCTGGAGAGGAGGCTCAGGGGAGACCTTCTTGCTCTCTGCAACTCCCTGAAGGGAGGTTGCAGCCAGGTGGGGGTTGGTCTCTTCTCCCAGGCACCCAGCACCAGAACAGGAGGACACAGTCTCAAGCTGTGCCAGGGAAGATTCAGGCTGGAGGTGAGGAAGAAGTTCTTCCCAAAAGAACTGGAATGTGCTGCCCAGGGAGGTGGAGGAGTCACCATCCCTGGAGGTGATGAGGCACTTGGTGCCATGGTTTAGTTGATGAGATGGTGCTGGGTGATAGGTTCGTTTTGAAGATCTCAAAGGTCTTTTCCAACCTGGTTTATTCTATTCCCTTCCCTTCCCTTCCCTTCCCTTCCCTTCCCTTCCCTTCCCTTCCCTTCCCTTCCCTTCCCTTCCCTTCCCTTCCCTTCCCTTCCCTTCCCTTCCCTTCCCTTCCCTTCCCTTCCCTTCCCTTCCCTTCCCTTCCCTTCCCTTCCCTTCCCTTCCCTTCCCTTCCCTTCCCTTCCCTTCCCTTCCCTTCCCTTCCCTTCCCTTCCCTTCCCTTCCCTTCCCTTCCCTTCCCTTCCCTTCCCTTCCCTTCCATCCTATCCTATCCTATCCTATCCTATCTCCAGCCTTGCTGCTGCTGCCACCTCAGGAGCACAGCCCATACAGACTTTTTTGGCCTTTTTTCCCCCCCTCAGCATAGAGAATGACAGAATCTTTTTTGGCTGGAATAGGTCTTTAAGACCATGGAGTCCAACCCTTTGCCCAGCACTGCCAGGCCACCACTAAACCACTGAATTATAGAATTGTTTGGGTTGGGGGGGGGGAACCCTCTAAGGTCATCAATTCCAACCATCAACCCAACCCCACCATGGCCACAGGTTTCCTGCACACCTCCAGGGCTGGGGACTCCACCACCTCCCTGGGCAGCCTGTGCCAAGCCCTGACCACTCTTTGAATCAAACCATGGCCCTCAGCACCACACCTCCTTGGCTTTTCAATCCATGCAGCCCCCATCTCCCTTTCCCTGAGGCCCATGGGAGGCTGTTAGCTCTGAGCTGGGTGTACGAAGCTGCTTGCCAGCCCCCTTGCCCTCAGAGGAGGAGTTGGAGGAAATTAGCAGTGATGCACAACTGGGGAGGGGGAGGGGGGGTGGAAATAAAATGAATTGTTTGAGCAAGTTCAAAGCTGAGCAAGTCTGGAGACATCTGCACACCACATGCCAGGCTCCCTGAAACACAAATAAATCTCTCCAGGCTGGCACTCAGGGAAGGAAGCTCCAGCGCTGCCCAACCCAGCCAGGGCAGCTCCCAGGGCTCTCTGCTTCTGAGGGGGCTGAAGGGACTCAGTGGAAAGGAGAGGGAGTTAGGGCACAAGTGAGGGAAGAAAGACAACTCTGAGCCATCCAAGTTATCTTCATGTTGGATGTGGTCATTGCTTTAGTTAGCAGAATGTGCCAAGTGGGGGGAAGGGGGGGGTGGGGGGGATGGAAACCCAGGTTTTCAACATGCTGAGGACAAATCCCAGGGGTGAGGATGGGAAGGGACCTCTGGAGAGCATCCAGACCAACCCCTCTGCTCAAGCAGGGGCAGCCACAGCAGCTTGCCCAGGAGCACAATGGCCAGGGGGGGTTGAGAAGCTCTGCAGAGAAGGAGGCTCCACAACCTCTCTGGGCAGCCTGCTCCAGGCCTCCAGCAGCCTCACACCAAAGAAGCTCCTGGGTTCTAGTTTGTGTCCCTTTTCCTGTCACTGGGCACCACTGACAAGGCTCTGACCCCAGCCTCTTGCCCCCCAGCCTTTATCTCTTGCTGAGCATTGCTCAGCTCCCCTCTGGGGCTGCTCCTCTCCAGGCTCACCAGCCCCAGGGGCTCTCAGCCTTTGCTCCTCAGTGGAGATGAAAACCTCTCTAAAACTATGAAAGACAACTCTGAATTAAAATGGCAGAGAAAAGGAGGGGAGAGTCACCTTCTGTTTCTGGAGGGGTGGGGGGCAAAAAAAAGAACCCAATCCCAACCAAAACCACCACAACATTTCTTCAATAAAAATCCAAGAACCTTCCCAAGTGAGAAATGTCAACCCCCTCCCTGTACCAGGGATCAATGATGTGACACAGTCCTGCTGCTCACGCCAGTAGCTGCTGATCCATTGCTGTTTGCCAAAGGCTTTGCCTCCTGCCTGCCTTGCACAATTTAGCTAAGAAGGAGAAAACTTCATAGTGTTAAAAATGAGAAGTCAGCCAACCACCTCCAAAACCCAAGGTGCAGGAGGTCTGCACCCTGAGCAGCCTCGTGAGCCTGCCTGCTGGGTGAGGAGATGCCAACCAGAGTGGTAAAATCCCTCTGTGCCTGAGCTCAGGGGGACCTCTGTCATCAGCCCCATCAGCTCCATCATCCCCATCAGCTCCATCAGCTCCATCAGCACCCTCAGCACCATCAGCATCCTCAGCACCATCAGCCACATCATCTCCCTCAGCCCCATCAGCTCCATCAGCTCCCTCAGCCCCATCAGCCCCATCATCTCCTTCAGCCCCATCATCTCCTTCAGCCACATCATCTCCCTCAGCCCCATCAGCCACATCATCTCGCTCAGCCCCATCAGCTCCATCAGCTCCCTCAGCACCATCAGCACCCTCAGCACCATCAGCCACATCATCTCCCTCAACTCCATCAGCCCCATCATCTCCTTCAGCCCCATCATCTCCTTCAGCCACATCATCTCCCTCAGCCCCATCAGCCACATCATCTCGCTCAGCCCCATCAGCTCCATCAGCTCCCTCAGCACCATCAGCACCCTCAGCACCATCAGCACCCTCAGCACCATCAGCCACATCATCTCCCTCAGCCCCATCAGCTCCCTCAGCCCCACCAGCACCACCAACTCCATCAGCCCCATCATCTCCTTCAGCACCATCAGCTTCATCAACTCCATCAACTCCATCAGCCCCATCATCTCCCTCAGCCCCATCATCTCCCTCAGCCCCATCAGCTCCCTCATCTCCCTCAGCCTCATCCGTGGAGACACTGAAGCTCAGACTTGATGTGGCCTTGGGCAGGCTGATCTAGCTGATGTCCCCTGCTGACTGCAGGGGAGTTGGACGAGAGGACCTTTGAGGATCCTTCTCCAGCTCAGTGCAATCGACGAATCTGTGCCCCCAAGGGGGGTTGGCAGAGAAGGCTGTTTGCAGAAGTGCCTCAGTGCTGGGGCACCCCCGTGGGGATGCTCACGACCAGACCTCCCTAAAGTGCTCAGTGCACACCTCGCAGGCTCTGCCTTGTGGAAACTCTGACACACAGCAGAGAGCTCTCAGCCCCTGCTGGCTCAGCTGTGTGCAGCTGACTCAGATGGATCTGACTGGCTTCACATCCTTCCCTTTCTTCCTCCCCTCTCTCTCCCTCCTCCCCTCAAGTTTTGCATGTCTGAAGCCCTTTCAGATGAAAGATACCAAAAATAAAAATGCATTTGGGAGGCCCAAGAACTGACTGTGAGAAAACCAGACAAGGTGAGAGACCAGAAAGGTCAAGGGAGACCTCAGTGCTCTCTGCAACTCTTTGAAAGGAGGCTGGAGTGAGCTGGGGGTTGGCCTCTCCTCCCTCGTCTCAGGTGATGGAAGGAGAGGAAATGGCCTCAAATTGTGCCAGGGCAGCTTTAGGTTGGAGGTGAGGAACAATTTCACTGCTGCAAGAGTGCTCAGGGATTGGCACAGGCTGCCCAGGGAGGGTGGTGGAGTCCCCATCCTTGGAGGTGTTCAAGAAACCTGTGGCCATGGCACTTGGGGGCCAGGGCTTGGTGGCCACGGTGGGGTTGGGTTGCTGGTTGGGCTGGGTGATCCTGGAGGGCTTTTCCAACCCAACCCATCCTCTGGTTCTCTGTTTTAGTGGTGGCCTGGCAGTGCTGGGGTAATGGTTGGGCTCAGTAATCTCAGAGCTCTCTTTCCCAACCCAAACAACTCTATAAATCTGTGCTTCTGTGACTCTAAAACCCTCTGCAGGCTGCAGGTTCTAAGGCTGCTCCTGCTCAGCTCCCTGTGGCTGCTCCAAAGGCATATTCCATCAGCACTAATGGGTCTTTCCTCATAGGCTGTGTTTCCCTAGTAAATCTTCAGCCTTACATTGCATTACAGAGTTCAGCTGCTGCTAATCCTTAAAAACAATTCATTCCCAACTGCAAAGTGCAATAAAGAAAGGATAATCACTATTAATATTAGTTATTGTTATTGATTTCAGCTTTAAGGAATTGATTTTCAGTCCTGGCTGCATTTATGAGTCTCTTTGCTGAAGATGCATATACAGGGGCCCACCACTATTTTTAGATCCTTGTCCCAGCTCCTGCTGCAGACCTGGGAGGAAGAGGAGAGGGGAGGCAGAAGAGGGTCCTCACGGGAAAGGTGATGCTGAGGGAGGGAGGGAATGGCCCCAAGGCTTCACAGCACCCCAGAGTGTTAGAGGCTGGAAGGGACCTCAAAAGATCACCAAGTCCACCCCCGCTTGCCAGAGCAGGATCAGCTAGAGCAGGTCACACAGGTCTGCCTCCAGGCTTCACCCCTCTCTGGGGGTGTCCATGGGCAGCAGGGGCCAGTGTCTCACCACCCTCACTGTAAAGAATTTCCTCCTCTCCAGTCTAAATCTCCCTCTTTCAGTTTCAAACCATCACCCTTCATCCTGTCACAACAGGACCTGCAAAATATTCCCTCCCCAGCTTTCTGAGCAGCCCCTTTAAGAACCAAAAGGCCACCAGAAGGTCTCCCTGGAGCTTTCTCTTCTCCAAGCTGAGCAACCCCAACTCTCTCAGCCTGGCCTGACAGCTTCCAAATGGCCTCCTCTGGCCTCACTCCCACAGGTCCCATGCTGAGGCTCCCAGGGCTGCACCCAGCACTGCAGATGGGGCTTCAGCAGGGCAGAGCAGAGAGTCAGAATCCCCCTCCCTTGAGCTGCTGGCTACAAAGCTGTGCAAACAGCCCAATGCAGCCTCCTGGAGCAGGAGGTGAGGCAATGGGTACCACTGGGCAGCACATCCCCAGTGGGGCTTGGGAGGAGTAGGTGGGAAACATCTCACCACTTGCAGATGCCCCAGGGAGGTAAGAAGAAAAGAGAGAAAGGTTTCACTTCCTTGGTTTTAAGGCAGAAAGGGGGTTGGGGTTTATGAATCTGCATCTTGCTCCAAAAGCCACTGAAGTTTTGTTTCAAGGGCATAAATGTTAAGAACCTCAAAAGCAGAAGGAAGAAGGTTGATTGGATGGGGCCTTGAGCAGCCTGCTCTCGTGGAAAGTGTCTGGGGAGGTGGTTGGGAACCCCATTCCTGGAGATATTGCAAGTGAGGCTCACCAGGGCTCTGGGCAGGCTGAGGATGTCCCTGCTGGCTGCAGAGGGGGTTGGACTGGATGACAGTTGGAGGTGCCTTCCAACATAAACCATACTATGATGCTATGATTCCATGGTTCTATGACTGTGAATCTATAATTCCATGATTCTGTGACTTTATGACTCTGTGATTCCATGATTCTATGACTCTATGATTCAATTATTCTATGAATCTATGATTCTATGACTCTATGACTCTGGTTCCATGATTCTATGACTCTATGATTCTATGACTCTGTGATTCTATGACTCTGTGACACTATGATTCCATGATTCTCTGAATCTATGACTGTGACTCTGATTCCATGATTATATGATTGCGACTTCATGATTCCATGATTCTATGGCTCTATGACTCTGGTTCCATGACTCTATGACTCTATGATTCCATGATTCCATGATTCTATGAGTCTATGACTCTGGTTCCATGACTTTATGACTCTATGATTCCATGATTCCATGATTCTATGGCTTTATGACTCTGGTTCCATGATTCTATGACTCTATGATTCTGTGATTCCATGATTCTATGGCTTTATGACTCTGGTTCCATGATTCTATGACTCTATGATTCCATGATTCCATGATTCTATGGCTTTATGACTCTGGTTCCATGATTCTATGACTCTATGATTCCGTGATTCCATGATTCTATGGCTTTATGACTCTGGTTCCATGATTCTATGACTCTATGATTCCATGATTCCATGATTCTATGGCTTTATGACTCTGGTTCCATGATTCTATGACTCTATGATTCCGTGATTCCATGATTCTATGACTCCATGACTCTGGTTCCATGATTCAATGACTCTATGATTCCATGATTCCATGATTCTGAGACTCTATGACTCTGGTTCCATGATTCAATGACTCTATGATTCAATTATTCTATGAATCTATAACTCTATGTCTCTATTCCATGATTCTATGACTCTGTGACTTTATGATTCCATGATCCTATAATCCTTTGATTCTATGACTCTTAGATTCTATGACTCTAAGCTTCCTTGACTCTATGATTCTATGACTCCATGGTTCTACGACTCCATGGTTCTATGACTCCATAATTCTACGATCCTCTGACTCCATGACTCCCTAATTCCATGATTCCCTGCTTCTATGGCTCCATGACTCCCTGATTCTCTCTCCCTGCCCACAGCAGAGTGGTGGCAGCTCGGTGATCTTCAAGATCCCATCCAACCCAACCCATTCTGTGCTTCTCTGACATTTCTAAGCCATTTTAAGTTTCTGTGGGCTTGAAATGAAAAGGTTCTCAACATATTGCTTGGAAAGATGTTTTGGAGGGGTTATTTTTCCCCCCCCTCCTCCTTCCAGTCAATTTGCCTCACCAGCTCCTCCTCCTCCTCCTCCTTCATCTTCTTCTTCCCAGTTGTTTGGAAATGGCACCGTGCGGAGCTCCGTTTCTTCCCCAAGCTTTAAAAGGTCTCCCTCTAGATAGTTCTTTTTTTTAGCATGATCTGGGAATGAAACTGGGATAGAGAAAAGGCCTCCTGTGCCAAGACTGCAAAATAATTAACTGAGAGTTTAACCCAGACCATTATTTGCCAGGGTCTTTATTTGCCTGCGAGATTGGCTGCAACGGCCTCGGATATCGCTCCCTGCTATTACTGGGCTGTAAATTATTGCAGCAAAGCACAGCAAGGCATCACAATGCAATATATTTTTATGGTGCCATAAAGTAATTATATGTAGCAGACACCACCACCACCAACAACAACAACAACAACAAAAAAAATCCCACAGAAGTGACATATTTTATGCTTAAGTTGTAATTACATTTAAAGCGTCGCTGCCGCTCGGCGTTGGGAGAGAGAGGGAGAGGGAGAGAGAGGTTGCTGCTGCTGCTGCCTCTGCTGCTGCTGCTTGCTTGGGCCTCAGACAAAGGAAAGACGGATGGGACCAGGGAGAGGCATCTGTGTCCAGTTCTGGGCCCCTTCAGTTTAGGAAAGATGTTGAGGTGCTGGAAGGTGTCCAGAGAAAGGCAACAAAGCTGGGGAGGGGTCTGGAGCACAGCCCTGGGAGGAGAGGCTGAGGGAGCTGGGGTTGCTTAGCCTGGAGAAGAGGAGGCTCAGGGGAGACCTTCTTGCTCTCTGCAACTCCCTGAAGGGAGGTTGTAGCCAGGTGGGGGTTGGTCTCTTCTCCCAGGCACCCAGCACCAGAACAAGAGGACACAGTCTCAAGCTGTGCCAGGGGAGGTTTAGGCTGGAGGTTAGGAAGAAGTTCTTCAAAGAAAGAGAGATTGGCCATTGGGATGTGCTGCCCAGGGAGGTGGTGGAGTCCCCATCCCTGGAGGTGTTTAAAAAGAGCCTGGATGAGGCACTTGGTGCCATGGTTTAGTTGATTAGATGGTGTTGGGTGAGAGGTTGGACTTGATGATCTCAAAGGTCTTTTCCAACCTGGTTAATTCTATTCTATTCTAGTCTAGTCTAGTCTAGTCTAGTCTAGTCTATTCTATTCTATTCTATTCTATTCTATTCTATTCTATTCTATTCCATTCCATTCCATTCCATTCCATTCCATTCCATTCCATTCCATTCCATTCCATCTAGGAAATATTCAGAGAATCACAGAATCAGGTTAGAAAAGAGCTCTAAGGTCATCAGCCCAGCAAAGGCCTGCAGTGACAGGAGGAGAGGCAATGGCTTCCAACTAAAGAAGAGCAGATTTAGGTTGGGTGTTAGGAGCAAGTTCCTTACTAGGAAGGTAGTGGAACACTGCAACAGGTTGCCCAGGGAGGTGGTTGGGGTCCTTTCCCTGGAGATATTCAAGGTGAGGCTCAACAGGGCTCTGGGCAAGCTGCTCCAGTGGAGGATAGCCCTGCTGAGTGCAGGTTGGACTGGATGGCCTTTGGAGGTGCCTTCTGGCCCTGACCATTCTATGATTCCATGATTCTATGGTTCTGTGACTCTGTGATTCTGTGATTCTTGAACCCCTCCAGGCATGGGGACTCCCTGGGCAGCCTGTGCCAATCCCTGACCACTCTGGCAGCAAAGACATTTTTCCTCATCTCCAACTTCACCCTCCCCTGGCACCATTTCAGGCCACTTCCTCCTGTCCTATCACCTGATACTAGGGAGAAGAGACCAACCCCCACCTCACTCCAACCTCCTTTCAGGGAGTTGAGAGAGCAATGAGGTCTCCCCTGAGCCTCCTCTTCTTCAGGCTAAACAATCCCTCAGCCTCTCCTCCCCAGACCTCTTCTCCAAATCCCTCACCAGCTTCATTGCCCTTCCCTGTACCCACTCAAGCACCTCAATGTCTTTCTTGTACTGCAGTGCCCAACACTGGACACAGCCAGTTTGGGTGGGTTTGGAATGTTTCTGACCACTTTTGCTACTTCTCAACAGGCTCAGAGTAATTTAATTGATCCCTGGGTTGGTTTCTCCTGCTGCCTGGTTGAACCTCTGCATGCAGTACCCCCCCTAGGAAAAGAAACACAACTGGATGGTGTCCCAAGAGTTGAAATGATTCTTTTTCCCTTGGGTTCACCTCTCCTGGGCATGAGAAATGAGTGAACTCATGGAATCAATAAGGTTGGAACAGGCCTCAAAGATCATCAAGCCCAATTGCCCAAACTGACATCTACACCCCTGCCACTTCAGCTGCAAGGACACATAACCACCTCCCCCAGCAACAGCCTCCCCCAGCAACAGCCTCCCCCAGCAATAGCCTCTCCCAGCAACAGCCTCCAGCCCTCTTCATCCAGTAACATTTTTCTACCAACTCCAATGTTCTGGGGACTAATTAAATCCAGAAGAGAGAATAACATCACAAAATTCCCACTTGGAGCCAAATTCTTTGGTGGGAAGAGCCTGGAGTCATGGAAAGTTTTTGCCTCCAAGGCAGGAGGGCTGCAGCCTGCAGGAAAGGTCAGCACCTCCCCAAATGGGGTGTAGGAGTTGTGCTTAGTGGATGGTGTCTGGTTTGGGTTAAAACTGGCTGAGGAGCTTAAGGCAGCCCTGCAAGAGAGGGGTGGTTAATCCAGGGAGCTGCAGAAGGAGGGAGGTGAACCTTGAGGCAGAGGTGGTCCCATGGCTGTCCTCATGCCAAAAGAACCTTGTGGGAGCAGCCCAGAGGGTGGGCAAGGAGCAGCCCAGAGGGTGGGCAAGGAGCAGCCCAGAGGGTGGGCAAAGAGCAGCCCAGAGGATGGGCAAAGAGCAGCCCAGAGGGTGGACAAGGAGCAGCACAGAGGGTGGGCAAGGAGCAGCCCAGAGGGTGGGCAAAGAGCAGCCCAGAGGATGGGCAAAGAGCAGCCCAGAGGGTGGACAAGGAGCAGCCCAGAGGGTGGGCAAGGAGCAGCCCAGAGGGTGGGCAAAGAGCAGCCCAGAGGGTGAGCAAGGAGCAGCCCAGAGGGTGAGCAAGAAGCAGCCCAGAGGGTGGGCAAAGAGCAGCCCAGAGGGTGGGCAAGGAGCAGCTCAGAGGATGGGCAAAGAGCAGCTCAGAGGGTGGGCAAGGAGCAGCCCAGAGGGTGAGCAAGAAGCAGCCCAGAGGGTGGGCAAAGAGCAGCCCAGAGGGTGGGCAAGGAGCAGCTCAGAGGGTGGGCAAGGAGCAGCCCAGAGGGTGGGCAAGGAGCAGCTCAGAGGATGGGCAAAGAGCAGCTCAGAGGGTGGGCAAGGAGCAGCCCAGAGGGTGGGCAAGGAGCAGCCCAGAGGGTGGGCAAGGAGCAGCCCAGAGGGTGGACAAAGAGCAGCTCTGTGGTGAGGACATGAGGGAGCAAAGCTCAACCTCAGGAGGGCTCAGCAGGTGCAAAGCAGTGGTCTCTGGTGGGGAGGTACTGGCTGGAGGCTGCAAGGAAGTGGTTCTGAGGTTTCACCCCAGCTTTTCCTGGAAATCCAGGGAGCTGCAGAAGGAGTGAGGTGAACCTTGAGGCAGAGATGGTCCCATGGCTGTCCTCATGCCAAAAGAACCTTGTGGGAGCAGCCCAGAGGGTGGGCAAGGAGCAGCCCAGAGGGTGGGCAAGGAGCAGCTCTGTGGTGAGGACATGAGGGAGCAAAGCTCAGCCTCAGGAGGGCTCAGCAGGTGCAAAGCAGCAGTCTCTGGTGGGGAGGTACTGGCTGGAGGCTGCAAGGAAGTGGTTCTGTGGTTTCAGCCCAGCTTTTCCTGGAAAGTGCCCAGCTCCCACCTCCCAGCTCCTGGCTCTTCCTGCATGACTGATGCACGCACAGACTTCTGCAGGGGGGTGTTCACCACCCTTGGAAGGAGGTGACATCTCCTCAGCAGTGTAACAGGGATCCCAACGAGCAAGAGAGCAAGGGGCAACAGGTGGAAGAGAGGATGGAGGATGCCATGCCTGCCTTGGCTGCCCACACGCCATGGGAGCTTCTGAAGTTGCTTTGCTGCTCTGTGCCTCAGTTTCCCCATCTGGGTGGGAGCTGTGCATGAAGGGAAGGAGCACAGGATCAGGCCTGAGACATTAAGGCTGGGCAGATACTGCCACACTCAGGAATGGTGTGAAGATACAGGAGGTCCCCTTCCAAAGGCATCCAAGCCTACAAAGCCCATCAGTGAGGGCCTTAAACCAGGGCTTCTTGAAGGCTTCATGTGCCTGTCTCTGTGTCTGTCTCTACCCTGCACTGTCTATCTGCCTGCCATCTCTCCCTCGAGCTGTCCCTGTCTATCTATCCATCTTTGCACCTCCTGCTTGTGAAGTGCCTGCCCTCCCCCAGAGCTGACAGCCCTTCAGAGCAAGCCCCAGCCCTGCCAGTTGGTGTTTTGCTACAGAAAGGTCACTTGAGCTATTTGTATGACAGAGCTGAAGCCAACTCGATATCCTTCCTGCCTTGACATCCTTTTGCAGGCTGAGGTCCTCTCTGGAAGCCCACAGAGGAAAAGCACAGAACAATCACTAGCAATATCTGCCTTTGCTTCCCCCTCCTGAGCCATATCCTTCGGCGTCCCCCTGGCCAGGGGTCACGCTTTGCTGGGCTTCATGCTGGAAGAGGAAGAACCAGCTCTTCAATCATCTCCACACATGGCTGCTCCCTGGGTTTGTTCAGCAAACAGCGATGTCTCCTGGTGTGTGGGCACGAGGAGGCAGCCAGCCCAGGTGGCTCAGAGCAGAGCAGCAGTGGTTTGAAAGCTTTGCCTGGCTGCTGCGGTTTCCCTTCCCTCTGCTCTCTGTCCTGACGTGCCTGGGTGAGGTGACACAGCTCTGCACAAGCTGGGAGCCCTTCCATTCCACCAGCCTCTCCAGCTCTCCTCAGGAGCTGGCACTGAGAGCAGGAGGATCTGCTGGGAGAGGCAGGAGGGAGGAGAGGGCAGGGGTTAAACTGAAGCTGAAATATTCCAAACATAAGGCGGATGTGGCACTTCCCAGTCTGCGTGGAAATCAGAGACACATGCTCCCTCTGCTATGGCACCACATCTGAGCTGCTAGTTTGGAGGGCCCACACTGTCTTCTAGTTGCTCTTTCAACCCCCTAGGACTGAGAGGAGCCTGCTCCAGCCCTGCATTCCCTTCCAACCTGGGGGCCCTCCCCCCCGCCAAGGACCAGCGGTGCGAAAGCCACCTCCAGGTTTGTGACCAAAAGCCCTCAGCTGTGCCCTTTTGAAACCAGCTCCAGTTCCCTCCTGCAGCTTTCTCTCCCTCTGAACCCTGCCAGGAGCAGTTCAACATCAGGAAACTATCTGAGGGGCTGTTCCACATTAGCTGCAACCCAGTTATTAGCCACAGCCCTGACGCTATCTCCCTGCATCCCCTCCTGGGCCACGACGCTGCCGTCTGTGGCACTGGGGGGGTTGGAGGGGGTGACCAGTTGCCCTCCTGCCCTGGGGCTAGCTGGTGAGTGGGCAGCACAAGAAGGAGCACACACCAAGGTCCATCCCTGCAGTTGTTTGCTCAAGGCCAAGCTTGCCCTGTGGCGCTGGGGTGAAGTCCGGTGCTGCGCTGTCAGTGAGCAAAGGGCAGGGACACTGTGCAGAGCTCTAAGCAGCCAGAAGGTCAAAGCTGGACAGGCATCCAGGACAGAGCTTCCATGCACTCGGCATGGGCAGCTCCCTGGAAAGCTTCACAGTGAGCAGGGCTGGCTGCAAGGCTGGTCTAGCTTCCCTCTTGGGTGTCTCCTCTGAGTGTTTTGCAAGCAGATACTTCGTGCTGGGACCTGTGACTGTGGTCAGTGTGGTGCTGAGCCATCAGCAACGAACCCAGCCTGCTGAGCATCTGCCCACACACAGCCCCCAGCAGCTCAGTGTGACTGGAAGAGCCACCACCACCCCCCCCAGCTCTTACTCTCACCCTCCACATCACCCCAGAACCTTCCTTCCCCTACTGAAATGCAGCTCTGGCTGAAATTGTCTCCCCTGCTGCGCCTCCAGCCCAGCAATGGGGCAGGCCTTGTGGCAGGGACCACGACTTGGATGTTGACAATCTGTGAGTGGGATGTGGTGTCCTGGGGAAGCTCCTCCCTGCTGATCTGCCTTGCATCTTTACTCTGAGTTTTGCATTGGGAAGGCAGGAAAGCAACCCTGCAGGGCTCTTGCTCTGCTCAGCTGGTTGCAGTCCCTCAGCCTCCAGAGCAGCACTTGAGGTGGGTGACAACCTGCCAGGAGCACAACATCTGCCACACCACCCCAGAGCCATGTCTGTTTGACTAGCATCTGCCAAAGAACACAGAGAGCTCTGTGTTGAAGTGGCCTTGAGTCACCCAGGGGTGGCCTGGGCCCTGCTCTCTCCAGCCTCAGAGCCATCAGCCAGATGTGATTGTCCAGGGGTGTGTAAGCATCACTGCTCCAGCTTCTCTTGGTTTTCCTTCCTTCCTGCTGCTCCCAGCCTGGTGGAACTGATGGTGGAGATGAAAGAGGTGGCTGAGATGCTGGGCATGAAACCTGCTGGCTCCTGTGGCTGGTTCACCCTGACCCACCCCTGCTCCAGGGCAGAGCTGTGACACTGGAGGATGCTGGGCATGGTTTGGCACCCACACACACAAAAGCATTCTCCTCCAGTGGCAGGAGAAAGGCTCAAAAAACCTCAACCAGCATGGCAGAACATGGACCTCAACCCAGCAGGCAGTTCCCTCCAGGTCCAAGAGGAGCAGAGGGACTGGGATACCTGGGCAGCTGAACAGATTATACCAGGGGGATGAGCATGGGCAGCAAAAGCCACCCTACAAAGGATGCAGACCCCCTCTTTGCAGCCAGTGGGGACCAACTTTTCCCTGCTGAACTCAGCCTGAGCTTTTGCTCCCTCTTGAATCCAGGACTGATAGAAAAGGACCCACCCAGGGCAACCCCTGCTGCATTTTTTAGCTCTGTGATGCTCATCTCACAGCCAAACCCAGGGCCTCTGGAGGTGCTGGGGCTTGCCCAGCTGGAGGGAACATTTCTGAACCCACTCACAGCATCCCACCAAAGGAAAAACAATCCAGAAGGGCTGGGATGGAGGGGGCTGGGGCAGGCAAGAGAACCAAAACACAAACAGAGCTCAGAGGGAGGGAGGGAGGGAGGGAAGGAGGGGAGCCTGCCTTTTCATCCCCAGGTGAGGCAAGGCAGGAGGAGGAATGCTTCCCTCTGAACCCACCCAGCCCCAAGCCATGAATGCACCCACAGCTGAGCCCCCAGGGGTGCTGCCTTCACCCCTGAGAGGCCAGGCTGGTGTGGTCCCAGCCAGATCAGAGGCACCACATCAACTGCTGCTCAGCAGCCAGCTGGAAATGCAGCAGCTTTGCACAGACTCACAGCCTTGCCCAGGCTGCAGAAGACCTCTAAGGTCACCAGCTCCAATCCTTAGGCTTAACACTGGCAAGTCCTTGACTAAGCCACATCCCTAAGCACCACACCTACACAGCTCTTAAACACCTTCGGGGATGGGGACTCCACCACCTCCCTGGGCAGCCTGTGCCAATCAATGCCTGAGAAACCTCTCAGTGAAGAAATTCTTCCTCCTGATGTCCAACCTAAACCTCCCCTGCTGCAACTTGAAGCCATTTCCTCTCATCCCATCGCTCCTCACTTGGTGGAACAGACCAACCCCCACGTCTCTAAAACCTCATTTCAGGGAGGCTGTGGAGAGTGAGAAGGTCTCCCCTGAGCCTCCTTTTCTCCAGACTAAACAAGCCCAGAGAGGTGAAAAGCAGGGAGCAGGGGATCCTCACCCTCCCGGGGAGCTCTGCCAGCCCTGCTGCCCAGCTCAGCAGCAGCAGCAGCAGCAGACAACTGCATCCCAGGGAAGCTGGCAGCAGCACACCCGATGCTTTCCTCCCCCTCCAGACAAATCAGCCTTTATCTCCCGGCTAAGTGGGCAGGAGGTGCCTCTTCCGACCACGGCTGTGCTGGCTGCTGCGAGCCAGGAGCGTGAGGCACACCACGGGCTGGCCCCACAATGGCTCTTTGTGATGGGCTTCGAGGAGGCTGCAGGGCTGGGGAAGCAGAAGGGGCTTGGCTTGCAGGCTGAGCAAAGACCAAAAGCCTCCCAGAAGCAATTCACAGGATGGGTTGGGAGGGATCTTAAAGCTCAGCCAGTTCCAACCCCCACCCTGCCATGGGCAGGGACACCTCCCACCAGCCTGGTCTCATCCAGCCTGGCTCTGAACACCTTCAGGGAGGGAGCATCCACAGCCTCCCTGGGCAACCTGTGCCAGTGTCTCCCCAGCCTCAGTGGAAAGATGTTCTTCCTCATCTTCAGTCTAAATTTGTCCTCCTGGAGCTCCAATCCATTCCCTCTGATCCTATCACAAAAAGCCTTTGTAAAAAGCCTTCCCCCCTACCCCCAGCCTTCCTCTGGGCCCCTTTCAGGTACTGGAAGTGATCTGACTGTAGGAAAATCCCCAGCTGCCTCTGAACTCCTCAGTGGGACGTGAGGACACGCTGACCTGTGAGGACACAGGTAGGAGAGTGAGAAGCATTCAGTGAGGGCTCCCGGGGACGCTGCTGGTGGCAGATGTGCTGATGGAAAGTGCTGCCAGCACGGCCCTGCTGCTTCCTGCAGCAGCACCAAAACACCTTGCAGGGAAGCTCTGGCTTCTGCTTCAGCTGGAGCTGGGAATGAGCACCCTCCTTCAGATGGCTTGGAAGCATATTGATGAGACTGCCATGGTGCTGGGCTGCTGTGCCATGTCAAAGCAAGATGCTTTGCTAACACTGAAGCAGAGGAAATGCTGACTTTTCCCTTCAGGAGAAGAATTCCCAGCCCTGTGATTTTCTCACCCTGGCTTGGGAGGGCAGGGGATTTGCCCTCCCTCACCCTGTTTCTTCTCTTTTCCAAGCCCTCGTCCTCAAGGTCCTTCTGAATCTCTGGATTAAGCCTTCTGAGAGGGCTGGGTTTATTCATAAGCAGGGGTGCCAGAAGGCTTTTTTTGTCTGCTACTGTGATTATAGCTCAACTGTCCACAGAATCAGGGCTCCAGCTTGAGCAGGAGCTGAAGATGACCACCAAATGCCTCAGGACTCTTGAGGGAGTGAGGAGATCTGGCACACGTTTGAGGAGAGCCATGGCTAAGTCATGCAACCCCCTCACTGCTGACGCTCCTCTGCATCACCCTTCATGCCCATAACACCCAAGCAGACCAGGGCCAAGCAGGAGCATCAAAACAAAGGCTGGAGAACGGAGAAACATCTCCCAGGGGGCTGCTCTCAAAGGCTTTTTCCTCCTCTAAACGCAGCAATAGGGACTCAGAGGCTGAGTCCAGCCACTGCAGCTCAGCAGCTTTAGCTAGCAGACACATCTTGAGTCACAGGATGGTTTGCTATTTCTGTTTGCTGTCTCTTTGCAGGCCAGTTTGTACTGGTACAAGGTGGTTTTTTTCCTTTCCCTCTTGTCACCCACACTCTTCAGCAGATGTCTGTGTTGAGGCACTTCATGGCCAGGCCACCCACATCTCCTGCTCCGTGGGAGATTTCCAGGTCCACCTGGCTGCCTGGGTGATGAAGCAGTGCAGAGCCACGTCCCAAGCTCCCCCAGGTTGCTGCCAGGCTGCAAGAGCAGGCTCCAAAGTGTGGCATCTCTTGATGGGAATCCAAACCAGACTATTTCCAGCACACTCCCACCTGTTTCAGCGCCAGGCCCCAAATTTTCATCCTTCCTCCACCCACGCTGATGCCCTCAGAACAAGTTCCCTAGTCCCATGTCTGCTACTGGGATGAGCTCAGGTGCATGCAAGGGGCTTGGGATGTGTGCTTGCTCTTTGTCACCCACTCACAGCCCAGAAACCTGGTCAGGCTTTGCTCATGGCATCAGATCCACCACTTGGACCCTGAGAGGTTCTCATAGCATCATAGCATCATAGTATCAGTCAGGGTTGGAAGGGACCACAAGGATCATCTAGTTCCAACCCCCCTGCCATGGGCCTTTTGCAGCCCCCTGTTCATATCTACAACCCAATGTGCAGTGGTTGACCCAAATGGCCATGAAGGGCTTAAGAGATGCTTGGAGCCAAGCCCAAACCAAAGCCCAACCTCACTCTGAAAGCTGCAGCACCTCCTTCTGCATGGCTGCTGCCAAGAGAGCACTAATCCCATCAGTAAATCCAGGACCAAGCCAGCCCCAGCCAAGGAGGTTTTGGCTGTGGCTTGTTCCAGAGCAGCCAGAAGGTTTTGCATTAAAGAAGGAGATTTCAAAAGGAAGATATCCAGAGGGGGGGGGGGGGTGGGGTGTGAAATCTATGCCATGGTGGGAAGCCACTGCTCAGGGCAGGTGAAATTTCCCTGTGGGGCTGCCCAAAAGAGGCAAAGTGCCCAGATGGGGAAAGATTGAAGGTCAGTCCTTTAGAAATTGAGGAGGGGGTTGGACTGGATGACCTCTGGAGGTCCCTTCTCTGATTCTATGACCTGGAGGTGCTCCTCAGTGAAAGCAGCCTGGGCTGCTGTGTGTGCTGCTTCCATGGTCAGCAGGACAGAAGCAACAAGATGCAGCAAATGAGGGCTTTGGTTTAGCCCTTACCTCCTGGCTCCCCTGCTCCTCCTTCAGTGGAGTCCCCACCCCTGGTTTACACCCTTCCAGAGGCAGCCTTGCTCTTGGAAATGAATCTGGGGAAGCATTTCCAGATATCCAGATGGGTCTGGCCCTCCAGGAGGGATGGAGCCCCCCTCCTTCCAGCAGCAAAGTGTAACCATGGGGCTAAGGCTGGGGGCTGGGCCTGGCATTTGGCTGTGAAATGAAATGCATGACTTGTACATGGGACTTCTTCCCTGCTCCCTGCCTGGCTCCTGCCTGGAAATGAGCTGGATCCATGCACAGAGAAACTGCTCAGTCCTCCTCCTCTGGCAGCTTTCCCAATGCAGAGAAAAGAATAAAAAGGTTTGGTTTTTTTTCTTTGAAATAAAAACAACAAAAAAAAAAAGGAGAAAAATATGATTTTGGAAGCAGTCTGGAAGGCAAAGCTGTGCTGAGTTCAGGTTAAACACATCTTTCAGGCTCAGCCCTCCTTCCTCCCCCAGAAGCAGCAGGAGGCTCCCATTTTGGTGCTCAGCAGAGAGGGAAAATTACCCTGACGTGCAAACACATCCATTTCAGACCCCACTTGGTGCTGCCTTCCACGGCTCCCAGGCTGCCTGCATGCAAGCTGCCATGGCCCTGAGGCTGCCTGCACCAGGAATCTCCTCAGGCAGCACAAGGCTGCTGCCAGCCCCACCACGCACACCTCAACCCCTCCAGAAAGGAGGGGAAGTGCCTTCAAGAGGGAAAGCCCTGAGCTAGGAGATGGTGCTGGCCTTTCCCATCACCTTGCTGGGGCTAGGAAATGGTGCTGGTCTTTCCCATCACCTTGCTGGGGCTAGGAGATGCTGCTGGCCTTTCCCATCACCTTGCTGGGGCTAGGAGATGCTGCTGGCCTTTCCCATCACCTTGCTGGGGCTAGGAGATGCTGCTGGCCTTTCCCATCACCTTGCTGGGGCTAGGAGATGCTGCTGGCCTTTCCCATCACCTTGCTGGGGCTAGGAGATGCTGCTGGCCTTTCCCATCACCTTGCTGGGGCTAGGAGATGGTGCTGGCCTTTCCCATCACCTCGCTGGACCATGCCAGTCCCACCACACACACCTCAACCCCTCCAGAAAGGAGGGGAAGTGCCTTCAAGAGGGAAAGCCCTAGGCTAGGAGATGGTGCTGGCCTTTCCCATCACCTTGCTGGGGCTAGGAAATGGTGCTGGCCTTTCCCATCACCTCGCTGGACCATGCCAGTCCCACCACACACACCTCAACCCCTCCAGAAAGGAGGGGAAGTGCCTTCAAGAGGGAAAGCCCTAGGCTAGGAGATGCTGCTGGCCTTTCCCATCACCTTGCTGGGGCTAGGAGATGCTGCTGGCCTTTCCCATCACCTTGTTGGGGCTAGGAGATGCTGCTGGCCTTTCCCACCACCTTGCTGGACCATTCCAGGTGACCTTTTGCAACACATTTTGTTTCCCCACCTAGCAGAGATCGGCATCGACGCTGAGGTCTCTGCCAAGTGCTCTGGGCTCCACCAAGCCACAAGCACTGGTCCACAGGCAGATCCTGCTCAAAGCAGGGCTCGCTTTTGGCCCGAGGAGAGGGTTTGGGTTTTGCTTCAGCCACTCAGGCAGCCCTCAGTTAAACTTTAAGCAATGTCCAGAAGCGCTCCTGGCTGCCACGGGGCCAAAGGACGCTTCCGAAGCGGAGTGGTGGGGTCAGAGCAGGCTGCCAAAGCAGCCTGGTGGGGTTAAACATTCAACTCCTGGTGAAAGAAGATGTGGGCTGGCTCCTGCCTCAATCCCTCAACCTGCTTGGAAAACAGGATGTGAAGAGGACATTGTCCCAACTGGGTCATGGAAGCATGGAAGCGTTGAATTATGGAATCAATTAATCATTGAATCACAGAATCATGGAGTCAGAATCATGGAATCATTGAATCATGGAAGCATTGAATCATGGAAGCATTGAATCATGGAATCATGGAAGCATTGAATCATGGAATCATGGAAGCATTGAATCATGGAATCAATTAATCATTGAATCATTGAATAACAGAATCATGGAGTCAGAATCATGGAATCATGGAATCATTGAATCATGGAATCAATTAATCATGGAATCATTGAATCATGGAATCATGTACTCAGAATCATGGAATCATGGAATCCTTGAATAATGGAATCATTGAATCCTGGAATCACAGAATCATGGAATCATTGAATCCTGGAATAATGGAATCACAGAATCACGGACTCAGAATCATGGAATCATAGAGTCTTGGACTCAGAATTATTGACTCATTGAATCATGGAATAACAGAATCACAGAATCATGGACTCATAGAATCATGGAATCATGGACTCATAGAATCATTGGCTCATGGAATCATAGAATCAGGGACTCATAGAATCATGGAACAATGAAATCATAGAGTCATGGATTCATAGAATCATTGACTCATTGAATCATGGAATAACAGAATCACAGAATCATGGAATCATGGACTCATAGAATCATTGATTCATAGAATCACAGAATCATGGACTCATAGAATCATGGAATCATGGAATCACAGAATCATGGACTCATAGAATCATGGAATCATGGAATCATAGATTCATGGACTCATAGAATCATTGACTCATGGAATCATAGAATCATGGACTCATAGAATCATGGAATCATGGAATCATGGACTCATAGAATCATGGAATCATAGAATTATGGACTCAGAATCATGGAATCATTGACTCATAGAATCATTGACGCATGGAGTCATAGAATCAGGGACTCATAGAATCATGGACTCAGAATTATTGACTCACAGAATCATAAAATCATGGAATCATAGAATCATTGACTCATGGGATCATGGGATCATAAAATCATGGAAGCTTGGAGTCACAGAATCACAGAATGGTTTGGGTTGGGAGGGACCTTAAAGCTCATCCAGTTCCAACCCCCCCTGCCCTCCACAGAGACGCCTCCCACTAGCCCCAGGTTGCTCAAGGCTTTCAGATGACTTGATGAGTTCCATGCCCAGCTTGGCCTGCTGTCTAGCCCAAGACATCATGTTTTCCATTCAGGAAACAAATGACTGTGAGCCTTCCCAACTGTTGAAGCCATGGAAATGAGGACAAGTGCTGGATGGTGCCAAAGGTTTGGTGTCGGTGGCTTCTCCCTGACAATGGTGGAGCAGCTCCTGATCCCAGGGTGACATCAGAAGTGCCTCGTGATTTTGCCAAGCATTTGACATCTTGAGCTCTGCCCCTGCTTTAAGGAACCCTCACCTTGAGAATGAGGTTATGGAGAAGCCACTGAAGAAAAAAAGAAATCCCTTTGCATTTCCTCAGCACTGAGGAAATGAACAACATCAACTGCTGGCTCTTGCAGCCAGCATGTCCTGCCAGAAATATTTGTGCTTGGACCAGCAAAGCCAACCTTCCCAGGCTGGCCTGGACAGCCAGACACTTTGCTGTTTGACTCCAAGGGGAAAATGTTGCCAGCTGCCAGCATTTAAACCAGCACTGCTGCTCCTGAGCATGAAATCAGACAAGCAAGACCTTGTGACGGGGACAGAGAGAGGGGAGAAAGGAGGGCATGGACTTGGCACAGAGGCCACCACGCTGAGAGACCTGGCTGGGGCACACAGCCAGAACATTGCCAGGGGTGAGGACGGATGATATCAAGCACTTTGGACTGTTCACCTCACATTGGTGCCATCCTTCACCAGTTCCTTGTAGGAAAGGGGGGAGGAGCTTCTAAAAATGTATTGATGATGTTGCTTGTGGCTGCCTAAGCCCTGCTCCTGGGCTGGCAGCCTGGAGCAGCCTGATCCATGGTGTGACCATGCTCTGCCTGTCTGGATATGGCAGCAGGAAGGTGACTCAATCTCACCTGAGCAATGAAGATGAACTGAGGGAATTGGTGAGACCACAGCTGGAGCTCTGTGTCCAGTTCTGGAGCCTCTGTTACAGGAAGGATCTGGAGGTGCTGGAAGGTGTCCAGAGAAGGGCTAGGAGGAGGAGCAGAGGGCTGGAGCTGCTCTGCTGTGAGGACAGACTGAGAGAGTTGGGGTTGTTCAGTCTGGAGCAGAGAAGGCTCCCAGGAGACTTAATTGTGGCTTGAGGAGACCTAATTGTGGCCTTCTAGTATCTGCAGGGGGCTACAAGAAAGCTGGGGAGGGACTTTTGAGGGTGTCAGGGAGGGATAGGACTGGGGGGGGATGGAGCAAAACTAGAAGTGGGGAGACTGAGATTGGCTGTGAGGAAGAAGTTGCTCCCCATGAGGGTGGTGAGAGCCTGGCACAGGTTGCCCAGGGAGGTGGTGGAAGCCTCCTGCCTGGAGGTGTTTGC
Organism: Melanerpes formicivorus; assembly: GCF_026170545.1. NCBI lineage: Eukaryota > Metazoa > Chordata > Aves > Piciformes > Picidae > Melanerpes > Melanerpes formicivorus. Next base: position 436,065 of record NW_027142533.1, read on the forward strand.
AGCCAGGCTGGAGGTGGCTGTGAGCAACCTGCTGCGGTGTGAGGTGTCCCTGCCCATGGCAGGGGGTTGGAACTGGCTGAGCCTTGAGGTCCCTTCCATCCTAACAATTCCATGATTCTCTGACTCTAACTCCCTTGATCCCCTTTTGTGCTTGGGGTCCATCAGCTTGGCTGCTCCTCCACCACAGGCTCACCTTCTCACTTGCCTTTCCCCCTCTCCCCTCAGCACTTCCAGGAGCAGCAAGGTGAGAGCAGATGTTGGCAGCTTGTGAGGTTTTGCTTTCCTGAGCCAGTTGAAAAATGACTTTGGTTCTCCAAGCTCTGCCTTAGCAGACTTCCCTGGCTGGCTGCACGAGTGGATGCCTCTGGTTGGTGAACTTACCAAATGAGGTTGGAAGCTGTAGGGTCCTACACATCCAGAGGCATCAAATTCCTGATTCAAAAGACTATCCCCTGACTGCTTTTCATCCAAACATGAATTTATACAACCCCCCCCCCCCCCAAAAAAAGAAGGGAAATGTACTTAAATCAATGCCTTTCCTACAAAGAGAAAGTTTCACAGAGGTTGTGCAGGGAGGCTGTGGATGCCCCTTCCCCTAGAGGTGTCCAAGACTGAGCTGGCTCCCTTCAGATATTGAAATGGAGCTCTAAGGTCTCCCTGGAGCCTTCTCTCCAGGATGAAGAGCCCCAGCTCTTTCAGCCTGCCTTTACAGGAGAGGTTCTCCAGCCCCTCTGATCATCTCTGCGGCCTCCTCTTGACCCTCTCCAGCAGGTCTACATCCCTTTTGTGTTGGAGATCCCATAGCTGGACACAATACCCAGTGCCCATCCTCCCAAGCAAGCCCTCTGCTGCAGCAGCAGCTTCAAGCTGTGAGTGTTGGGCTGCTGCCTGGGCAGGTCAGGAGGTTGCTGCCTGCATCCTCAGCCCTGCTCGATGTCCGCTCTCGTGCTGCGTTATCGCTCCGGCATTCCACAGCGCTGAGCCCTGGCCTCCAGCAGCCAGAGGAATTTGCTCCCTGAGCATTAATTCCTTCCTTTTCCCCCAGAAGGAGCCTGTGGGACGGCTCCTGTTGTGCAATGAGGATGGGACTTGTCTCCTGCCTGTCTCCCAGACCTGGGCTCTAGGCTTGGTCCCTGCGGTGCGTCCGGCTGCACAGCATCAGTTAGCTGATGGCACCACCGTGCTCCAGCTGTGGTAGGACTCTGGTAGGACTGGGATCAGCCCAGGGAGAGGAAGGGCTGCAGGGCTGGGTGCTGCTGGAAGGCAGCAGCCTCCTCCACCTCTTCAACCCCACAATTGCCCAGCTCTGCATCACCTCATCCAGAGGCAGAACTGGGCCCTGGTTCTGGGGGGAATGTGCCATGCCCCAGGTCCTCACACCTTCCCACTGACCATGAGGATGAAAGGGAAGGTTTCTCCACACAGCTGTGGGATACCTCAGCACAGGGCCAAGCTGCAGCAGAGTTTCAGCATGGACTGAACTCATCAAGGGCTAAGAAGAAATTGTGCAGACACAAGAGCCATGCTTCAAACAATAAAGATGTGGGGAAGAGACAGAAAAGCTTCAAGGGGAAACCCAGGCTCCTTGCTTGGGCTAGGAGAAGGCTCCACCACGACTGCTCACTGCAGGAGCTCTTTTGGTGCTTCCTCTGCTGCAGTTGCTACTGGTGGAGAAAGGCTTTGGGACTAAGCAGGCTGCAGGGCTGGTGAATCATCCCAGGCGAGCTCCAGAGGGACCAACAAGCTTTTCCAGAGCCCTTCTGTTGACAAGAGCATGGTGCTGACAAAACAGCCCAGTCTAACCTCCTCCTTATCAGCCCTTGGTTCCAGGAGTGTTGGCTGACATGGGATGGTGGTAGACACAGGTTATTAAGCTGCTGACAGGAGACTCATCCACTTGGAGCAGTTATCATCTCAGGGAGCATCCACCCTGCAGCCTGCTCCTGACAGACTCTCTCATCAGGCAGATGCCATGTGTGGAGGAGCCTCCTTCAGAAACTTGCCCCCTTTTTCCCTCTTAATGGACTGAAATGAGTTTCCCAACAGTGTCACCACTGATTACCCCAGCAGAGTAGTTTAGGAGGGAGCACAGCAACAAATAGCCCTTGAAACACTTCTTACCTGGCCCTCCAGATGAGTACAGCTCAGCAAGGGAACAGGATGGAGGTGGGAGGGAGATTCATTTGGGTGAATGCTGTCATGATTGTTGTCCTTATGAACAGGGAGAGGAAGGAGGAACCTTCATGGATGGAGCAAAAGCCAGCAGCCCAGCCCTACGCCTTGCCCAGACCTCCATTGCTTTACTGGTTCTGGTAGAAGGCAACTGGAAGCCATGCCAGAGGCTGGGATCAGAAAACCAGAGCACTGCTTGGTGCTTTTGTCCCTGAGATCCCCAGATTTGTCCCCTCCTAGAGACTGTGCTCAGTGATAACAGTTTGAGGGGATGGGCTCAACCAAATCACTGCCCCTGGGGGTGCAGGAAACCTGTGGCCATGGCACCTGGGGAGAAGGTCGAGTGGCCTTGGTGGTGTTGGGTTGATGGTTGGATTGGATGACCCTGGAGGGACTTGCCAACCTTAGTGAGTCTATGATTTGATAATCTGGACAACCTCCCCAGGCAGAGAAGGAAAGAATGAGGTAGGAAGGATGGAAGAAAGCAAAGCAGAAGAAGGAAGGCTCCCTGCTCCTCTGCCTGCTGGGGCAAGGGGCTCCTTCCCCCCTGCTTTGCCATCCAGGCAGCTCATCTGCTGATCACCAGGAAGCAGCAGAAACAGCCCCAAGCCCATGATGCAGTGCTGGAAAAACTCATGGTTTCACTTTGGTGCCTGCCTGAAAGATGAAAAGTCTTAATCAGAGCCCAGGGCATGTAAACCAGCAGCCTCTGGAATAATTGGGCACCAAAGCCTCCTTAGGTAAGTGTAAAACAGGAGGATTATTGTGGCATGGGCAGCCAAACGTGGATAAGCTTTAATCCAACTGGAACAGGACACAGGCAGTGAAGGCATGGAGGAGCACACACCAGCTAAGACTTGTCTCTTGCCTGCCCAGGGATGGTGTTGCTCCCTGCCCTTCCCTCGGTCCTGCCTGCATTAAAGCTGCCCAGGGCAGGGCTGCCAGGTTTGGGCAGCTCTTTGCTCGCAAGCCCCAGGAGCAGCTGGTTCTGCAGAAGGGATTTGTCTGCCTCCCTTCATGGCACACAACCACAGCATTGTCAGGGGTGGAAGGGAGCTCAAGGCTCAGCCAGTTCCAACCCCCCTGCCATGGCCAGGGACACCTCACACTACAGCAGGTTGCTCACAGCCACCTCCAGCCTGGCTGCAAACACCTCCAGGCAGGAGGCTGCCACCACCTCCCTGGTGGTGCCAGTGTCTCACCACCCTCCTGGGGAACAACTTCTTCCTCACATCCAATCTGAATCTCTCCACTTCTAGTTTGGTTCCATCCCCCCCAGTCCTATCCCTCCCTTGCACCCTCAAGAGTCCCTCCCCAGCTTTCCTGTAGCCCCCACTCCTGGCATGGGGAGGTGCCCACCTTTGAGAAGGTAAGGGTGGGGTTTTTTTTCCTAATTGGAAAATACAGTTAGCAATTAGAGAGGAAGGAGCATCACCCTCAAGCAGATCTGCAGCTCCTCTTTGAGCCCATTGGGTCTGCAGAGAGCAAGGGGCAGCATCTCCCTCCCAGCCGAGGGGAGCTTGGTGGCGGCAGGGGGGACGACGGACGAAGGAAGAGGTTGTCTGGGAGAGCGAGGAGGCCATGAGACAAAATGTTCTTGCTCAATGCTGTAAACAACCCTAAAGTGTTTTGAAAGACCCTGTCAATATAAATTACTGACAAACAAGACCTCTGGAATTGCAAAAGAGGAGCCCAGCTGGAGGAAGGCTGCTCTCAGAGTGCCTCTCCGCCGTCTACCTCGGAACACTCCACGGCGCGGGCACCGCTCTCCTCTGCCTTCACACGTTCCTCTCCATTCTTTCCCCTCTCACATGGAGAAGGTGCATCAAGTGCTCTGTGCGAGATGAGTGCATGAAAGCATCCTCCAGCCCCAGCTCCTGTGGCCCTGCAGGCAGGCAGAGGGGAATTCAGCAGCAGAGCTCTCTCCGCGGCGTTTTCTGGCTGCAAGCCTTCCAGGATAATTCAGGATACAGGACACAGAATTAACCAGCTCCACTTAGGTGGCTCCCAGATCCACTTAGATGGCTCCCAGCTCCACTTAGGTGGCTCCCAGCTCCACTTAGGTGGCTCCCAGCTCCACTTAGGCGGCTCCAAGCTCCCATCTCTGGGCCTTCACAGCTCAGAGAATCGTTCTGGTTGTGCCAGGGGAGGTTTACCTTGGACAAAACCCCTCTGCAGCAGTTGCCCTCATTTCTCCCAGCAACGTCGCTGGATGGCTGTGGCAGGGGGAAAGAGAGGCTGGAAAGGATGGGGAAAAGGGTTTTGGGGGTGCTGGAAGTCAAAATGAGAGGCTGGAAAGGATGGGGGAAAGGGTTTGGGGGTGCTGGAAGTCAAAATGATGGTGGCAGGCTGGAGTCTGGCAAGATGCAGGGGAAGAGCTAGGGTGGCCAAGCTGCTGCAGCTCCACTTAGATGACTCCCAGCTCCACTTAGATGGCTCCCAGCTCCCAGCTTCACTTAGATGGCTCCCAGCTCCCATCTCTGGGCCTTCACAGCTCAGAGAATCGTTTTGGTTGTGCCAGGGGAGGTTTAGGTTGCATACAAGGAAGGATTTCTTTACTCAATGAGTGGTCAGGCATTGGCACAGGCTGCCCAGGGAGGTGGTGGAGTCCCCAGCCCTGGAGCTGTTCAAGAAGCTGAAGATTTGGCACCTCAGGAGGCACTTTAGTGGTCATGGCAGTTGGGTTATGGATGGACTCCACAACCTTAAAGGTCTTTTCCAACCTTAATGATCCTATCAATTGATCAAGTCCCACCAATGGCCATCCCAAACCCATTCTCAGGTTTTCATGCCATCAGCTGCTCTCCATGCACATGTCTGAGCCCAACCCCCTCAGCTGCCCCCCTGAAGGATGGCAGAGATGGATTTTAACATCACATAAAGAAAGCTTAAGACTCTGGCCTGGATAGCAGCCTTGATTATTAAGATCTTGAGCACTGCAAGGGAAAGGGAGAGAGGAAAGAAGCTCCAAAGGGACCCATTCCCAGGTCCATGTCCACATTTTCTTGCACACCCTGTTGCAAGCAGAGATGCCCAAGGAGAGCTCCAGGAGGAGAGCACTGCCTGGTGCAGAGCCATGGCCTGCACCTGCTGATGGCCTAAAGCCACATGGGATTTCCACCAGACCCTACTGCACTTGGGCTCTGAGTTGAGAGCAAGAAGGGGAGTCCTGCCACCTCCCTCATCTGCAGGGGGATGTTCTCTGCCAGCTACATAAATAAACTGGAGCAGCTTCATCCACCACTGCAATCCAAACACGGCCAGGATGGCAGGGAGCCAGGCAGAGAGATAATATTTTCCTTAGATATTAGCCTCGACTGAAATCAGGGCAGAAACACACTCAGAGGAAGCCTTGACAGGGAATAATGAGCCTTTCAGGTGGGCTTTTCAAATTGAACTCAAAAGCTGAGAAAATAATGAATCTGAGCAATCCTCCCCGTGATGAAAGGGGCTCAGCTCTACCGCCCGCAGCAGCCCCCGGAGGAAGTGCTTTGCAGTGGGATTTAGTGGTTATCTCTGCTCCTGCTCACGGTGTGAGAGGCTCCAGGAGAGCCAGGCTGCGGCTCACAGGCCCTTTAGCAACGGCACTGGTGCTCCCTGAGCCCTGCCCTGGCGTGGAGGTCACCCTGGGGCTGGAGGAGCTGCCCTCGGAGCAGGGCTCCTGCAGCTTGACAGCTTTGACCTCATTGCTCTCTACAACTACCTGCAGGGAGGTTGTAGCCAGGAAGGGGTTGGGCTCTTCTCCCAGGCAAGCAGCACCAGAACAAGGGGACACAGTCTCAAGCTGTGCCAGGGGAGGTTTAGGCTGGAGGTGAGGAAAAAGTTCTTCACCGAGTGAGTCATTCGTCATTGGAATGTGCTGCCCAGGGAGGTGGTGGAGTCCCCATCCCTGGAGGGGTTCAAGAGGAGATTGGATGTGGCACTTGGTGCCATGGTCTGGTCATGAGGTCTGTGTTGATAGGTTGGACTCAATGAAGCTCGAGGTCCTTTCCAACCTAAGTAATACTGTGACACTGTGATACTGTAACAAGAGGACACAGTCTCAAGCTGTGCCAGGGGAGGTTTAGACTCGAGGTGAGGAGAAAGTTCTTCCCAGAGAGAGTTGTTGGCCATTGGGATGTGCTGCCCAGGGAGGTGGTGGAGTCCCCATCCCTGGAGGTGTTCAAGAGGGGATTGGATGTGGCACTTGGAGCCATGGTCTGGTCATGAGGTCTGTGGTGACAGGTTGGACTCGATGATCCCTGAGGTCTCTTCCAACCTTAGTGATCCTGTGATACTGCTTTGGGGCAAAGGAGGAGACATCCAAGTCAGCCCAGGATACCAGCAAGGAGTGGAGAGAATCATGGAATCATTTTGCTCAGCAAAGACTTTTGTGATCATCAAGTCCAGCCCTTAAACCAACCCTGCCAGGGCATCACTAAACCACATCCCTCTGCACCACATCTCCAGGGCTCTGAAACCCCTCCAGGGATGGGGACTCCACCACTGCCCTGGGCAGCCTGGGCCAGGGCTTGACAACCCTCTTGAGGTAAAAATTGCTCCTCATGTCCAACCTACATTCCTCCTGGAGCAACTTGAGGCTGTTTCCTCTTGTCCTGTTGCTTGTTCCTTGGGAGAAGAGACCAACTCCTGCTTCACTCCAGCCTCCTGTCAGGGAGTTGTAGAGAGGCAGGAGGTCTCCCCTCAGCCCTCTTTTCTCCAGGCTAAACAACCCCCAGCTCCCTCAGCTGCTCCTCCCCAGCCCTGCTCTCCAGACCCTTCCCCAGCTTCGTTACCCTTCTCTGGATCTGCTCCAACCCCTCAATGTCCTTCTCGGGCTGAGGGGCTCAGAGATCTCCACATGCACATCACTGTCCCTCAGTCACTGCTGCCTCCCCTTGGGGCTGGAAATCCCTCAGCAAGACGCCAAGAGGGATCCCAGGGCAGAGCTGGGCTGGCAGCCTCACGCTAGGACGAGGGTCTGGGAGGGGAGAAAAAGGCAAAGCAGGGACAAACCACCCACTTTCCCTGCCCCTGAGATGCCAACACGGCTCCCTCGCAGGGGCACGGCTGTGCAGCCAGCCCAGGAGCCGCATTTTGGCTGCCGCCTCCCCTCGTCAGGCTGCAGAACACGAGCCGATGGCCGGCCCGCAGGAGCACAGCTAACAAGCCAACAAATCAGGCTGCTGCCATCTCCTCCACCCCTCTCTGTCTGGTTCAGTGACAGCCGATGGGGGGGAGGCTCCCACAAGTGCTGAATGGCTCCAGAACCAGGAGCCAAAAGCCTTCCAAACCACACGTCGCAATTAATTCATCCCCAAGCATCCGCAGACAGCGGAGGGAAAGAGGGGGGGAGGGATGGAGAGGGAGGAGGTGGAGGGAAAGGAACAGAAGAAGAAGAAGGAGAAACAATTTGGCCTCTTTTCAAGCCCCTTTCTAAAAAACTGCTGAAAGAGTTTGGCAGTGCTGCTAGAAGCCCTCTGCAGCTCTTGCCCTCATTTCTCCCAGCAGCGTCGCTGGATGGCTGTGGCAGGGGAAAAGAGAGGCTGGAAGGGATGGGGGGAAAGGGTTTTGGGGTGCTGGAAGACAAAATGAGAGGCTGGAAAGGATGGGGGAAAGGGTTTGGGGGTGCTGGAAGTCAAAATGAGAGGCTGGAAAGGATGGGGGAAAGGGTTTGGGGGTGCTGGAAGACAAAATGAGAGGCTGGAAAGGATGGGGAAAAGGGTTTGGGGTGCTGGAAGACAAAATGAGAGGCTGGAAAGGATGGGGGAAAGGGTTTGGGGTGCTGGAAGACAAAATGAGAGGCTGGAAAGGATGGGGGAAAGGGTTTGGGGGTGCTGGAAGACAAAATGAGAGGCTGGAAAGGATGGGGGAAAGGGTTTGGGGTGCTGGAAGACAAAATGAGAGGCTGGAAAGGATGGGGGAAAGGGTTTTGGGGTGCTGGAAGTCAAAATGAGAGGCTGGAAAGGATGGGGGAAAGGGTTTTGGGGTGCTGGAAGACAAAATGAGAGGCTGGAAAGGATGGGGGAAAGGGTTTGGGGGTGCTGGAAGACAAAATGAGAGGCTGGAAAGGATGGGGAAAAGGGTTTGGGGTGCTGGAAGTCAAAATGATGGTGGCAGGATGGAGTCTGGCAAGATGTAGGGGAAGAGTTAGGGTGGCCAAGCTGCTGGAGCTCCTCTTAGATGGCTCCCAGCTCCCATCTCTGGGCCTTCACAGCTCAGAGAATCGTTTTGGTTGTGCCAGGAGAGGTTTAGGTTGGATAGAAGGAAGGATTTCCTTTTGGTTGTGCCAGGGGAGGTTTAGGTTGCATACAAGGAAGGATTTCTTTGCTCAGTGAGTGGTCAGGCATTGGCACAGGCTGCCCAGGGAGGTGGTGGAGTCCCCAGCCCTGGAGCTGTTCAAGAAGCTGGAGATGTGGCACCTCAGGAGGCACTTCAGTGGTCATGGCAGTTGGGTTATGGATGGACTCCATGACCTTAAAGGTCTTTTCCAACCTTAATGATCCTATCAATTCACCAAGTCCAACCAATGGTCATCCCAAACCCTTTCTCAGGTTTTCATGCCATCAGCTGCTCTCCATGCACATGTCTGAGCCCAACCCCCTCAGCTGACCCCCTGAAGGATGGCAGAGATGGATTTTAACATCACATAAAGGAAGCACCAAGGGGAGACTGCCTGCTGGAATGAAATTCAACAGAGCCTCAAGGAGAGCTGAGTGAGCACCACAGCAAAGCCTTTGGGCTTCAGGGTGAGGGAGCCCAGCAGTCAGGAAGACCTCTTGGCTGTAATGGGATGTGGGGAACATCTCCTCTTCAAACAGAGTGAAATCCATAGAGGAGAAAAGTTTAGGACCACCCTGACCCAACCCAACCTTTGAACCTGCTCCTGGAGAGGTGAAGGTTGAGGAAGCACCATGAGGTTCCTGCACCATGAGGTTCCTGCAGGCATGGGCAGTGTGACCAAGCCTTCCTGAAGTGCCACCAAAGCTGCACTTTGAGCTTAACTGCTAAGAAGGACTAATTGTCACTCCAGGCATTTGAGGTGGGGGTCCCAGCAGAGCAGAGTCCACGGGCAGAATCCCCTCTCTTGCCCTGCTGGCCACACTCCTCTTGCTGCAGCCCAGATACAGCTGAACTAATTGTGCAGGCTACAGCTAAGGACTGAGTGCAAACACTCCCAGTGCTGCAGAACTTGGTGACATTCAGCCAAAAGGTCACTTTTCTCACGGTGGCATTTGCATTCTCCATCTACATACATCAGGAGGAAAGCAAAGGAGCTGCCAGGGGCAGATGAAGGGCCTGGAGATGCTGACACATCTCTTGTTTGAACAGGACCTTTGCATTTCTTTTCACCCCCTGAATAAAACTGAGCAGCTAAGCACCTCCTGTGGTGGTGGATCTCCTCCTCCTTCTGGCCAAGAGCCCCTCAGGGTGAGGACAAAACCCCTGTGTGGGGCCAGGAGCTCCACCAGAGGAAGCTGGGACGTGGAGGCTGCTAGGTAAGACCATGCCCTGCTCCCAGCTGCAGCTTGCTTCTTGGGAAGATGCTGGAGGCTCTTGCAGGGACCAGTGGAGGATGAGACCACTCTGTCAGAGCTGCTGAACTCCAGAGAGGAAGGGTTTGGAAGAAGGCAACTGAACTTGAGCTCTGCTAGGGAAGCATTTTTAGGGTGCCCCTCATCTCCTGACATAGCTGAGGGCAAGGGAAGATTGCAGAGGGAAGCTCACAGCTTTTGGGCAGGGGCCACTGAACCCCCATCTGACTCCAGACTGGCTGTCTCCAGTTGGGATGAGCAAGAAACAGGGTTTCTCTGTCTCTCAGAGTCGATGTTTGTTATCTGGGGAGGGAAGAGGTGTTAGGAAATCTCTCTGACTCAGCCTTAAAACTTGCTCAATCCCCGAGTCCACTGCAATGCAGCCTGCTGCATCTGAGGGTTTTCTTCCTCTGAGCCCTACCCCAGCTGCAGAAGAAGATAGGGCTCCAAAAGCTGGAAGCTGGAGGTGGATTGTCCTGCTAGCCTCCAAGCTTGCATCAAGCTCCTTGCTCCTCTGTGACATGGGAGCCAGGACAGGCTCAGCCAGAGCACTGCTGGGGGGTGCTGTACGAGGTGGCTGCCCTTGGTGCAGCTCCTGCTGCTGTCTGAGGCATCTCAGAGTGCACAGTCATAGAATCACTAAGGTTGGAAAAGACCTCAAAGATCCTCAAGTCCAACCTGTCACCCAAGAAGGCATCTTGGGCATCCAAAAGGGGGGCTGTGGGGCACAGGAACCTGGTGAACCCCATCCCCAGGGTCTGATGAGGGATCAGAGTTGGGTGACCTTCCTCCTCACCCCCCAGGACAAGCAGGCTGGCTTGCTGCTCTGGCTGTGCATTGAATTTGGAGGCCCAGTTAGGACCTTCAGCACAAAGACCTTAGCAGAGCAGCCAAGCCTGGACCATGGGAAACTGATGGTGGGGTCCAGCTTGCTCCTTTGACAGGTACCAGAGGTTGGAAGCATCTCCTAACACATCTTTATGCCAGTGTGAGCAGGGGGAAGACCTCCTGCCCTGGCCCTGGGAGGTGCCTGCTCTGTGCCCTCAGCTAGGAGAAACCTCAAGAAAGAATCAAAATAGGAAATGCCTTAACAAACAAAAAGTAACTGAGGGGGGAAAGCTACTTTCTGCTGATCTTATCAGAGGGGAAACAAGAATCAGGCTTTTGGGAGGAGGCATTTCCCACCCCAGCCCGTGCTGCAGCAGAGCTCTGGCAGCAGCAGGATGCAGGAGAAGGCTTCTGTGACATTGCCTTCAAAAATAGAGCAGGGGTTACCCTCGCTTCCAAAACTCCTCCCAGGAAGGAGCTGCCCTCTCCCCAGCGCCTTGCTGGCCACTGCCTCCCTGCAGGTTAACCCCAGGCTCAGCCCCACCACAGCTTGGCTCTTCCTTGTGCAGTCTGGGGCTGTTCAGCCTTCAGAAGAGGAGGCTGAGGGGAGACCTCAGCACCCTCTACAACTGCCTCAGAGGAGGTCGGAGCCAGGCGGGGGCTGGTCTCCTCTCAGATGCAACAAGGGACAGGAGAAGAGGAAATGGCCTCAAGTTGTGCCAGGGGAGGTCCAGGTTGGATATGAGGAAACATTTCCTCCCAGACAGGGTCCTCAGGCACTGGCAGAGGCTGCCCAGGGAGGTGGTGGAGCCACCACCCCTGGAGGTGTTCAGAACACACAGTGAGGCGATGCTGAGGGACGTGGCTTAGTGGTGGGGGCTTAGCAGTAGTGAGCCCTAGGTGAGTGGTTGGACTTGATGATCTCAGAGGTCTCTTCCAACCTCAACAGTGCTGTGGTTCTAGGAGTCTAGGAGTCCATGATTCTCTGGTTCTAGGATTCTGAGATTCTATGATTGGGGCTGGGGGAGCAGGTCCCACTTCTCCTGCTGATCACTTCCCCCCCTGTTCCCACAGAGTTGAAGGCAACACCAGGGAAAAGCAGGGTGCTCCCCTGCACTCCAGGGTGCTCCTCTGCACCCCAGGGTGCTCCCCTCCCTCTGCAGAGCTCTGATCTGCTCAAGCAGCAGAATATTCAGAGCTTATGGGAGAAAAAGCAGCAGAAATCCTAGGAGAAATGCCAGGTCTCTGCAAGTCCTCAGCATGAGCCAGCCTCAGGCTGCTCAGATCTCTCTAGAGAGATGTTCCCCAGGTGTGGCCAGCTGCCTGCTGGGCTACCTTGGAGTCAAAATGATGACACCCCACAAAGGTTTGATGCCCAGAGGGTCACACACCAGTTCAGCAGGGAGGGGGAGGGGGGGATTTGGCACCTTCCAAGCAGCAAAATCCCACAAGTCCTCTTGAAGAGGCTGGAGATCATCTTGTGGATCCAGGCCATCCCCACTCCTGGGTTTGTGCCTGCTTGAAAATAATTCTGGGCTTCTGGAGGGGGCTGTGGAGCTCTGGGAGCATGGCTGGAGTGGTGAGTTTTAAGTTCCTCCTCTGCAAGTGCAAATTGAAACTGCTGTTCACCTTGTTCTGGGTCATGTGCAGCCCAGTTCCACTCCAGCATCCAGAGGACTCCAGCTAAGGTCAAGGTTTTCTTCTGCAAGGTAATAAACCACAGTCAAAGCCCTCATTCAGGTGGATTGGTGCTCAGGGACGTGGTTTAGTGGTGGTAACTTAGCAGCAGCAGTGGCATTGTGAGCTCTGGCTGAGTGGTTGGACTTGATGATCTCAAAGGTCTCTGCTAACCACAACACTTCTGGGGCTGAAAAGATGCTGAGGGGATTAAAACATCTCTCTGGCAAGGAAAGGCTGAGAGAATGGAGGCTTTTAGTCTGGAAAGGAGCAGAGGGAGGAGGATCTCATCAGTGCTGATCAATACTTCAAGGGTGGGTGGCAGGAGGATGGGAGCAGGCTTTGCCCAGTGGTGCCCAGTGACAGGACAAGGGGTAGTGGGCACAGACTTGACCATCAGAAGCTCCATCTAAACCTTGAACTTCAGGGTGATGCAGCCCTGGAGCAGGCTGCCCAGAGAGGTGGTGGAGTCTCCATCCCTGGAGAGATTCCAAACCTGCCTGGATGTGTTCCTGTGTGACCTCCTCCAGCTGAACCTGGCTTGGCAGGGAGGTTGGACTGGATGATCTGCAGAGGGCCCTTCCAGCCCCTGTGATCCTGTGATTCTGGTTTTGTTTGCAACAGTCAGGAGCAGAGAGAATCGTGGAATCATGGAATCATCTCACTTGGGAAAGACCTTCAAGATCATTGAACCTTTTCAGACCTTCAAGGTCATGGAATCATTTAAGACCTTCAAGATCATTGAACCATTTAAGACCTTCCAGATCATGGAGTCATTTAAGACCTTTAAGATCATGGAATCATTTAAGACCTTCAAGATCATTGAACCATTTAAGACCTTCCAGATCATGGAGTCATTTAAGACCTTTAAGATCATGGAATCATTTAAGACCTTCAAGATGATTGAACCATTTAAGACCTTCAAGATGATTGAACCATTTAAGACCTACAAGATCATTGAACCATTTAAGACCTTCAAGATCATGGAATCATTTAAGACCTTCCAGATCATGGAGTCATTTAAGACCTTTAAGATCATGGAATCATTTAAGACCTTCAAGATGATTGAACCATTTAAGACCTTCAAGATCATGGAATCATTTCAGACCTTCAAGATCATTGAACCATTTAAGACCTTCAAGATGACTGAACCATTTCAGACCTTCAAGATCATGGAATCATTGAAGATCTCCCCTTTAATACCTGTGAATCATTGAAGAACCATTTTGAACATGTTTCTTTCTTGGAGACTTGACAGGGTGCTTGGTGCCATGGTTTAGTTGATTAGGTGGTGTTGGATGATAGGTTGGACACAATGATCTTGAAGGTCTCTTCCAACCTGGTTTATTCTATCCTATCCTAGGCACAGGCATGGATCCATCCAGGGGCACAAGGGCCAAGCCTGGAAGAGACTTAATCAGCCTCAAAGTCCTGGGCAGGAAGCAAAACTGCAAGCAGACAAGGAGCTGAGATTTTCCCCCTCTGCTCTCCAGAGCTCTCTGCTTTCCTGAGCATCCATCCTGGAGCGGCTGCTGCTGCTGCTGCTGCTTCTCCTGGCACGGTGGGAAGGGGAGGCATCCACTCCAGCTGCATTACCTGCAGGGCATGCAGCTAATTAGCAGCCACACAGCTCCAGCAAATGGTTCTACTGAAGAGGGTGGGGGGGAAAGGGGTTATTGAGTGAGGCAGGAAGCAGGGAAATGGCCTCATGCCTGACAAGGTAACCTCCTCCTTTCTAAATGGTTAATCTCCAGCGTTGGAGCTGGAGGTGTTAAAGGAGGTTTAGGACAATTTAATAGCTCATAAAACTTTATGATCCCCCTTGAAATTGGAGTGATAACTCTGGAGTGTAAAGCTCTACTTTGCTGAATGTCTCCTTTGGATTTCTTCTTTTTCCTCCTTCATTCCTCCCCCCCCTCCCTCCCCCCTCCCTTTCCCCTTTCTATTTTCTTTTATTATTGGAAACTTAACATCTGCTACAGCAAAATAAAAGGCACCCATTTCCACTGCTGAGAGACATGAGCATTCTGCTTCCCTTCACTCTGTTTATATGTTGATTGCTTAAAGCTCTGGCGTGGAGAGCAGCCTTGATTATTAAGATCTCCAGCACTGCAAGGGAGAGGGAGAGAGGAAAGGAGCCCCAAATGGAGCTGCAGCCTGTGAGCAGAAGAGAAACCAAGGGGACCAGAGGATGTCAGGGGTTGGAAGGGACCCAAAGAGATCATTGAGTCCAACCCCCCCTGCCAGAGCAGGGTCACCCAGAGCAGGTCACACAGGAACACATCCAGGAGGGTTATGAAAGTCTCTAGTGAAGGAGGCTCCACAACCCTCCTGGGCAGCCTGCTTCAGGGCTCTGCCACCCTCACAGTGAAGAAGTTTTCCCTTCTGTTCCCAAGGCATCTCCTCTGCTCCAGCTTGTCCCCAGTGCCCCTTGTGCTGTCCTTGGACATCCCTGAGCAGAGCCTGGCTCTGTCTTCCCCACACTGCCCTCCTGCACACCTTTATCACCCTCAGGCTCCTCTGCTCCAAGCTCCCTCAGCCTGTCCTCAAAGGGAGATGTTCCACTGCCTGCAGCAGCTTTGTGGCTCTCTGCTGGACTCTTTCAAGCAGTTCCCTGAGGCCCTTCTTGAGCTGAGGGGCAATCCAGAGCACCTTCTTCATGAGTCCCAGCACTGGAGGAATCTCTGTAATGCCCGAAGTATTAGTGGGGGTGGGTTTTTTTTCACTCCCCTCCTTATCTGCTGTCCTTCCCCAATTCTTTTGTAGCATAAATCTCAGTTCACCCTTCCAGGTCACATCTTTAAAGGGGGAGAAATAGAATGTGATTCTAGAAGAGCCACATGAGGAAATCAACCATTGGCTCCTAGAGCCAGGACAGCCAGAGCTTGAGCAGTGCCATGGAAAATGGAATGAAAATGTTAGTGAAGTCCAGTGAAGGATGCTCCAGGGGGGGTAGAGGGTGAGCACAGCCCCCCCCAGGCTCCTGCACCACTCAGCTTTGCTCCCTGGGGCACGTTAAAGGAAGTTTCAGATTCACACAAAGGTCCTTCTAATAGAAGCCAGCTTCCACAGGAGGGCTTGGAGAGCAAATCACACAAGGAGTGGCTGAGGGGAGTGGGATTGTTTAGTTTGGAGGAAAGGAGGCTGAGGAGAGATCTTCTCACTCTGCACAACCCCCTGAAAGGAGGTTGGAGTGAGGTGGGGGTTGGTCTCTTCTCCCTGGTATCAAGAGCTAGGACAAGAATAAATGACCTCAAGCTGCACCAGAGGAGGCTTAGGTTGGGTATTAGGAAAAAATTCTTTGTGGAAAGAGTGGCCAGGGATTGGCAGAGGCTGCCCAGGGAGGTGGTGGAGTCCCCAGCCCTGGAGGTGTTCCAGAAACCTGTGGCCATGGCACCTGGGGACATGGTTTAGTGGCTGTGGTGGTGGTGGGTTGAAGGTTGGACTCAATGATCATAGAAGTCTTTTCCAGCTGAAACAATTCCATGTTTCTATGACTCTAAACACCAAAGCAGGACTGCTGGGAGCCTGAAGGTCTGAGCTGAGCCTGGCTCTTCTTTGGTGCCCTTTGCTCAGTGCATCACCCAGTGCTTCATTGCCCAGAGGCACTGGTAACGACTGGGTGGCACTGGAGCACCGAGCAGGAAGGTTTCCCTCTGGTACCAGCAGTGCCTCAAAAAGCCTTCTCTGTAACTCTGCATTCAGTTGCCACTTGGAACAGAAGGAAACTGTTCTGGCACGGACCTGGCAGGAGCAGGCTGTCTTGTCCAGGCTTGAAAGGGCTCATCCCTCCCTGACAAGCCCCAGCTCTGGTATGTCCCCAGACGGGCCGGGCGGTCTGTCCGTGCCGGGCCGCCTGGCTGGGCTCAGCGTGGGAGGACACGAGCGGTGACCTCCTCATCCTGCAGCCAGCTCCTCCTTTTCCCTCTGGTGGGCTTTCCTGGGCAGATGGTGGCATGAGCAGATGCTCTTAGGGTGAAGGTTGGACCAGATCATCTTGGAGGATCTCTTCCAGCCGAAAGAGCTCTCTCATTCTAAGGGTCACCATCCCTGGAGGTGTTTAAGAGCTGCATGGATGTGGTGCTGAGGGCTGTGGTGCAGTGGTGGTGGCTTAGCAGCAGTGGGTGGGATTGTGAGCTCCAGGTGAGCAGCTGGACTTGATGACCTCAAAGGTTTCTTCCAAGCTCAACAGCTCTATGATTCCTTTCCCCTCCTCTCCTGTTCCCCCCTGCAGCTTCCCTGCCTGCCAGCAGCGCGCAGGGCAGCTTTGCTCAGGTGCTTCCCAGAGGATCCATGATTCAGCAGCTGGAAGGGTAAGGATAAATTTCCCCCAGGGATCTCATCCCAAGCTTCAATCCTGGCCTTTGCTGAAAGATTTCCTCCTTCCACGAGCTGTCACTGAGGCCACCAGGGGACCTCTTGGAGGGGAGCGATGCCTCTCCCGTCCACGTGGGCCCCGTAATTAGCAATTAGGGTAATGCAATATTGGAAAAGCCAGGCACAAATTTAATTAGTTGTGTTTTATTAGGGTAACTAAGGAGAAGGCCCCTGGACTCCACTGGAGGGAAGGGATTGATGCTGAACAGCTATTTTCACTGGGAAGCAATTGCAGGTGGCAGCGGGGTGATGGAGCTGCCACCACCGCAGCCCTGCCAACACCACAGCCCTGCCACCACCACAGCCCTGCCGCCAAGGGGGACAGAGAGGCTCAGGGGATGGGTAAGAAGGGAAAGATCAATATCTCCAGAAGGTATCTGCATCTTCTCAGTTCATGTTAGGGGGGCAACTAATAGGAGCTGACACATAGCTGCAGGGAGAAGGCTTCCATTACTCAATGAACTAATTATCGTTCAAGCTGTTCTGACTCAACTGGAAATAATGGCAGAGGAGCTTGGGGTTGGCATCTCTGCCCCTCTGGGCTGAGCTGGTTGGCCTGGTTGGCCAGCAAATCCCCTGCCCTCTGCTGTCAGAGCACCATAGAGTCATGGAATCAGGGAGAGAATCGTGGAATCAGGGAGAGAGTCATGGAATCAGGGAGAGGGTCATGGAATCAGGGAGATAATCATGGAAACATGGAGTCATGGAGTTGTGAAATCATGGACTCAGGGAATCACAGAATCAGAGAGCCAGAGAATCATGGAATCACAGAATCATGGAATCATGGAATCATGAAATCAGAGAGGCAGAAAATCATGGAATCAGAGAATCACAGAATCAGAGAGCCAGAGAATCATGGAATCACAGAATCACAGAATCATGGAATCATAGAATCATGGAATCAGAGAATCATGGAATCATAGACTCATAGAAACATGGAATCAGGGAATCAGAGAATCATGGAATCAGGGAATCATGGAACCAGAGAATGGTGAGGCTTGGAAAGGACCTCTGGGGATCATCCAGTCCACCCCCCCTGCTCCAGCAGGGCACCCACAGCAGCTTGCCCAGGAGCACAATGCCCAGCTGGGCTTGGAACCTCTGCAGAGAATTCCTCTCTGGGCAGCCTGCTCCAGGGCTCCAGCACCCTCACACCAAAGCAGCTTCTCCTGTCTGTTCACCAGGTTATGATCTGAAACTGGAGCAGGGTAGGTTGTGCTCCATGTGGAGGAAGTTGTCTGCTATGAGGGTGGTGGAACACAGGCTGCCCAGAGAGGTGATGGAGGCTCCACCCCTGGAGACACTCAAGGTCAAGGCTGATGGGACCCCGAGCAACCTGGTCCCGCCGGAGATGTCCCTGCTGACTGCAGGGGGCTTGGAGTCGATGGCTTTGAAAGATCCATTCCATCCCAATGCACTCTATCATCCCCAGCTTTCCCAGTGTGCTGGGGGCCCGTGGAGGCAGCAGCCTGGCACAGCTGCAGCATGACACAGCCATGCCTGCACAGTGTCACCCCCGGGGGGCAGCCACGGAGGGGCTCAGCGCCCAGCTGGCTGGGGGCTGCAGGGAGGCCTGCTGTGTCTCCCTGCTGCTGAGATGAAAGCAGAGGTTTGTTTGCTCTGCAAACCCTGCTCATGGAGACACTGTGAGCCAGGTTTCCTCCTTGGCAGGGCTGCTGTGCACACAAACCTGCCTTTATTTGCCTGCTTTCTCCTCCCCACGCAAGCCTCCCGCCTGGGCGCAGGTACCTGCTGTTAGACCAGTGCCAGTGAGTCACCAAGTGCCATAGCTTTGCATGACTTAATTAAGCCACCAGACAGCTTCCAGCCTGCCTTTTCCTACCTCTGTCTCCCTTCCATAACTGTTAGCTTGTCAAGGATCAAGAGCAGGGACCATAGGAGCTCCGTGGCAAGATAAGAGAACTGCATGGAGGTACTTGGAGCTGGGAGAGGAAGATGAAGGCTGGAAGGGAAGGGTCTGGAGAACAAGGCTTCTGAGGAGCAGCTGAGGGACCTGGGGTTGTTTAGTCTGCAGAAGAAGAGGCTGAGGGGAGATCTTCTCCCTGTCCACAATTCCAGGGAAGGAGGTTGGAGTGAGGTGGGGATTTGGTCTCTTCCCCCAGGTAAAAGGTGAAAGGACTGAGAGAGTTGTTGGCCATTGGGATGTGCTGCCCAGGGAGGTGGTGGAGTCCCCATCCCTGGAGGTGTTCAAGAGGGGATTGGACCTGGCCCTTGGTGCCATGGTTTAGTCACAAGGTCTGTGGTGCCAGGTTGGACTCAATGATCTCTGAGGTCTCTTCCAACCTTGGTGATCCTGTGACAAGAGGAAGTTGCACCAGGGGAGGCTTAGATTGGAGATTAGGAACAATTTCTTTGCAGCAAAAGTGGTCAGGGTTTGGACCAGGCTGCCTAGGGAGGTGGTGGAGTCCCCAGCCCTGGAGGTATTCCAGAAATGTGTGGCCATGGCACTTGGGGCCATGGTTTAGTGGCCCTGGTGGTGTTGGGTTGATGGTTGGACTCCATGATCTCGCAGGGCTCTCCCAAGCAAAATGTTTCTATGATTCTATGAACTGTTCTTGTCCTGTTTGGCTGATGGAGAACCCAAAGGCTTGCTGAGGGTCTCTGCTGGCCGCCTCCCTGAGCATCCCAGGCCAGCACAGCGCAGCTGGGAGCCAGCAGCACGATGAGGATGGGCTGAGCATGAAAAGATAAAAATTAGACTCCAAACCATGTGGGCTTGAACCGAGGTCAGGCTTCAAGCGAGGCAAACTCAATGCCCAGACAAAACCTGAGCTCACACCCATCCCTCACCCTGCCTGCTCCAACCACCTCAGCTGAGGCCACCAATCCCTGCTGGAGAGGGGAGGCAGCGACACAAAGGGAGAAAGGCTGAGCCCAGCCTCCCGGTGGGCTGATGGAAGTGGAACCTTTCACCATGCTTAATGCTCCCCGGCGTGGTTTCTCCTCCAGAGATCAGTCAGGCTTTGATAAGATCATAGCAGGAGGACAGGAGGAAATTGCAGTCTTGCCCAATGCTTGATCTTGTGCTGCTGAACTTGCTGTCTCTGGGACATTAGAGTCCAGCCTTAATAGCATCATATTAAGCTGAGACAATGCAGCCCTGTGACCTTGTGATGCTTGATGGCCATATGTGCTATTTCCATGAAAAATTGGGACTTAAGGGAAATGGCTGCCCACAGGCAGAGGGTTGTTAACGGGAGCTGGCTCCCAGCAAAGCCCAGCCCAGGGGGGGAGGGCAGGGGAAGGGAATTGGGGTGTAATAGCCATAATCATCCCTCAAGGAATGACCTTCCACCTCCTCTGATCGTGGTCCGTGGTGCTCCAACGGGACCACCACCCTGGACCAGGGGCTGCTGGCCTCTGCAGCTGGCTCTGCACCCAGATTTGCTGGTGGGCCTCAGTTTCCCCACCAAGCCACTTGCTGCCACCTCACTGGGATGCCTTAAGGACACAGCACCACCTTGCTCCTCTCCAGCATCCCCCCCCACGCCAACAGCAAGGCAGGGGCTGGGGGGTGGTCACCCCTTCCAGGCATAGGGGACTGGTTTCCTCCCTCCCTCCCTCCCTCCAACAAACTGAAGCTGTAAATATTGATAGCTTTCTCTTGAAGGGCTTTTTAATGCCCTCTGATACTTAGAAACTATTAAGCTTACCCATCATTACTAACCTGCAAAGTAAATGCGTCCTAATGGGCCGGGGAGCTAGGCTGGCCCCAACAAATCACATCTAATGAATAGTACCTGGCACATCCATCACTCTGGAATGCCAAAGCAAATCCATCTGCGTTAGCTGCTGAAAAGAGCCAGGCAGGGCTCGCCCTCCCTTTTCTTCCCAAGGTAGGAGGGGAGGGCTTGGCTCCTAACACGTAAGTGTGACTGTTTCCAATCTTTTCCCATTCCAGCGGTCAGGAATCTTCAAGGCACATTTCTCAAGAGCCGAGCTGCTCCCGCACACAATGGCCAGAGGTCTCTGGCAGGCAGCATGAAAGGTTTTAAATAGAAGCCAGCGCTGCTCCCTCACCGCGCACACAATGCTCGGCCTGACCCTTCGCCGACCTCACCCTCAAATCTGGGGTTCACAGCCCCAGCCTTGAACCCAGCTCTGTTTTTTCATGTTTGGCCTCTCTATTTCCTGAGGTCAGGCAGACCCACTGCTCCATTAGCATGAAGCAACTCAGGGCTCATTTGCCAAAACTGACATCCTGGGAAAGTCCTGATGAATTTATGAATTAGAGGCTACAGATGCCAGGGGAGGGGAAGAGGAGGAAAGGGGGGGGGGGGGGGGGGAAGAAAAAAGAACCACCACCGAAAAACCAAACCCCACCCCAAAATAAAACCAACAACTCGTTAAGGACCTTTTGTTTATTTGCATACATAGATAGTGGGGGGGGGGGGGGGGGGGGGGGAAATGTTCATTATTTCGTTTGATTCTCTTTTCTTTGGGGAGGTTCTAATTGCCTGCAGGAAATCAGCTGGGATGCTGCTGCTTGCTCTTCCTGCCCATCAGCTCCATCAGCCTTGAACGCGGCGAGGGGCTGCGTCAGCAGCAGTTTGCTTTTAAAGAGGAAAAAACACATTTTTAAAGGTCTGTTGGGGTTTTTTTCCTCTTTTTTTTTGCTCGCCTGTCGTCGTTGTTAGTCTATTTTTATTCTTTTTTGGGGGGTGTTGTTTGTGTTTTGGGGGTGGGTTTGTTTTTTTTCCCTTAAAGGAAGGGCCGGAAGAAGAAAGTTTGAGGAGCAGGATGGGAGGCGGAGGTGGGGGAGGGAGGCAGGGAGGGACCCAGCCCAGCATCCTGGCCGGAGGGGGGTGAGGTCCTCTCACCTTGCAGAAGGCAGCGCTTGCAACACCCAAGCGAAGAGGTAAAAATTTATATCCCATAAATCATCTGTCAAGTGCCGGCAAGGAGAGGTCATTAAACAGATGTATGAGGCAAGAGGCAAAGTCCATCCATTTCGGGAGACGCTCCCAGTGTCAGCAGCTCGCCGGGAGCCCCCGAGGGGAGGCAGGGCTCCGACCGGCGAGGCAGAAGCTTTCCTCCTGCTCTTATTTATTTCCTCCCCTTATTTTATTTGATTGCGTTTGCTTTATTGGAACGACTTCCTGGGCTTCCCCCCCTGCCGCCCCTGTCAGAGCTGCCCGATGTGTGTGTGTGTGCGGGGAGGAGGGGGGGGATGCAGGATGGGGAGAGCAGAGGGAAGCACATCAAACAGCTCTGGAGGGATGGAGTGATGGATGGAGGCTGCCCTGCGATTAATAATCAAACCAAGAGCTTTTTACTGGGAGTCATGTGGAAAATGTGGCTTTGGAAACATTTGTCTTCGTCCCCCAAACAACAAGTGGTGTTTCTCTGCCTCTCATTGTTTCTCTCCTCCCTCCTCTCCTTCCCTCCCTCCCTCTCCCTCTTTCAGCTTTCCTTGCCCAGATTCGCTGATTAAAATCTTTCTCCATCCTTTACCTGCTCCAAGTGGCTCCTGTTCTGCTTTGATTTATGTTTCGCTTATCTCAAGCTTCAGTGGGGAAATAATGACCAGATAATAAAGAGCACTAAGTAGCTTTTCAAACGACGTGGCATCCTCCGTGCAGGACCGGGGTTTGCAGCAGCAGGGAGGGAGGGAAACGTT
Source organism: Melanerpes formicivorus (assembly GCF_026170545.1). NCBI lineage: Eukaryota > Metazoa > Chordata > Aves > Piciformes > Picidae > Melanerpes > Melanerpes formicivorus. The sequence continues at coordinate 458,274 of NW_027142533.1, forward strand.
GCCATGGCCTCGGGCCAGAGCAGGGGGAGGATAATGGAGGGGAAAATCCACTCCCAGCACGGCCCTGCTCCAGCAGCTCCTTGCTGGGTGAAAGCTGGAGCCACCTTCCAGTGGGTGCCTCAGCACAGAATGGGTTTGGGTGGAAAAGACCTCGAAGATCATCGAGCCCAAGCATCATGCCAAGGGTCAGGACCCTTCCCTTGGCAAACTGGTGCTGTGTTTCCCCCAGGGCTGTTGGCCAGTGTTGCAGTAGCAGGTACACGTGGTGCTGAACACCAGTTTCTCTTGGGCAGACTCACCAGGATGCTCTTTCCCACCTCCTTGCTCATCTCCTGGACAAGCTCTGCCAGCCTCAGCTCCATCCCTCAGCTCACCTTGGGGCCCAGACCACACTGGGGTCTTGCTGCCCTCGAGGGACCTGCACGGGTTTCACACAATCCCAGCATGGAGGGGTTGGAAGGGACCTCTGGGCATAGAATCAACAAGGTTGGAAAAGCCCTCAAAGGTCATCAGGTCCAACCTGTCACCCAAGACCTCATGACTGCTAGACCGTGGCACCCTCCAGTCCAACCCCTCTGCTCAAGCAGGGCGCCCACAGCAGCTTGCCCAGGAGCACAATGTGCAGGTGGGTTGAAATCCCTCCAGAGAAGCAGATTCCACAACCTCCCTGGGCAGCCTGCTCCAGGGCTCCAGCAGCACCCTCACACCAAAGTTTGCCCTCATATTTAGGTGGAGGATCCATGGGGCTTCACCCCCAGCAGCAGGGATCAGGTATTCCTGGAGGGTTGGGACCTGTCCTGCGGGGCCACACAGCTGCAGAGTTCCTCCCAGCTTTCCCCATCCCCTGCACCAGAGCCATCTGGTTAAAGAATTGCCCTCAGTGTCAGGGTAGGAAGGAGCCATTGTTCACTGCCTGAGGAGGGAAATGGGAAGGGGGTTTGCTGCCAAATAAACTATTTTTAGTTGTAATGTAGATCCAGCATGGCCAGCAAAGGAACCTGCAGTGTGGGAACAGCAGGTTGTCTGCAGAACAAGTTGGAGGGAAAACTCCTGGGAGGAGCTTTGCAGGGACAGCAAACTGTTCATGATCCCACAGCAAAGCCCTGAGACCTCGCAGTGCTCACTTGGACTGGAGCCAGCAGTGGCCAGCCCTGTCCCTTCCAGCACATGTTTCCAACACATCATCCCCCAAAACTGGGCTGTTTGGTTCAGTTTCAAGGACAAGAAGAGCCACGAGCCAGCACAGGACTTGAGGCATGCAGTGGGAGTAGAGGAGGGAGAGCAGAGATCATTGGATCATTAGGGTTGGAAAAGATCTCCAAGGTCATCAAGACCAACTTTCAGCTCAACACCACCGTGGCCACTAAGCCACAGAAGCACCTGGCTGGCAAAGACCTTGAGATCATCGAGCCCAGCCATGACCTAACATCTCCCTACACACAGCTCTGAGCCCATGTCCCTAAGCTCCTCATCCAGATGTCTTAAACACCTCCAGGGAGGGTGACTCAACCGCTTCCCTGGGCAGCCTGCTCCTGATCACAGAATCAAAGAACTGTTTGGGTTTGAAGAAGCCTCTGAGATCACCCAGTCCAACCATCAGCCCAACACCACCACAGCCACTAAACCATGTCCCCAAGTGCCATGGCCACAGGTTTCTTGGACACCTCCAGGGATGGGGACTCCACCACCTCCCTGGGCAGCCTGTGCCAGTCCCTGACCGCTCCTTCATGTAGAAACTCTTCCTAATCTCCAACCTAAACCTTCCCTGGTGCAGCTTCAGGCCTTGCACAACCTTATATGAGGGAGAAGAGACCAATCCCCACCTCACCCCAGCCTCCTTTCAGGGAGCTGTAGAGAGCAATGAGCTCTCTCCTCAGCCTCTTGTTCTCCAGACTGAGTAGAAAACATCCTTCCAGCTTTAAACAGTCCTACAGAACAGATATGGTTAGGAAGAAGCTCTTCCCCATGAGGGTGGTGAGACACTGGAACAGGTTGCTCAGGGAGGTGGTGGAAGCCTCATGCCTGGAGGTGTTTAAAAGACACAGAGATGTGGTGTTGAGGGCTGTGGTTTAGCAACAGACTGAGGGAGCTGGTGCTCTTCAGTCTGGAGAAGAGAAGGCTCCCAGGAGACCTAATTGTGGCCTTCCAGGATCTGAAGGGGGCTCCAAGAAAGCTGGGGAGGGACTTTTGAGGGTGTCAGGGAGGGATAGGACTGGGAGGGCTGGAGCAAAACTAGAGATGGGGAGATTCAGATTGGATGTGAGGAAGAAGTTGTTCCCCATGAGGGTGGTGAGACACTGGCACCACCAGGGAGGTGGTTGAAGCCTCCTCATGCCTGGAGGTGTTTGCAGCCAGGCTGGATGTGGCTGTGAGCAACCTGCTGCAGTGTGAGGTGTCCCTGGCCACGGCAGGGGGGTTGGAACTGGCTGAGCCTTGAGCTCCCTTCCAGCCCTTCTGATTCTATGGTATCTCTGAGTTGCCTCCTGGCTCCTTCCAAGGAGTAAGGGATGTGTGTGTGTGTGTGTGTGTGTGTGTGAGCTGGCTGGGTTTGGGATGAATCCCTGTTTATTTACATCCCCCCACCCCCTCTCCCCCTCCTTCCTAACACCTCTGGCAGCGCCGGAGCCTCCCTCCCTTTGCGGTGCAGGCTCTCTAAGTCGGTGTGCAGGCCAGATTTGGCAGGGTGTATTCCTGTAAGTGATGTCATTTATTAGTTCTTTTTTTTTGTTTTTGGGGGGGGGGGGGGAGGGAAGTTACTTAGCAACCCTGGAAAATGTTTTGGAGCCTCTCATTTTCTTCAGTGTGGCAAAGCCAGGCTGAGCTGCTGGCTCGGCTTAGCTCAGCTCGGCTCAGCTTGCCAGCAACCCCACGATGAGCTCATTTTCTTCTTCCTCCTCTCATCATTATTTGCTGTGACTTGGGGGGAGGGGGAAGCTGTAAGCACTACAGAGGTCCCCCACAAAGACTGAAATAAATAAATAAACAACAGGAAAGTGGGGAGGGGAGAAAAAAATAAGAAGGCAGGGGGTGGGGGAGAGGAAAAACAAAGATGATGATGATGATGGCTTTATGTTTCCAGGGTATCATTAACCGTGGTAGCTAAGGCAAAACCATGGTAACCCACTGGCAATTAGTGCATATATGGCACTTATTATTAATACAGCAAACAGGACAAGCTCCAAATCAAGGCAGATTACAGAACATTATTGCCCTGGTAATTACCTGCAGTAACACACACAAATTGAACTAAATGGCCCAATTGAAGCGGAGTGAATGGCTTTTTATTCCAGGCCCTAAATAATTGTGCATTCCTGGCTGAGTAGTTCAAGGTAAATAAAACTGCTTCGAATTTATTGCCAACTCTATGGTTTTGCCTCTTCCAACCTTCCCCCCCCCCCTTCTTTTCCTCCCCTCCCCCTTTCGCAGAGGCACAAAGTTAGGTTTGGGGAGAGGTTGGGGTTGGTTCTTCTTTCACCCTGCACACAGTGTGATCATTGTGCAGGCTGGGCAAGTTCCTGACTCCCCTAGAAAGACAAAGAGGGGAGGGGAAGGGGGGGGGAATTATTAGATTTGATTTTTATTAGCAAGTTTCTTGCAGTAATTTTAGCCATGAGGTCATGTTCAGCAGGGCTGAGAGTCAGTGCCAAATAATGTCAGGGTCCAGCGTCGCTCGCTTTGGGTTTGGGGTTTGGATTTGAGAGAGGGAAAGAGAGAAAGAGAGAAAGGGGGGAAGAGAAAAGTCTGCATTTGGAGGAGGCTGGAAAAGGAAACTTTCCTTTTACACAGTTATTAAAATAGTCACATGGATGCACATTTATTAAAGATAATGGAAAACCCAAAGGTTTGGCCTAACTCTTCCCCCCCCCGCCCCGTGGTTTGAGGCCTCAGTATCAAGTCCTGAAGCCACAAATCCCAAGTCACAGAATCCAGCAGGTTGGAAAAGACCTCAGAGATCATCAAGTCCAACCTCCTGGCAGCTAAACCATGGCTTCAAGTGCCACATCCAATCCCCTCTTGAACACCTCCAGGGATGGGGACTCCACCACCTCCCTGGGCAGCACATCCCCATGGCCAATTACTCTCTCTGGGAAGAACTTTCTCCTCACCTCCAGCCTAAACCTCCCCTGGCACAGCTTGAGACTGTGTCCTCTTGTTCTGGTGCTGCTTGCCTGGGAGCAATTTGGCAAGAGGAGAGACCAACCCCCACCTGGCTACAGCCTCCCTTCAGGGAGTTGGAGAGAGCAATGAGGTCTCCCCTGAGCCTCCTCTTCTCCAGGCTAAGCAACCCCAGCTCCCTCAGCCTCTCCTCATAGGGCTTATGCTCGAGGCCTCTCACCAAGTCAAACCCCAGAAGTCAAACCCTCTGGCTGGAGCTGGCGGTGCTGAGATGAAGCCAACCACCACAACCCCAAAAGAAAACCCCAGAAAAGCTCCAAATTGCTTCTTCTTCTCCCCATTTTGCTGCATTACTGAGGGTGCTGACGCCTGGGGGATGGGGGGAGCTGGAAGGTTTCTCTTTCTGGGAAGATGATGAAGCTCCAGGGCATGGAGGAGCAGGGTGAGCCAGGAGCAGTTGTGGTACTGCCATGGAGAAGCTCTTTCCAACTGAAGCCATCCATCCAGGGTTGGGTTTTGTTTTGCTTTCTAAATGGAAACATTTAGAGAGAAGCCTTCAAAAGAAATCTCTGCCTGGCCTCTGAGGCTGTGACTTTTGCAGCCCTGGGCACAAGCTCTGACACTGCCCCACATTCACACCCCCCATGGGCAGCTGGTCCTGCAGGTGCCTGGGTCAAGACCTCTCTTTTTCTTCCCTTTTTTTCCGCCCCCCCAGCTTTCCCTCTTGAAATGATCCTCCTGGGTTGTTTGGATGATGATGATGATGATATTCCCATTCACTCCTTCTCACTTGGAAGGGCTTTCTTCCAGCTGGCATGGCTTTTTGAACAGCCAGAGCCCCAAAGCAGAAGTTCTTGGAGCACAGAAGTGGCCCCAGTGAGGTGCCTCCTGCCTTCCCAGCACTGGCAAGCAAGAGCAGAACTAAAACTGCAGTTATTGGGGGACTTTCCCTCCCCAACACACCACCATCACTCTCTTTCCTCTAGGCAAGCATTAGAATTTCCACTCCCTGGCAGTAATTCAGGCAACATCATTCCTTCAGCTGTCTGGAGCAGCCCTGGACATCCATGTTTGTGTGGTGATGGAGACAGGCAGCAGATGAGGGCTTCAGCAACCAGCAAAGCCACGGAGAGCAGCCTGCACATGGACCTGTGTGAGAGGAGAGGTGGAGAACCTTCCCCACCCAACACAACCAACCCCACAGCAGCCTGCCTCGCGGTGCTCCTCACCAGAGAGTCGCTCTTCCTTTATCACTTCCATCTCTCACTGTGCTTTGCCTTCCTCACTTCACAGGGAAATTATTATTTTAGCAGGCAAGCATTTAATTAAGTTCCCCTGGATTTGCTTTGGCTCCCTCAGCACGGAAAATCTCCTCCTTTCAGCAGCCACCCCTTGAACGTGGCTTCTGATAAAGCCAAACTGCCTCTAACTCAGCTCTCTGCATTCCCCCTTCCCTTTCCCCATTCCCCTTCCAAATCCCAAGCCCACCTAACACCACTGCAGCGCTCTGGGCCAGCTCCACCACGCCAGGGGAGCTGCCTAACCCCTTCCAGCACGCAGCAGGAGCTTCTCATCCCTCCGCCGTGCTGCCTGCCCACTCCTCTCCCTGCATCCCCACTGCCTGACTCACAAACTTGCCGCTTCCAATTCACACCCATTAGGGCTGATTTCCATCGTGCTCGTCCCACACACCCACGGCAGAGCACTACCTGGCTTCAAAACAGGCTTGGAGCCTTGGTTTGGATGCTGGGTTTATCCCAGGGTCGTTGCCTGAGGGGAGGGCTGCCACCACCGGGGTCGAAATCATAGAGTCATGGGGGTCATCCAGGTGAAAAAAGGCCTCCAGGGTCATCAAGTCCAACTGACCATGGAATCGTTAAGGTTGGGAAGGACCTCTAAGGTCAGCAAGTCCAGCTGTAGAATCATAGAATCATTAAGGGTGGAAAAGACCTCCAAGGTCATCAGGTCCTGCTGTAGAACCCTAGAATCAGCAAGGAAGGAAAAGACCTCCAAGGTCATCAGGTCCTGCTGTAGAACCCTAGAATCAGCAAGGAAGGAAAAGACCTCCAAGGTCATCAGGTCCAAGTGTAGAATCATTAAGGTTGGAAAAGATCTCCAAGGTCATCAAGCCCTGCTGTAGAACCCTAGAATCACCAAACATGGAGAAGAAGACCTCCAAGGTCATCAAGTTCTGCTGTAGAATCCTAGAATCACCAAGGATGGAGAAGAAGACCTCTAAGGTCACCAAGTCCAGCTGTAGAACCCTAGAACCATCAAGGATGGAGAAGACCTCCAAGGTCATCAAGTCCAGCTGTGGAACCCTAGAATCACCAAGGATGGAGATGACCTCTAAGGTCACCAAGTCCAGCTGTAGAACCCTAGAATCAAGGTTGGAAAAGATCTCTAAGGTCATCAAGTCCTGCTGTAGAATCATAGAATTATTAAGGTTGGAAAAGTCCTCCAAGATCACCAAATCCAACCATGCCCACACCACCACCATGCCCACACCACCACCATGCCCACAGTGACATATCAACACCATCAGGCCCACCAAAACCTGTCCCAAAGGGTTTGGTATCCTCAGCTCCCAGCCCTGCTCTGCTGGTGATCAGCAGCAGCTGGGACCCTTCCTGGCTGGAGTACCCCTAGAGAACCACCACAAGCAGACCTGCCCTAAGAGCAGCCTGGAGCATGCCATCACCACCACAACCTCAGTGCTTCCCTGCATCCCCTTCCTAGCTCCAGAAACCAAACCAGTCACCCCAGGCCCCTCCAGAACCCCACCACTGAGCAGAGCTGCTGATGGATGCATGCAGGGCCAGGCAGCCAGCCCTTGACCTCAGCACCTGGTGCCATGGACCAACCACCATCGACCTGGGATGCTCTATCCTGCTTCACCTTAAAAAGCCCTGAAGGACAGAGCAGGGCTTTATCTTCCTTCTCCCTCTCCCTCTCCCTCTCCCTCTCCCTCTCCCTCTCCCTCTCCCTCTCCCTCTCCCTCTCCCTCTCCCTCTCCCTCTCCCTCTCCCTCTCCCTCTCCCTCTCCCTCTCCCTCTCCCTCTCCCTCTCCTCTCCTCTCCTCTCCTCTCCTCTCCTCTCCTCTCCTCTCCTCTCCTCTCCTCTCCTCTCCTCTCCTCTCCTCTCCTCTCCCTCTCCTCTCCTCTCCTCTCCTCTCCTCTCCTCTCCTCTCCTCTCCTCTCCTCTCCTCTCCTCTCCTCTCCTCTCCCTCTCCCTCTCCCTCTCCTCTCCTCTCCTCTCCTCTCCTCTCCTCTCCTCTCCCTCTCCCTCTCCTCTCCTCTCCTCTCCTCTCCTCTCCTCTCCTCTCCTCTCCTCTCCTCTCCTCTCCTCTCCTCTCCTCTCCTCTCCTCTCCTCTCCTCTCCTCTCCTCTCCTCTCCTCTCCTCTCCTCTCCTCTCCTCTCCTCTCCTCTCCTCTCCTCTCCTTGTTGCTGTTTTGTTTAGCAGCAGTGGCTGCTGTTGCCATGCCATCCCCCTGTGTTGCTAGGGATGAATAGTGGTGGGGTTTTTGTTGTTGGGTTGGGGTTTTTTTTCCTCCTCAGTTATTTTTATGTATGTCCTGGGAACATGATTGCTTCATTTGCCCTGCAGGAGGTTTGCAGGCCTGACAGGCATTTCCACATCGTCCCACTGCTCACCTTATCTTCATCCAGTTCTGGGCTGCTGGCAGGGTAAATACCTGCAGAAAGGTTCACTCAAGAGGCTGGGGCCTGGTATTTGCCCCCCAGTGAGCAGCCAGGGTGTGAGCAGAGGGGACAGAGTGTTCCTGCAGCCTGTGCTCTCTCTCTGTCCTCTCCCCTGTTTCTCATCCAGCCCAGAATAACAGCTCAGAAGCCACCAGCACAGTGATCTCTCAAGCCTGAGCAGAAGGATGGGCTCCAGCTGTCCTCTGTGGACCTCCAGATCCCAAAGCCAACACATCTGAGGGGCTTGCACAAAATATCTTCCTTTATCTTGTTGGAATGGGCAGCAGGGCTTCTTTTTGTTTCCTTTGCCTTCAGCTTTTTCTCTCCCTGGCAAATCCTGGTCCCTAGGGAAGGGGCAGCAGGCCCTGGGGAGCACCTGAGCCACAGCCATGGGGAAGAACCTGTTGTAAGGTAGGGATGGGAACCATCAGGGTGCTGGAAAGACAAGAGGGACAAAGTGTTCTGCAGGGATTGTAGGGGGCTGGTTTGTCTGCTGTGCAGTCAGAAGACTCAACACAGGGAGAGCTCAGGTCCTGAGTCCCTTTGCTCAGCCCCCAGCTCATTAGGGCCACACAAACCTCAAGGGCTGGTCCACCTCTGCTGGCTCTCTGTGTCCCTGGCCACCCCTGAGCGGTTGGCTGCCCCCAGCCTGCCCAGGAGAAGGACTTGCATGGGGAAACCACCAGAGTTTTGTGGTGTCAGTGTGTTAGAGCAATGTGAAAGCACACAGAGGGACCAGGAGGGGATCTGCTCTGGGCAGCCTCGTGGGACAGCCTGGTTTGTTATGTTAAGGCAAGCCCTAATTGCTCTCTGTCTCCATCTTCCCCACACAAACCAGGGAAAACAATCCACCCTTTTGTCCCATGCCTGAAATCTTCAGGGAAGTGACTTGCTCCTGTTGCTGTTAGATCTGCATTTGGCTCACCACCAAGGCCACCAAGCCCTAATGGGCTAATGAATGTGGATACAGGCACCGGGCTCTTCCCTCCTGCACTTCACATCACCTCCACCCCACTGGGTCATCTAGCTCAGCCAAACACCCCCCTGGAGCCAGGAGCCTTGGCAGTGCCTTGCTTGCACACATCAAAGGGGAGCTGGTGACATCGTGGAGATCACAGAAAACATCAAGTCTGTCTGTCTGTCTGTCTGGTGGGGGGAGAAAGACAGTGGGGGGGAGGAGGGGGGGAATAGCTTCTTGCAGACCCACAGCTGGTGAGGCTTTTAATTACACAAGGGCCGTGGAACATTCCAACCATAACATCCTGCAGCCTCCCTGCCACCAGACAACGAGGCTTTTATTAGCACTGGAATGTATCTTTAATAAACTGGAGGGGTTTAACTTGTCAGAGGGTGCTGGGGACTGCACTCACCACAGTCTCTTCTGGCCTGCCTGCTGCAGGAGCGGCAGGGAAGGGCATCCCACCGCTGCCCCGGTGCCACTGCCAGGCTGATTTGTGGCTCATTGCCCCCTGGGCAGCCTCCAGGCCCAAGAACCTTCCATGGGCACCTCCCAGCATCTTCTCTGCAGGCCCACCAAATTCCATCCATGCTCCTGCAAGGAGAAGGGAAGGCAGGGTGTGTGAGCTGGAGGTGATGCTAAAGCCACCCCAGCCAAGGAGGGGAGTCCCTTCTGCAGCATTCTCTCTGCCATCATCACTGCCTGGGCTCTGGGGGGAGCTGCCCATGGAAAGAGAAGCATGGAATCAATAAATCATTAAGGCTGGAAAAGATCCTTGAGTCCAACCTTCAACCCAACCCCACCATGGTCACAGGTTTCTTGAACCCCTCCAGGGATGAGGACTCTACCACCTACCTCCCTGGGCAGCCTGTGCCAATCCCTGACCACTCTGGCAGCAAAGAAACTCTTCCTAACCTCCAACCTAAACCTCCCCTGGTGCAACTTGAAGCTGTTTTGGCAAGCAAAGCTCTTTTCCTGCGGTGCCAGAGCCGCTGTCACCTCTCTCCTCACCTCTGAGGTGCTCTCTGGGTGCATGGACCTGCAAGTAGAAGGGAAGGCAGGGTGTGTGAGCTGGAGGTGATGCTAAAGCCACCCCAGCCAAGGAGGGAGTCCCTTCTGCAGCATTCTCCCTGCCCTCATCACTGCCTGGGCTCTGGGGGGAGCTGCCCATGGAAACAGAGGCATGGAATCAATAAATCATTAAGGCTGGAAAAGATCTCCTTGAGTCCAACCTTCAACCCAACCCCACCATGGCCACTGAACCATGGCCACAGGTTTCTTCCCCACCTCCAGGGCTGGGGACTCTACCACCTACCTCCCTGGGCAGCCTGTGCCAATCCCTGACCACTCTGGCAGCAAAGAAACTCTTCCTAACCTCCAACCTAAACCTCCCCTGGTGCAACTTGAAGCTGTTTTGGCAAGCAAAGCTCTTTTCCTGCGGTGCCAGAGCCGCTGTCACCTCTCTCCTCACCTCTGAGGTGCTCTCTGGGTGCACGGATCTGTGATCCCAGTCCTTCAGCAAGGTTCTGAAGCTGTGTTTGAGGTTTTTTCCCTGCACCCTGGGAGGGGAAGCTGATGCTGAGTGGCTGCTCCCGTGTTGCTGCCTCTCTCCTCTCTTCATCCCGAGCAGGCAGCTGTGCTCCGAGGTGTGCAGCCCTGCCGATGCCTCCTTGCTTTAATCAATGCCGGAGGAGCCCGTGGGGCCGGCAGAGGTGTGACACCAGAGATTTGTTCTATTGATTAACCCCGGGCGCTGGGATGGGAGGAATCAAACCCCGGGAGTGGATAAAAGCCCGGGAGGTGAACGGAGCTATTGTCAGCTTTGCTTTGCAGGTTCTTGGGGCTGGGGGAGGGGAGGGGGGATTCGATATATATATTTTTTGTTCTCCTCTTCTTTCCTACCTGCAGGGCTGAGAGGAAAGCAGAATCACTTTAATATTCCTCCCTGCTTCCCTCTTTCAACTTCCCTGGGTAACACCACACACCAAAGAGACACCACCACCCCTCCCTCCCCTCCTCCTTCCTCCTCCTTCCTCCTCCCTCCCCTGCCTGCCAGCCAAAAGTGAGACTTCACATTATTGCAGCTGACAGCTCTCATTCCTCAGGCACTTTTTCCTTCCTCAAAGGAGGAGGAGGAAGGTGTGGGGAGGTGGTGGGGGGGGTGGGAATAAATAAATCAAAGGTTTCCAAACCTGAGCACCTTCTGAGGCCACCAAACGCAGCCCTTGGCTTGGGAGGGATGCTCTGAGCAGGAGGAGGGAAGGAAGAGCAGCGCTGGGTTGGGGCTGCTCTTGCCTTGGGCTCTGGGAAGATGTTTGTAGTTTTCAATTAATCTCATTAGTTTGGAAGTCGAAGGAGGGGTTGGGGAAGGGGGGGGGGGAGGGAGGAGTGGAGGGAAATGAAAACCATTTCATGGGGAATTCTCTTTAATGACTGTTTAAGAAACATGTAATTGAAAGCGGTGCGGGGTGGGAAACCTTCTCCTAGTGCTGAAGGCAGCGGAGGGGAAGCAGCTAGGGATGCTCGGCAGGAAGAGAGAGCCCTGCAGGAGGCATCTGCCGGGCCAGGGCCGGGCCATGGGGGCACAGAGCTGCCGGGGAGGGGGGCAGCAGCGAGGCAGGGAGCCGTGGCCCTGTCCTCCTGGCTCGGGTTCTGCAGGTGAGTCGCCCCAGCTGCTGCCAAGCCCCGGGAGAGCCCTCCTGAGTGAGCATTTCCTTTCCTTTTGCTGCTCTCCTGGGGTTGGATTTGCAAGCCTGGGAAGGGTCAGGGGTTCCTGCAGCCTGCCTGTGCCTCCTCCCCAGCGAGGTGCCAGACCCCACGGGTGCAGGTGGCTGCTGTCTACCTGCTGGGGCGGCACTGGGGTGAGGACAGGGCACAGGCTGGAGCCCCTCCATCCCTGGAGAGGTGGCTGGAGGAGCAGTGGAGGAGTCTGCCCACTCACTCAGGGCTTTACAAACCTCTCTGCCTTGTGGTCATCACCTCCAGCATTGTGGTGGTGGAATCCCAATCCCCCTGGAGGTGTTCTACAAAGGCAGAGATGTGGTGCTGAGTGACGTGGTTTAGCACCAGACTTGGTGGAGCTAGGCAGTGGTTGGACTCAATGGTCATGGAATCACAGAGTCACAGACTGGCTTGGGTTGGAAGGGGCCTTAAAGACCATCCAGTTCCAGCCCCCCTGCCACGGGCAGGGACACCTCCCCCTAGACCAGGCTCTTCAAGGTCTTTTCCACCTGATACAATTCTGTGATTCCCTGATTCCTGCCCACCAGAGGAGAGCCCAGGGACCCTCAGGGGGGCACAGGCCACACTGAGCATCTATCCCACAGCCCAGAGACACATCCAGGGAGAATCCTGTGTCACAGACCCCCACCAGCCCTCAACACTGAGAGCTGCCCCAAGCCCCACTCTGACCCCACACAGCCATCCCTCTCCAGCAGAGGTGTGCCCTCTTCCTCAGCCTCCAGGCTGAGCATTTAATTGATTGGATTATCCCTTGTTTACTAATTAGCTTTGTGCTCAGACAGCAGGAGCAGGGCCAGCAGCAGCTTTCCCTTGCTGCCGAAGCAGTTGGTGGCTGATGGTGGCTGGGGCTCCATCAGCAGCTTGCTGTGACTCATTTCTGCCCTGCCAAACTCTCCCAGACTCTGCCCACCTTTTCCTGTGCCTTAATTGTGCATTCTTCTGCACCAGGGTTTGGTTCTCTGTGTCTAATGAGCTCTGTAATTGCTGACAGAGATGCCAGATGTAGGCAGCGTCGACAGAGAAGAGAGAGCTCAAGGGGAGGGACATGGAACTCCAAGCACCTGGATTTTGTCCCAGAAGAGTTATCCATAGTGAGGACAGAGCCTCTTGCTCATTACCCACCTCTCTCCATCCTCCTCCACACTGCTGCCCAAGCCATAGTCTCTTACTCTGTGTGTTTGTCCATCCTTCCATCCATCCATCCATCCATCCATCCATCCATCCATCCATCCATCCATCCATCAATTCAGCCATCCATCCATCCATCCATCCATCCATCCATCCATCCATCCATCCATCCATCCACCTACCCATCCATTCAGCCAGCCAGCCAGCCAGCCAGCCAGCCATCCCTTCATCCATCCATCCATCCCTCCATCCATCCCTCCATCCATCCATCCATCCATCCATCCATCCATCCCTTCATCCATCCATCCATCCATCCACCCTTCCTTCCATCCTTCCATCCATCCATCCATCCATCCATCCCTTCATCCATCCATCCATCTATCCACCTATCCAGCCAGCCAGCCAGCCAACCATCCACCCATCCATCCCTCCATCCACCCATCCATACATCCATCCCTCCATCCACCCATCCATCCCTCCATCCACCCATCCATCCATCCATCCACCCATCCATCCCTCCATCCACCCATCCATACATCCATCCATCCATCCACCCATCCATCCCTCCATCCATCCATCCATCCATCCATCCATCCATCCATCCATCCATCCATCCACCCATCCATCCCTCCATCCATCCATCCATCCCTCCATCCATCCATCCACCCATCCATCCATCCATCCACCCATCCATCCCTCCTTCCATCCATCCATCCATCCATCCATCCACCCATCCATCCATCCATCCACCCATCCATCCCTCCATCCACCCATCCATACACCCATCCATCCCTCCATCCATCCATCCATCCCTTCATCCATCCATCCATCCATCCATCCACTCTCCCATGGACCACCTGTCTCTGGCTAATGCCACCATGGCTTTGTGTCCCCATGCCTGTGAGGGGGCAGGCTGCAGGCTTTAGCTGCTCTGTCACCAGATGCTGGTTTTGTTTCCCCCCCAGCTCTTAATGAGTGAGAATCTGGGGGCTTGAGGGGAGAAGGAAAACCTCCCCTTGCCCCACAGTGACTTCTCTTCCCTCCATTGCCCCCCTGCCACCCAACCACCCACCCCTGCTGAAGGACAGGGAAGAGCAGCCTGTGCCAGAACTCTCCACCCTTTGCAGCAGCACCTGGGGGGTCAGCAGGAGTGGCCCAAGGGTGTGAGATGCTAACACAACAGAGCTGAAGGAAAAGGCTTCAGGGAGCGTTGCCAGGCTGGATAAACCAGGCAGCCAGGGAGGAAGGCCACTTGAATCCGCTGATGGTCCATTAGCAGGCTCCAGGAGGAGATGTGAGCCTGGCTTCTGAGCCAAAGAGCACAGCTTTGGGCTTGAAGCAGCCAGAACCTTGCGTGCGTTACTCAGGGGTGACCCAGGGACACGCACAGACAACACCTTGCGCTTCCTTGCTTACACAAAAGGAAGCTCTGCTGTAAAACAGCTCCACTGCACATCCACTCTGTGCTCTGGGCTGGGGCTGTGAGGCAGGGATGCTGGGGGCTCTGGGATGATGAACGTGGTGCCCAGGATGGAGGAGGAGCTGCTGCCCTGGCGGTCAGTCAAACACCACGACCCAACCGCGCTGATGCTGCCTCCCAGTTGTCCAGGGGATGATTCCAGTTCCTAGAATCCCAGAATCCCAGCATGGTTTGGGTTGGAAGGGACCTCTGGAGATCAACCAGTCCAACCCCCCCTGCTACAGCAGGGGCACTCACAGCAGCTTGCCCAGGATCACAGTGGCCAGTGGCGGGGTTGGAATCTCTCCAGAGGAGACTCCACAACTTCTCTGGAAGGCTCCAGCACCTTACACAGAATGACAGCTTGGGTGCAGCAGGGCAGGGTCTCCCCCACCACTGTGTTTGCTCTCTTGCCAATGGATCAATTGTGCTTGGAGAGCTCTGGGCTGTATGTAGGTCAGGCAGAGTGCTGGCTCCAGCAGTGCCGTGGGGCTGTTGAAGTGAACAAGGGTCTCCCCCTTTCTCCCTCCATTCAACCCCCACAATGCCCAGCCCTTGGCAGAGGGCAGCCTTGGCTCCTGGCCTAGAGGAGGAGAGCATTTCTTTGAGGCCTTGGGCTGGTTTGAGCAGAGCCATGGCTGGACCAGCACTGATGCTGTGCTTTGTACATCCCTCCCCCCCCCGCCCCGGGCCGTCTGTCCAGGCGTGAGGAGAGATCTGCGCCGGGAGGGGAATGGGCACCATGACCCAGTTCATGGTTCTCTGTCAATACTGCTGGCACTGCTCCCTCTCAGCTTTGTGGAGCTGATGGGGATGATCCAGCTCCCAGACAAGAGGGATTTCTCTGCTGGGGCCCCGCTGCAGCATCCAGCACCCCCGGGGGCAGCCCAAAGGAGGAGGGAGCAGGATGGCCCTTGTGTGGCTGCTCCCATGGCTGACTCTCCATGGGAGGGGAGCTGATAAAGGACGTCCCAGCCTTCACCCCTGGGACCTCTGCTTTGGGCCACCCAGCTGTGATTTCCCCTCAGAATCCCCTTTATCACTCAAGGAGGAAACCCAAATCCTCTGGGATCTGCTGGCTGGAGGGAGGGGGAGGGCTGGGGAGGGGGAAGCAGAGGAGCAACTCTCTCCAAGGCAGAGGATTCAGTAGTTGAGAGCAAACTTTGCACCAGCTGAGGATCTGACCTTGTGTTCTCTGCTAGGAACAAACAAGAGGAGAAGGAGGATCATGTTCTTGTGCCTGAAGTTTGGAGTGGACCAAGCCCCTGCTGCTCTGAGCTCCTGCAATGAATGGCTATAAACAAGATGCCTTTCCAGGGGCTGAATTAAACAAGGAACTCGAGTCCTGCCTGGGCTTTAAGAGATGTTTATTTGGCCTCCCTGCCTCCCCATAAAAGAGTTGCACAAGGACTCAGTAAATTTTAACCCCCACATTGTTCTTGGGTAAACACTGCCCCTTCTCCACCAGGAGGGGTGCTGGCAGCTGAGATAATAAGGACACAGTTTGCTCCTGCTCTGCAGAGCATGCAGCCTCCCAGCACCGCTCCAGAGGTAGCCCTGGGGAGCATCAGCACCACTCCCAGAGCCTGCAGCCCCCGTGGCAGACAGAGGCCTGCAGGCTTTGGGCTGGTTTCTGCACCTTTCTGCCAGAAAGGTGTTGGCAAGAAGGGTGGAGATGGCTTTGGACACATCCAGGAGCAGTGGAAGGTGTCCCTGTCCAGAGCAGGGAGGTCAGAACTAGATGATCCCTAAGCTCCCTTCCAACTGAAGCCATTCTATGGTTCCATGTTTCCATGATCCTGTGGTTCTATGGTTCTATGTTTCCACGGTTCCATGGTTCTGTGATTCCATGATTCCATGGTTCCATAGTTCCATGGTTCCATAGTTCCATGGTTCTATGGTTCTATGGTTCCATGATTCCATGATTCCATGGTTCTATGGTTCCATGTTTCCATGGTTCTATGATTCCATGATTCCATGATTCCATGGTTCCATGGTTCCATGGTTCCATGGTTCCATGATTCCATGTTTCCATGGTTCTATGATTCCATGATTCCATGGTTCCATGGTTCTATGATTCCATGATTCCATGATTCCATGGTTCCATGGTTCCATGGTTCCATGGTTCCATGATTCCATGATTCCATGATTCCATGGTTCTATGATTCTATGGTTCCATGGTTCTATGGTTCCATGATTCCATGATTCCATGGTTCCATGGTTCCATGATTCCATTATTCTGTGGTTCTATGGTTCCATGGTTCTATGATTCCATGGTTCTATGGTTCCATGATTCCATGATTCCATGGTTCCATGGTTCCATGATTCCATGATTCCATGGTTCTATGATTCCATGATTCTGTGGTTCTATGGTTCTATGATTCCATGTTTCCATGGTTCTATGGTTCTATGGTTCCATGGTTCTATGGTTCTGTGGTTCCATGGTTCTATGCTTCCATGATTCCATGGTTCCATGGTTCTATGGTTCCATGGTTCTATGGTTCTGTGGTTCCATGGTTCTATGGTTCCATGATTCCATGGTTCCATGGTTCTATGGTTCTATGGTTCCATGGTTCTATGGTTCCATGGTTCCATGGTTCTATGGTTCCATGATTCCATGGTTCCATGGTTCCATGGTTCTATGGTTCTATGGTTCCATGGTTCCATGGTTCTATGGTTCCATGATTCCATGGTTCCATGGTTCTATGGTTCTATGGTTCCATGGTTCCATGGTTCTGTGGTTCCATGGTTCCATGATTCCATGGTTCTATTACTCCTTTGGTAGGACAAGAGGCCTCAGGTCCCCCAGGACAGGCTTAGGTTGGCCATGAGGAACAACTTCTTCCCCAAGAGGTTTGCCAAGCCCTGGCCCAGGCTGCCCAGGGCAGTGGTGGAGTCCCCATCCCTGGAGGGGTTTGAAAGCTGTGCAGATGTGGTGCTGAGGGCCATGGCTGAGTGGTGCCCTGGCAGTGCTGGGTTGGACCTGATGATCTGAAAGGTCTCTTCCACCCAAAGCAATTCCATTGCCCTTCCTGCAGGCAGGGCTGAAGGGAAGTGAAGCACTGAGAGCTTCCTCCTCCTGAATGTGCTTTGTCACAGCCAGGATCCGTGGTGAACGCTCAGCAAACCAACCAACAAAAAGGCTGAGGAGGATTCAGACCACTCCAGACTCTGCCTGCTTGGATTTCCACCCTCTGAACAACCTGCACTTTGGGAGCATCTGCTGGCACCCAGCTGGGTGGGGAGCTGGCTCTGCACAGCCCCCAGCAGGCAGGCAAGGAGAGCAGCCTGCAGGGTGCTGCCTGCTGCGGGAAGCAAAAAGGGCTTTGGCTGCTCACCAGGGCAAGGCTGAGGCAAAGCATGAAGAGCAAACCCCAGTGCCCTGCTGTGGAAGCCAGAACAGCTCTCCCTGCCTTAGCAGGACCCCTCAAGAACCCCCTACCTCAGCAGGACCCCTCAAGAAGCCTCCTGCCTCAGCAGGATGCCTCAAGAAGCTTCCTACCTTAGCAGGACCCCTCAAGATGCCTCCTGCCTTAGCAGGACCCCTCAAGAAGCCTCCTGCCTTAGCAGGACCCCTCAAGAAGCCTCCTGCTTTAGCAGGACCCTCAAGAAGCTTCCTTCTTTAGCAGGACCCCTCAAGAAGCCTCCTGCTTTAGCAGGACCCCTCAAGAAGCCTCCTGCTTTAGCAGGACCCCTCAAGAAGCCTTCTACCTTAGCAGGACCCCTCAAGAAGCCTCCTGCCTTAGCAGGACCCCTCAAGAAGCCTCCTGCTTTAGCAGGACCCTCAAGAAGCTTCCTTCTTTAGCAGGACCCCTCAAGAAGCCTCCTGCCTTAGCAGGACCCCTCAAGAAGCCTTCTACCTTAGCAGGACCCCTCAAGAAGCCTCCTGCCTTAGCAGGACCCCTCAAGAACCTCCTGCCTTAGCAGGACCCCTCAAGAAGCTTCCTTCTTTAGCAGGACCCCTCAAGAAGCCTCCTGCCTTAGCAGGACCCCTCAAGAATCCCTCTGCCTTAACAGGACCCCTCAAGAACTCCCCACTCCCCTCCTTTTGGGGGTGTTCTGAGGAGTCTCTCCTATTTCAGGGGGAGGGGAAATGTTAGCAGCAGGATGCAAGATGCTGAAGGTGCCTCTCCAAAAATGAAGAAGAAGGGGAGGGGGAAACAAAAAGAGAGAGCAGAAGGATCTGTGCCTCGTGGAAACAGTGCTGAAGTGATGTTTGTTCCCTCTCCTGGGTCTGGGCAGAATGTCAAAGCCTGCTCTGAGCTGGAAATATTTTCAGCCTAGCACTCACTGGAGACCCAAACAATGGCAATTCCTCAGCTACTGAGGCTTTCATTAAAAGGGCTTTTGACACAGGGGCTGCTTAGGCTTGGGAGGACTGTTTATGGCTGGCTTTTGGGTCGTGGGCTTGGGGGTGGAGGTTTTTCTCACTCCCCTGCTGCCAGAAAGCAGCATGCTGCTGCCCCAGGTGTGAGAGACAGGAAGAGAAATCCCTTTGCCTTCCAGCTGGGGCTGCTGGTTAGGGCCAGAGCTTGAGTCCTGTGGCCAGTTCTGGGCTCCTTAGGTTAGGAAAGATGCTGAGCTGCTGGAAGGTGTCCAGAGAAGGGCAAGAGAGCTGGGGAGGGGTCTGGAGCACAGCCCTGGGAGGAGAGGCTGAGGGAGCTGGGGTTGCTTAGCCTGGAGAAGAGGAGGCTCAGGGGAGACCTTCTTGCTCTCTGCAACTCCCTGAAGGGAGGTTGTAGCCAGGTGGGGGTTGGGCTCTTCTCCCAGGCAAGCAGCACCGGAACAAGAGGACACAGTCTCAAGCTGTGCCAGGGGAGGTTTAGGCTGGAGGTGAGGAAGAAATTCTTCATAGAAAGAGAGATTGGCCATGGGGATGTGCTGCCCAGGGAGGTGGTGGAGTCCATCCCTGGAGGTGTTTAGGAAGAGCCTGGCTGAGGCACTTGGTGCCATGGTTGAGTTGATCAGATGGTGCTGGGTGATAGGCTGGACTGGATGATCTCAAAGGTCTTTTCCAACCTGGCTAATTCTGTATTCTGCTGGTGGGATGCCCACCAGGCTGCCCTCAGCCCTCCAGTGATGGAGGCAGCTCCAGAATCACAGAATTTCAGGGGCTGGAAAGGACCTCTGAGGCTCATCCAGTCCAACCCCCCCTGCCAGAGCAGGATCCCCTACACCAGATCACACAGGGACACATCCAGCTGGGATGACTCCACAACCCCCCTGGGCAGCTACCTGAAACTTCCTAATGCCTCAAACCTCCACCACTGCCCCTTGGGCTGGCACTGGGCAGCACCCAGCAGAGCCTGGCTGCAGCCTCTCGGGGCTCACCCTGCACATCTTCATCAACATTGTTGAGGTCACCTCTCAGGCTCCTCTGCTCTAAGCCAAAGAGCCCTCAGCTCCCTCAGAGGAGCCCCAGCTCCCTCAAAGATGCCCCACATCCCTCAGAGGTGCCCCACACCCCTCAGAGGAACCCCACATCCCTCAGAGGAGTCCCAGGTCCCTCAATGGTGCCTCAGCTCCCTCAGAGGAGCCCCAGGTCCCTCAGAGGTGCCCCACATCCCTCAGTGGTGCCCCACATCCCTCAGAGGAGCCCCAGGTCCCTCAGAGGAACCCCACATCCCTCAGAGGAGCCCCACATCCCTCAGAGGAGTCCCAGGTCCCTCAGAGGAGCCCCACATCCCTCAGAGGAGTCCCAGGTCCCTCAATGGTGCCTCAGCTCCCTCAGAGGAGCCCCAGGTCCCTCAGAGGAGCCCCAACTCCTCCAGGGAGGAGGCACACAGGGGCTGGGTTCCATGCAGCCCTGCAGGGAGAAGAGATTGCAGAGGAAATGTCAGCATTTGCCTTTCGGGGGGGGAGGGTTGGAGCTTGTCTTGGGAAGGGTTTGGGGTCTTCTTTGATTGGCTTTTTGCTGTGGGGTTTGTTGCTTTCCCCCCCTCCCCCTTTAATGGCCACATGAAGAGGCTGGGGATGGTTTCACTCTCCAGGGCTTCTCCAGGAGGCTCTCAGGAACACTATGGGAAGTGTCTCTTTGCTTAGGAGGAGGAAATTTGACACTGCTGAGGGTTCTGAGCCCGGTATCCCTGCAAGGAGCCTGGGTGGTTAGTGTGTCATAACTGATCAAGGCTAATCAGCCCTCCTTCAGGCACCCTTCCAGTCTGATTTCCATCCTCCTCCCATGCAAGTTGCCTTAGCCATGAGATCTGCTCACATGCAGGCACACTCTGCTCTGCTCTGCTCTGCTCTGCTCCTTCCAACAAGCAAAGCAAAGGCTGAAGGAGGACACAAGAGACACCCCCCCGACCAGAGAGCCCTTGCAAACAGCACAGCTCTCTTCCACATGAGAGCAAATTGCAGCAGGAGAGGGTTAGGCTGGAGATCAGGAAGAGTTTCTTTGCTGCAAGAGCGGTCAGGGGCTGGCACAGGCTGGCAGGGAGTTCCCCAGCCCTGGAGGGGTTCAAGGAACCTGTGGCCATGGCACTTGGGGACATGCCCAGGGAGGTGGTGGAGTCCCCAGCCCTGGAGGTGTTTCAGCCCAGGCTGGATGAGGCTCTGGCCAGCCTGATCTAGTGTGGGGTGTCCCTGCCCATGGCAGGGGGGTTGGAACTGGATGATCCTTGTGGCCCCTTCCAACCCTGACTGATTCTGTGATACTATGAGGAGCAATTTCTTCCCCCAAAGGGTTGTCAAGGCCTGGCCCAGGCTGCCCAGGGCAGTGGTGGAGTCCCCATCCCTAGGGGGGGCTTCACAGCTGTGGAGATGTGGTGCTGAGGGCCATGGCTGAGTGCTGGGTTGGGCTTGGGGATCTGGCAGCTCTCTTCCAACCAACTCTGACTCTGTGACTCTGCAGTTTGGTGGCCATGGGGGGGTTGGGTTCAGGGCTGGACTGGGTGAGCTCAGAGGGCTTTGCCAACCAAAATGATGCTCTGACTCTGCAGAACTCAAGCCCAAGCCCCTGCCTGACTGGGAACTGTGTGCTCAGGGATTGGCACAGGCTGCTCAGGGAGGTGGTGGAGTCCCCATCCCTGGAGGGGTTCAGGAACCCTGTGGCCATGGCACTTGGGGGCCATGGTTTGGTGGCCATGGGGGGGCTGGGTTCAGGGCTGGGCTGGATGGTCTCAGAGGGCTTTTCCAACCAAAATAATGCTATGACTCTGCAGAACTCAGGCCCAGGCCCCTGCCTGACTGGGAACTGTGTCTAGCAGAGGAGGTGTCCATGGTTTGGGGGTGCCCAGGCCTCATGGTTGGGCCTGATGCTCTGAAAGGTCTTCTCCAACCAAAACCTTTCTGTGGTTCAACAGCACCTGGAAACCAGCAGCAGCCAGCCCCAGGCTGCACTGCTGTGGGCATGGGATGCTAACAGGGAGCAGGTCTCCTGTGCAGCCCTGGCCCCAGGGCTTGCCCTGCTTGTGCTGTCCCACCCAGCCCTCTCTCCCCGAGGTGTCTGAAGCCTCCTCAGCAATTATCCCAGTGGCTGTTTGTTCAGGCACTGTGGGTTTAGCTCTCCAGCCTCCTGTGCACTCTGTGTGTATAGGGGAAGACAGATTGCTGCTACTTTCCAGTATAAATCACATTCCTTACAACACTCCAAAGTAGCATTTTCAACCTCAGGGTGCTAATAGGATCCAGCAGGAGAAAGAAATGTCAGCTAAGTAGCAGGCGCTGTTTGGAGAGTGCAATGGAGCTGATCCACAGCCCCGGGGCAAAAGGAGCAATCCCAGGGCAAAGGTTAAAGAGTTCAGGAGCACTTCAGCCTCCTTAATTGTAACAGGGCCTCTTCCACAGAGCCAGATGGATGGCTCCAGCCGGGCAGGGGGGCAAAGCGGGGCCAGCAGCAGCGCTGGCTGCAGGGATGCAGGGGACAGAGCAGAGGGGAGCACGGCGGCAGGGATGCGGTGGAGGGGACCGCGGTGGAGGGGGTGTGGTGGAGGGGATGTAGTAGAAGGGATGTGATGGAGGGGATGTGGTGGAGGGGATGTGGTGGAGGGGATCATGATTGAGGGGATGTGATGGAGGGGATGTGGTGGAGGGGATCATGATGGAGGGGATGTGATGGAAGGGATGTGGTGGAGGGGATGTGGGGAAGGAGATGTGATGGAGGGGATGTGATGGAGGGGATGTGGTGGAGGGGATCATGATGGAGGGGGTGTGGTGGGGGGGATGTGATGGAGGGGATGTGATGGAGGGGATGTGGTGGAGGGGATCATGATGGAGGGGGTGTGGTGGAGGGGACCATGGTGGAGGGGATGTGATGGAGGGGATGTGGTGGAGGGGATGTGATGGAGGGGATGTGATGGAGGGGATCATGTTGGAGGGGATGTGATGGAGGGGATGTGGTGGAGGGGATGTGATGGAGGGGACACGATGGAGGGGATGTGGTGGAGGGGATGTGATGGAGGGCACATGATGGAGGGGGTGTGATGGAGGGGATGTGGTGGAGGGGATCATGATGGAGGGGATTGTGATGGGGAATGGGTGGAGGGGATGTGCTGGAGGGGACATGGTGGAGGAGCTCCTGATGGAGGAGACATGTTGAAAGGAAAGTGATGGAGAGGCTCATGGTGCAGAGGACACGACAGAGGGGATGACAGCAGCTCCTCACCCCTCAGCTCTCCCCAGTATGCTGCTGGAAGGCAAGGTGGCCCATGCCAGACTGGGACCCCCAGCCACCACCTCTGTCCCCTCTGCTGGGAGCCTGTCTGCAAGCTTGGCCAAGAAATGAGGACTTCTGTCAGAGGGGGCTGATGCCAGGGAGGGTTTGCTGCAAGAGCTCAGCACTGCTCTCACCCAGGCAGACCAAGCACAGAGAACAACTCCAGCTGCCAAGGGAATGCTGCTTTGCTCCCCTGAAGAACCCTTCAGGGAGGGTTTTGAGGAGCCAGAAGGGGACTTGGTCAACACTGCTCCTCTGGCTGTTATTTTAACAGGACTCCTTCTCAGCTTCCCTTGGATTTGGGACCTTCAGACCCCAAACCTGTGCTGTGCCAGCCCCAAGCTGCTTTGACTGCAAAGGTGCCTCAGATAACATCTTTTTTTCAGGCGAGTTTTGACTTGTTTTCAGGCACACACATCTGATAAATGTCATCAAAAGCTGATGGTTTGCATGGAAAAGATTTTTCCCCTCTCCCTCCCCTCTACTTTCTTTCTTTTTTAATCTAAAGAAAGAAAGGGGAGAAAAAAAGACAACAAAAAGCCACTAGAATAAAAATATTTCATTCATTTCTCACTGCTGTTTCCCTGGTGATAAAAGCAGGAGGCTGACTCTTGAGACGTGTGCATTTAATTCCCAGCTCCACCACAGCCTCCACCCCCACCCCGGGATGACCTTGAGCCAGCCGCTCAGGCTCCCATCCCGAGATGGGTTGGGGTCGGGGTTGGGGTTGGGGTTTTACCACCACCACCACCACCTCTCAAAGCTCCTGTTTGGCCTCCTGGCTGGAGCGAACGCCTCGGAGAAGGCCGTTCCCGGCGGGCAGGAAGGTCTCTTGCCCGTCCCACCGCCCAGCCGCCCCGCGCCGGAGGTGCTGCCCGCTGCGGGCGCTGCGCTCTGCAGCCCACCGGGGCTGGCCCTGGGCTCCCGAGCGCTGGTTTGAGGGACGCGGATGCCACCTCGTGGGAAGAGCTGGGCTTAGCCCCCACGGGCGGCTGCAAACATCCCTGGCCCTCTGTTCCTCCCGCTCCAGGTTTCTACAGGTACCCCCCACCTCCGCCCCGAGCCCAGAGACATTCACTTGGACAAGCTGGAGAAGGGAACCTCATGAGGCTCAAGCAGGTCAAGGTCCTGCAGCTGGGGCAGGGCAATTCCTGGTGTCAGCAGATGCTGGGGGATGACTGAGAGCAGCTCTGAGAAGGACTTGGGGTGCTGGGGGTGAGGGAAAGCTGGAGATGAGGCAGCAGCATGTGCTCACAGCCCAGCCCCAGCTGTGCCCTGGGGGCTGATCCCCAGCAGGGAGGGGATTCTGCCCCTCTGCTGTGCTCTGCTGAGACACCCCCCTGCAGTGCTGGGGCTGCTCTGGAGTCCTCAGCACAGGCAGGGACCTGTTGGAGCAGATCCAGGGGAGGTCACAGCAATGCTGGGAGGATGGAAGTCCTCTGCTGTGAGGTCAGGCTGAGGGAGTTGGGGTTGTTCAACCTGGAGAAGAGAAGGCTCCAGGGAGACCTTCTGGAGGCCTTTCAGTACTTAAAGGAGCTGAGAAGAGAGAGGGACTCTTCAAGAGGGAGTGCAGTGAGGGGACAAGGGGTGATGCAGCAGGGTTGGGCTAGATGAGCTTTAAAGGTCCTTTCCCACCCAAACCAGTCTGACTCTGTGATTCTACAATGAAATAGTCCCCATTCTGTGCCAGCCAGATAGCTCCAACAGGGAGAGGGGGAGGGAGGGGGAGAGGGATGGGGAGAGGGGAGGAGAGGGAGAGAAAAGGAGAGGGAGAGGGAGAGAAAAGGAGAGGGAGAGGGAGAGAAAAGGAGAGGGAGAGGGAGAGGAGAGGAGAGGGAGAGGAGAGGAGAGGAGAGGAGAGGAGAGGAGAGGAGAGGAGAGGAGAGGAGAGGAGAGGAGAGGAGAGGAGAGGAGAGGAGAGGGAGAGGGAGAGGGAGAGGGAGAGGGAGAGGGAGAGGGAGAGGGAGAGGGAGAGGGAGAGGGAGAGGGAGAGGGAGAGGGAGAGGGAGAGGGAGAGGGAGAGGGAGAGGGAGAGGGAGAGGGAGAGGGAGAGAAAAGGAGAGGGAGAGAAAAGGAGAGGGAGAGAATCTTGCCCAGCTCTAAGAGCAGGAATGGAGGCATCCCTGCTCCCAGCCACCCCCTGAGCGTTCCCCACTCCCTTCAACCCTGAGGAGCTGCCATGATTTACCCCCAAACAGTAACTAAGCCCTTTGCAGTCACTCCCTCCCTCCTCCTCCTCCTCCTCCCAGTGAGATGAGGAAGAGGATGGATTAAAAAAACCACAGGAAAACTTGTGGGTCGAGATAAGAAGAGTTTAATAACTAAAATAAAATATTATAGTAAAATATAGCAATAATCAAATGAAATCAGGAATATAACCCCAAAAAGAGAGAGAGAGAAATAAACCCCCCCAGAAAAGACAAGTGATGCAGAATGCACCTCCCACAGCCACCTCCCCCCAGCTCATAGCCTGGTCATGATTCCTATGGCATGGAATATCCCTTTGGATAGCTCAGGTGAGCTCCTGGCCATGCTGCCCCCCTCCTCACCCCCACCTCCCCCAGCTTCCTCTGGCAGAGCAAGGGGAACTGAAAGATCCTGAGCTGAGGATGAAAGCCACCGAGCAGCAACTACAACCTCACCACTGCAGCCACCCCACAGCACTGGGCAGGCTACTGGGCAGGAAATGATCCCAGCTTCGGAGCAGCCAAGTGACCAAGAGCTCACCTGGGCCACAGCTGAGATCCTTTCTCTTGTCTCACGGGGCAGGGATGGGCTGATGGCCTCTGGATCTGCCTCTTCCTCCCCTTCTGCTGACGGCCCTGGTTCGTCTCCATCCCTCACCACAGGGGCTCAGGAGAGGAGCAGGGCAGCAAGGAGGCAGGGCAGCAGGAGGCAGCTGCCAGTGAGGCTGGGGGACGGCTGGGGCGCTCGGGGGGCCCCGTTGCAGAGGTCTGTGTCGCAGCAGTGGATGCGGACCCCCGGCAGCTCCTGCTGCTGGCAGTGCCGGGAGGTGGCACAGCCGCTGGTCAGCAGGATGCCCAGGACCACTGCAAGGCAAGCAGAGTGCAGGGCATCAGGGACAGGGGGGGCAGGAGGTGGATGCTCTGCCAGCCTTATGCCAGGGCCAGACCCTGTGAGAGTTATAGAATCACAGAGCTGTCAGGGTTGGAATGGAGCTCAGCCACTTCCAACCCCCCTGCCATGGGCAGGGACACCTCACACTACAGCAGGTTGCTCACAGCCACATCCAGCCTGGCTGCAAACACCTCCAGGCAGGAGGCTGCCACCACCTCCCTGGGCAACCTGTGCCAGGCTCTCACCACCCTCATGGGCAACAACTTCTTCCTCACATCCAATCTCAATCTCCCCACTTCTACTTTTGCTCCATCCCCCCCAGTCCTATCACTCCCTGACACCCTCCAAAGTCCCTCCCCAGCTTCCTTGTAGCCCCCTGCAGATACTGGAAGGCCACAATTAGGTCTCCTGGGAGCCTTCTCTCCTCCAGACTGAACAACCCCAACTCCCTCAGTCTGTGCTCACAGCAGAGCAGCTCCAGCCCTCTGCTCATCCTTGTGGCCCTTCTCTGGACACCTTCCAGCACCTCCAGAGCCTTTCTGTGCTAGGGGCTGCAGAACTGGCACCTGGGCAGAGCAGAGAGGGAGGCTGGAAGGCTGCAGGGTGTGTTTGGGGGGTGGGCACCCCCCCAGGGAGCCCTGAGGGCAGACTCACCACTCTCTGTCTTAATGCAGAACCGGTGCTTGAAGCCCTGGTGGGAGTGGGAGCAGGTGATCACCTCCGGGCTGGAGCAGCCCATGTCCACGTTCTTGGTGCCAACGATGATGTTGCAGCCATAGCACTGCAGCCCAGACACTAAACGAGAACCACAGGAAACCAAGCTGGGTTTTTCTTTGCTTTGCTTTCATCCTCTCCCCAGCTGCTCCCTGAGGACAACTTTGCAGCCTCGCCGAGTCGCATTAAGCGAGCCAGAGCCCCGAAGCTGCCCGCCCCAGCGGGTCCGGCACGGAAGCCTCTCCCGCTAGAGGTCAGTGCGGAATCGGGGATTAGCTGCAGCTTTGCTCCGGGATCAAACCGTGGGAACCAGGATGCTCTGAACCAGCAAAGGGCCAGGGAAACCTCCCAGCCGCAGACATGGCCCAGCCAGGGCTCAGCCGCTCTCGGAAGCAGCCCCGGCCGCTTTTCACCGCGTTCCAACAGCTGCAGCGGCGGTCGCACCGGAGGGATGGTTTCGCACAGCCACAGAGTGGTTTGGGTTGGAAGGGACCTTTAGAGGTCGCCAAGTCCGACCCCTTTGCGGTCAGCAGGGACTTGTCTGCAGCTAGAGCAGGCTGCTCACAGCCCCAAACAACCTGACCTGCAACGGTTCCAAGGGATGAGGCATCCACCACCCCGGAGTGGTTTTGGTTTCCTCTCTGAAGGTGCTCCTGGTTTTGTCTCAGGGTCTACCAAGAGGCAAAAACAACCCAGGAAGAGAAGGAAAAGCCTTGCTCAGAACAGCTGTGACCCAGCAGCCTTGGGACAGTGGCCTTGGTGCGTGTCCCCAGAGCTCTGCACACTTGTACTGGTGGCAGCTCAGTCAGTGACTGTGTCTGAGAGCTGCCCTGGGCAGGCATGGGAATTAAACCTCTTTCTTTCTGCTTTTTAAGGTTTCTTTAGTACAAAAGAAAAGCCCTCAAAGGATATTCATCCACATTCCCCCAGAGCTTCAGGCAAATCTGAGCTCTGGGCTGATCCTTCACAGCAGCAACAATCAGGTTGCCCTTACTGCTGCTGTAACCTTTCCCTGCCCCTGAATTCCAACCTGGAGCCCTTCCCAGGGGTTCCCTGCTGCTCCAATGGGTCTTTAGTTTGTGTGTGTGTGTGTGGAGGGGAGTGAACACCTCACACAGCTGGCCATGGCAAGAGGAACCTCTGTCCCAGCAGCACCAGGGAAGGAGAGTCCAAGGGATCCCAGCTCCTGGCCCACTCTCCTCAGACCCGTGGAATCATTCAGGTTGGGGAAGACCTTTCACATCAGTCCAACTGTTAACCCAGCACTACCTGGGCACCACTAAACCATGGCCCTCAGCACCACATCTCCATGGCTCTACCTTTCCCTCATGCCCTTGTTTGGCACAGAACACGACGGCATTGGCTCCTTCCAAATCCACCGGCACACAGACAGCAACGTGCAGCCACATCTCTCAGGGTGGGAACGTCCCAAATGCATCCCAAGGGTAAGCCACACCTTAGCAAGCAGGGCTGGGGAAGGATGTGAAGGACCACAGCTCCAAAGCACAGGCACGCTCTGCACCCCAGCACCCCAGCACTTACCCTCTGGCAGGACGAACGCCACGGCTATCAGAGAGAGGATCCCGTGGGCACCTCCAGCTATGTGTCCTGAGAGCATGAGGGGGGCAGCTCCTGGAGCCCACCCAGGGCTCAGGGGACACTCACTGGTATCCTGGGGAGCAAGCAGAGCCTTCTGCTGCTGCTGCTGCTGCTGCCTCTTCCCCTCGGCCGGGCACGTCGCCTGCTTCCCACCCGCCCAGGCAAACCCGAGGGCGCCGCAGAGGTTCGGCCGCTCCCCCGCGGCTCCAGCCAGCCCCCGTCGTGCCCACCCTGCCCCTGCCTCTGCTCTTAGCTTCTCCCTTTCCCTCCTGAGCAACTCCCTGATTCCCTCAGCTGCTGCACAGACGTGTCTGCTCCCCTCAGTTATTTCTGTCCTATTTCCTCTCTCCACGATCACTTCCCATTAATACCACCGTGCAGCAGCTCTTGGAGAGAAATTCTCCCTAATCAAGATTTAGCTTTAAATCCACTTCGAAATCCTCTAATTCAGTTGGATTAGGCAGAAGGGGTTTGGGGAGATGGGTGGGGTTACTTTTTTTTTCCCCTTTCCTCCTCCTCTTGATGGTTTTTTTTTCCCCCTTCCTCTTGATTTCTTTTTCCCCTCCTTTTGGGTCTTTATTTTTCCCCTCCTCCTCTTGGGCTTTTTTTTGCCTCCTTTTGGGTTTTTTTCTTCCCCTCCTCTTGGCTTTTTTTCTTCCCCTCCTCTTGGCTTTTTTCTTCTCCTCCTCTTGTTTTTTTCCCCCTCCTTTTATTTTTTCTTCCACCTCTTGGGGTTTTCCCCCCCCTCCTCTTGGGTTTCTTTCCCCCTCCTCTTGGGTTTCTTTCCCCCTCCTCTTGGGTTTTTTCTTCCCCTCCTCTTGGTTTATTCTTTTCCCCCCCTCTTGGTTTATTCTTTTCCCCTCCTCTTGGGTTTTTTTCCTCTTCTCTTGGGTTTTTTCCCCTCTTCTTGGTTGTTTTTTTCCCCTCCTTTTGGTTTTTTCCCTCCCCTTGGATTTTTCTTCCCCTACCCTTGGGTTTTTCTTTCCCTCCTCTTGTCTTTTTTCCTCCTCTTGTCCTTTTTCCTCCTCTTGGGTTTTTCTTTTCCTCCTCTTGAGTTTTTCCCCCCTCCTTTTGTTGTTGTTCCCCCCCCCCCCCCCTTTTGGGTTTTTCCCCTCCTTTTGTTTTTTTTTTCCCTCCTTTTGGGTTTTTTCCCCTCCTCTTGGTTTTTTTTTGCCCCCTTCCTCTTGGCTTCTTTTTCCCTCCTTTTGTTTGGGTTTTTTTTTGTCCCCTCCTCTTGGGTTGTTGAGGTTTTTTTCCCCTCTTTTTTTTCCACCTCTCTCTAAGCTGCTTCCATCTTCACACATGCACCCATCAGCTCTCTGTGACATCCTGTGCCATGTAAAAATGGGCAAGAATCATTTTGTTAAGGAGAAGCAGTCGATTAATTTAACCTCTAAGGCTGGAGAATCTCTGGCAAGGCCTGGGGATGGCTGTGGGGTTAAAAGGAACAACCTGAAGGAGACAGAAGAGGGTTTGGATGGAAGGCAATGTGCTTGCACACAAGAAAACAGCTGCCTTATTAAAACAGTGAGAGGCCAAACAGGGCCAGCCCCGGGCTTGCATCAGCTCTGGAGGGAGCTGGGGGCACAGCAGAGGAAAGCCTCAAGCTGTGATAGCTCCAATCCTGAGGGGGTCAGCATTGGACCCACAGCTACGTGGAGAATCGTGAGCATCGCCAGCTGCAGGACCAGGCCCCCAAGTCCCTTTTGGCTTCTTCAGAGCTGTCCCCACAAGCAAAGCCTGAGCTTCCAGTGGAGCTAATGGGACTTAGAGAGCTAATGCTTACTAATGAGGGAACGTGACTGGAGGTCTGGGATTGAGAAATTAAAATGACAAGATAAGCTGCTTATGCAGCCCATCCAGCAACTGCCTGTCAGCAGCACCCCACCCCCCCCAAACCCTGGGCACCCCCAGATCTCCTCTGCCAGATACATCTCCTAGCCTGGACCTGAATTCCACACAGCATGGAATAATAGCATTTTGCTTGGTTGGTTGGTTGGTTGGGGGTTTGTTTGGCACTCTAAGGTCATCCAGTCCAACCATCAACCCAGCACCACCATGGCCACCAAACCCTGGCCCCAAGTGCCACACACTGGCCACACATTCCTTGAACACCTCCAGGGATGAGGACTCCACCACCTCCCCCTGTGCAGCCTGTTCCAAAGCCTGACCACTCTTGCAAGGAAGAAGTATTTCCTAATATCCAACCTAACCCTCCCCTGGCATCTTCATTAGTGAACGTGTTTGATGATATTTCACTGGGAGGCAGCCCAAACTTGTCGAAGGACAGACATCTACAGCTCAGGAGGGGCAATTAGCACCTGGGAGAAGTGCCTAAGTAAAGCAGCTCATTTATTCAAATCACTTTAAACCACCCACGGTGTCTCACTTGCCTCCAAACAATGTGATTAGAGCAACTGTCTAGCACAGCAAAGCCTGAAAGCCTCGGGGAGAAGGGATAAAATGCAGGAAATGGGATTGATTTAAACACATGCATAAATCAGAGCCTTCAATAAGGAGGGGAAACTGACTTTTAATCCCTTAATAAACTCATCGGCGTCTGGAAGGGGCAGCCAGGAGCAAGCCTGGGCTCTGCAGCAGGGATGCAGCAGCAGCTCTGCACAGCTGGTGGGGTGGGGGCCACGCAGAGCTCTGGGCACAGCACCTGGATTCGTGGCTGCGCCCAGCAAAAAGGCTGCAGCACAAGGCAGCAGCTGGACCTTCCCGGGGGGAACCGGGCTGTGGGGACGAGGGAGAGCCGCTGGGGACAAGGGAGAGCCGCTGGGGACAAGGGACAGCACGGTGCAATAAACCTGGTGTCAGCAGGGACAAGGGACAGCACAGTGCACTAAAAGCGCTATCAGTGGGGACAAATGATGGCCACAACGCACCAAACCCGGTGTCAGTGAGGACAAGGGACAGCACAGTGATCTGAGGTTAACCAAGGGACAGCAGGGTGGACGCAGCCCAGCGTTGCTTGGGACAGGGGACAGCACAGTGCACTAAACCTGGCATTTTGGGGAGACAAGGGACAGCACAGTGCCCCCAGCTTGGTGCTTGTGGGGACAGGTGACAGCACAGTGAAGCAGCCCCAGTGCTGGAGGCAACAACAAATGCTACAGTGCCTTCAACCTGGTGTGGGTGGGGCAAGGGCAGCAGGATGCTCTCAACCCACTCTCGGTGGGACCAGCGCAGGATGCTAGGATGTGTGTTCCTAGAGGGAACATCACCCCAGCCCACCTCCTTGGGCTCTTTTGAGGTGCTGCTGGTGCAGACATCTGGGTTGTTCATTCCCTTGGGATGCTGCAGGCAAGGTCCTTTAGAAAAAGGGGGGAGGGGGGGGAAGCCAACCTCTGCGACTGCTTCCACAGCTGGAAGCACTGTCTGTCTCTTTTAACTCGCCATTAGCTCTGATTAAGTTTAGGGAGATTTTCCAGCCAGGGAGCAGCAGGAAGAGGCCTGGGAAGGAGCTTCCTCCCCGGACCGAGGACAAATTGATGAGCAAATCCTCCGGTCCCCTCCTGTTCCCACTTAAACCTTTGGGATAGCCAGAAAGACGGCTAAACCCTGCGCAGATTAGACGGGTTCGCCTGCAAATCCTGCTTTAGAGCTCATCCCTACAGGAGGCAGATCCCAGTGCATGGCACCGACCCATTCACCTCCCGCCCCGGCACCCACCGCCGGCGGCGCTCGACGCACCGGGCACCACGCACCGCTCCGCCCCCTGCTCCCCGTGGGACTCGAACCCCCAACACAGAGAGGCAAGGAAGTGCCCGCCCCCAGCAAAAGCAGCTCTCTGATTGGTAGAGCGCTTGTTCGTCAGGGGGTGGAGCGCCAACCGCAGGGGGCAGTGGGAAAGGATAAGGGTGCTGCGCTTTGATTGGCTAAAGTGATGAATATATTAAGAGGGCTGCAAAAAAGTACGTATCTGCACTATTTTAACGGCATTTTCAGCGATTTTATATAAGTACTGGAGATAAAAGAAAAATAGTTCGATAGGGAATAGGGAAAAATAATTAAATCGCAAGAAAAAAGCGAGGAAACTTTCTTCACCCAATCTTATATAGAAAAGGTTCAATAGAGGTTTAAATAGAGTTCAAGGCACAGCGCAATGCGTGTTGTATGAAAGGAGAGAAGGTTAGCACTCCCCTTGATAAGGATGGAAGAGGTCCTTGTGGCCTATACAACACGCATACGGTTAAGGCACTGCCACCTACTTCGTGGCATCTAACCATGTTTTTGGGCTGGTTTAGTTAGTTTGGTTTTCTTTTCCTTCCAGGAGGATCACATGAAACCCCAGCTCTCTCCCGCTCCTTTCTTCACCCAGATCCTCCTTTTCCCTCAGTCTAAAAGCACCCAGCAGAACACAGCCTCAAAGTGATGGTTTCTTCTTCCCTCAGTAGGTTCTAACGTGCTCCAGCTCCTGCCAGCCTGTACTAAATGCAAAGCAAAGTGATGTCTCAACCAGAGAGGTGTGAGGTCTCATCTGGAATATTGTGTCCAGCTCTGGGCCCCCTCAATTTAAGGACCTCAGGGAACTGCTCATTTTTCTCAGCTCTTCTCCCATTTATCCTCTTCTTTTCCTCCTCCTCCCTCATCTCTTCCTCCATTCTTTATCCTCCTCTCTTCCTCCTCCCCTTCTTCATCTCTTCCTCCTTTCACACTCTCCCCTTCATCTCTTCCTCCTTTCATACTCCACCTCTTCCTTTCATATGTTCCCCTTCTTCATCCTCCTCCCCTTCACCTCTTCCTCCTTTCATACTCTCCCCTTCTTCCTCTGCCTCCCCTTCTTCATCTCTTCCTCCTTTCATACTCTCCCCTTCTTCATCCTCCTCCCCTTCACCTCTTCCTGCTTTCATACTCTCCCCTTCATCTCTTCCTGCTTTCATACTCTCCCCTTCTTCATCCTCCTCCCCTTCATCTCTTCCTCCTTTCATATTCTCTCCTTCATCCTCCTCCTGCTCCCTTTCTTCATCTCTTCTTCCCTCCCTCCTTTTCCTCTTTCCCACCCCTTTTCCTCCTCTCTGCACCTCTTCCTCCTCCCCTCCTCACTCCGAGAGGCTCCCAGACGACTTCCTCCTCCAGCCCAAGGGAGGTTCCTCTGGCCACAGCCACCTGGAGGTCAGTGACACACTCTGGGCACAGGCATACACAGAAAATCCCACCTCTTTATTATGGCAGACGGTTATTTTTGGAGCTGTAAATACCACGTGGGTGTGACAAAAAAAAGGGAAGGAGATACCAAAGGCTGAGAGAGATACAGTCATGCCATCATCAATACAGCTTCAGAACCATGAATTTCCAAGATACAAAAAGTCTGGGGGGTAGGGGGGGGGTGGGGATTGGTTTTGTTTGTTTGTTTCCTTTTTACACTGAAATAAATGTACACTGCTGGCTGAGTTTGCTTTAGAACCAGATGAGAAAGGGGAGGAGGGGGGGTGGGGAGCATGGAAAAATAAGTCAAGATATGCCAAGACCAACTACAAGCAGGATTCAGTTTAATGGTTAACAGAAGAACTTTGTGGAACTCTGCTCTAGAACAGCATCTATTAAACACACGTAACGAGAGGTCAGCGACTATACAAGAGGAGATTTCACCACAGGAATCAAGTCAGGGGACAGGAAAAAAAGGGGAAGGGGTGGGGAGGGGAAAAAAAAAACCAACCTCTGGAACTTTATGGTTTTATTTGGTCACAAAGTTTGAGCTGAGTGTTGGAAACGAAGCACCCTTCAGAAAGATGCAGCACTCCCTAGTTGCAAACAAGGCAGAAAACTTCCCAGGGGAAACTTAGGATCTACATTCTTGGGGAGGGGGGGAAGGAGGAGGGGAAATAATAATAATAATAATATTAAACCCTCCTCCCTCTCCCCCCCCCCCCCATAAAATAATTCATTAGAAGTAAAAAAGCATGGTGAACATCAAAGGAATAATAAAGCAACAACCCCCCCAAACTTCCACACACCTCTAGGGCTGGGTGAGCGGAGGCGCTGGCACCGAGCAGGCTTGGCAGCTCCTCCTTCGAGCGACCCCACGCCACTGCAGCACAGCATCTCTGTCTCTAGCTGGGAGGAGGGGAGGGTAAAAAGGGGCAGGAGGAGGAGGAGGAGGAAGGCTCCAAACCAAAGCTGAAGGATCCATTTGCCTGGCAAAAAACAGATCAGGCAAGGGGGTGGGTGGTGGGGGGGGGAAACAAACAAAGGAGATGCTGCATCTGGAGTTCAAGATCGTGGTTTGGTTTTCTCCCCCCCCCCCCACCACCACCACCACCACAGCTGTTCCCTTTGGGGCTAAAGGCCAACAAGAAACCACTTGAGGCAAAGCTTCTTCAGGCTCTTTGCTACCTTGGATTTCTTCTCCTCACCTTTTGATGGGGGGAGGGGAAGAGTTTTGGAGGGGGGGGGGGAGGGAGGGAGTTTGCTTTGGGTTTTTTTTTGTCTTTGTGGGGTTTTTTTTTGTTCTTTTTTTTGTTTTCATAGGTTTTTTTTAAAAACATATTCTATTTTTTGTCCTGACAGTCTCTGAAGTGATGCCCAGAAAAGGGGGGGTGGGTGGAAGGGGAGGGGAGGGGAGGGGGGGTGGTGTTTAACAGTCACTCTTCCACAGTTTGATCGTTTTGTCGTTTTCTAGCGCCGCCGAGGCGATGATGTTCTCTGTCGGGTGGCAAGCTGTGGAGATGACCACGTCTGAGCAAAGAGAAAGGAAGGAAAGGGGGAAAAAAAGGGAGAAACATTACTCACAGAAGGTAAAAAGCTTGCCTCCCAGCTTGCCTCTCCTCTGCTGAGACCCCCCCATCCCCTCCCCCCACCTCCGATCCTGCCTCCGGTTCTGCCGGCCCCGAGCACCTGGAGCTGGTGGAGTGAGGCCAGAGGAGGCCACAAAGATCACAGCATCACCAAGGGTGGAAGAGGCCTCAAAGATCATCAAGTCCAACCTGTCACCACAGACCTCATGACTAGACCATGGCACCAAGTGCCACATCCAGTCCCCTCTTGGACACCTCCAGGGACGGTGACTCCACCACCTCCCTGGGCAGCACATCCCAATGATGAATGAAGATCACAGTCTCACAGCATCACTGAGGTTGGAAGAGACCTCAAAGATCATCAAGTCCAACCTGTCACCACAGACCTCATGACATGGCACCAAGTGCCACATCCAGTCCCCTCTTGAACACCTCCAGGGATGGGGACTCCACCACCTCCCTGGGCAGCACATCCCAAAGACAAATGAAGATGATCCAAGCAGCTCTGCTGGGAGCACAGGCTGAGGGAGCTGGTGGTGTTCAGCCTGGAGAAGACGCCAGGGGGACCTTAGGGCTGCCTTCCAGTACCTGAAGGGATCTTACAGGAAGGCTACAGAAGGATTTCTCCTGAAGGTGTCTAAAGACAGGACAAGGAATGGTCTGAAGCTGAGGCAGAGCAGGGTTGGAGCTGAGGAAGTTCTTCAGTACAAGGGTGGTGAGAGTCTGCCACAGGCTGCCCAGGGAGGCTGGGGATGCCTCCTCCCTCCCTGGAGGTATTCAAGGCCAGGTTGGATGAGGCCTTGAGCAGCTGAATCTAGTTGAGAGGTGCCCCTGCCCCTGGTGGGGTGGTTGGAGTAGATGATCCCTGAGGCCTCTTCCAACTTATTGCTACTGCACTTCAAAACCCAGCACAGCCAAAGGCTTCCTTCCACCTCTCAGAACTCCAAACACATTATTCACAAACAGCTTCCAGCTCTGCCCTCTGCACAAGCTGCCACAAGGGATGTTCCATCAGTTAAACCCCCAAATCCTCCTCCACACCTGTGTGTCCTTGTAATTTCTGTACAATCTCTTTTGTCTGAAGGTTCCAAATGTAAACCAGGTTGTCTTCTGAGCCAGACACAATCCACTGGAGGGGCAGAAAAAAAGGGGCAAACAAACAAGAAACACAACAAAACACAACAGTTAATCTTCCTCCTTAGCTCCAGGTGAAACATTTCATCAGCATCATCTCAACACTTCCAACATGCTTGATGGGTTTCATTCTCTCAGCCTCTATTCAGAGCACACAGGCAGCAGAAAGCTTTGTCCCACCCTGGCCTGTGTCAGAGGAGGAGGAAAAGCAACAGAGCAAGAAGTGCTCAGATGGATCTGTGTAAGGACTTCACCTCTGCTCATTTGTTGTGTCACCTCAACCAGAACACACCAACCTATCAGCTGACAGCTGTGTGGCTGTGGCCACCCCACAGACAAGCAGCTGCCCTCCTGCTGCAGGAAGGTTCTC
Source organism: Melanerpes formicivorus (assembly GCF_026170545.1). NCBI lineage: Eukaryota > Metazoa > Chordata > Aves > Piciformes > Picidae > Melanerpes > Melanerpes formicivorus. The sequence goes on from NW_027142533.1 coordinate 494,673, forward strand.
TGCTACTGCTGCAGCAGCAGGAGCCTGCCATGGGGCACTGAGTCCACCTAGAGACCAACACCAGGCTGACAGAGTTAGGGTTGTTCAGCCTGGGGAAGAGAAGGCTCCAAGGAAGCCTTCTGGTGGCCTTTCAAGTACTTAAAGTGGCCATTTAAAAAGATGCTGAGGGACTCTTGATCAGGGAGTGCAGTGACAGGACAAGGGGGGATGGCTTGAACTACCAGAGGGAGGTTCAGCCTAGAGAGGAGGAAGACATTTCTGACACAGAGTGATGAGACCCTGGCCCTGCTTGCCCAGAGAGGTGGGAGCTGCCCCATCCCTGGAACCATTCTGGGTCAGGTTGTTTGGGGCTCTGAGCAACCTGCTCCAGTTGCAGACGTCTGACTGCAGGGGAGTTTGACTGAATGAGCTTCAAAGGTCCCTCCCCACCTCAATCAATTCTATGACCAGAGTGCTCAGAACACTTCTAGAACACTCTCTTCCCCACTGCACTCTGGTACCTATGAAGCAGGCATCAAAGGAGGTTTTCCCATCCCCAAGCCCCTGCTTCTTCCACAGAGAAAAGCATCACATGGGCCCAGAAGCACCTCAAAACCCAAACCCCACTCACCTTTCCACCAGTAACAGAGAAATTAGCAAATATGCAATACTTCTCATTTTTGTGTCCTGTGTAGGTCTTCAGGCACTGAAAAGGAAGAGCCACAAGCCATGAGCACAGCTGGGAAGCTGTTTCCTCAAGTCACAGCAGACTGAACAGATCTGCTTGTGCTTCCCACCCTGCCAGCTTATCTGGAGGATGCAGAGGCCATCCCTGCCCTGTAACACTAAACAATTCTGAGGAACCCAACAGCACAACCCTGAAGCTGTCCCTACCACCAAGAGAGCCACAGCAGTTTGTTGTCCATGAAGAGAAGCATGGAGGAATTGAGTTTTATTCAATGGGTTTGGGGGGCTATTTAGGAGTCCAACCACCCCTGGCTTCTTTTTTTCCCTTCCTCAAAGGCATTTTCAATCCTCCCCACTAAAAGGGTAACAAATTCTGTTATCCACAACATCTCAAGCAGGTTTAAAAAGCTCCTATGAAACCCAGGTTCTCCCATAAGCTTAGCTAAGTCCACAGAGCAAGGCAGGGTTGGTTTTACCTTTCCTTTGCTGTAGTCCCAAAGTTTAAGAGTGCTAGAAAACAACAGGGGAGGGGGGAAAAAAACAAAGAAAGAAAGATGTTGAGGTCTTTTGATGATGATTAAGAGCAGCAAAATCATTTTCTCTGATACTCAAAACACTTCCAAGCCTGGGAGACTTTTTTTTCCCCTTGGGTTTCTGAAGTACTTACTTGTCCAAAGTTGCAGCTAAAATGTATTTGCCATTGGGGGAGAACTTCACAAAAGACACAGGAGGGTTATCATCATCTACAGGGAGAAGAAAACGACATCAAGAAGTGACAAAGGAAAGCAAAAGCAGCATTAACCAGTGGGGAAAAAACAAATGAAAAGCAAAAGCAGCATTAACCAGTGGGGAAAAACCAAATCAAAAGCAAAAGCAGCATTAACCAGTGAGGAAAAACCAAATCAAAAGCAAAAGCAGCATTAACCAGTGAGGAAAAACCAAATCAAAAGCAAAAGCAGCATTAACCAGTGGGGAAAAACCAAATCAAAAGCAAAAGCAGCATTAACCAGTGGGGAAAAACCAAATCAAAAGCAAAAGCAGCATTAACCAGTGAGGAAAAACCAAATCAAAAGCAAAAGCAGCATTAACCAGTGGGGAAAAACCAAATCAAAAGCAAAAGCAGCATTAACCAGTGGGGAAAAACCAAATCAAAAGCAAAAGCAGCATTAACCAGGCCACAGTTGTGTTGTCCCCCAGCCAGAGGATTTGTTTGGACAACAGTTTGCTGTTTCACTGAGTGAGACTGGACCTTAGGAAGGAGTTCTTCACTTAATCAGGGTGGTGAGACTCTGGCCCAGGCTGCCCAGGGAGGTTGTGGCTGCCTCCTCCCTGGAGATGGTCAAGGCCAGGTTGGATGAGGCCTTGAGCAGCTGAGTCTGAGAGATGTCCCTGCCCATGGTGGGGAGGTTGCAGTAGATGATCTCTGAGCTCCCTTCCAACCTGAGCCATTCTAGGATCCTACTACACAACACTCAGAGCTTATTTCCACTCATGAGAGGATAGTTCCTCTTACTGCAACAGACAGGACAACACTCTGCTAACAGAATGGTGGCAAGACAGGAAAATAGAGCTTAAAGAAGCCACTGTGCCCAGTGCAAAACATCTATGTCCCAAGTGAAGAGCAAAATACAGAGCACAAAGAAGAAACATGGATGAGAAGCTCAACATGTGCCAGCAGTGTGCTCTTGCTGCCCAGAAAGCAAATCTCATCCTGGGCTGCAGCAAGAGAAGCAGGGCCAGGGAGGGGATTCTCCCTCTCTACTCTGCTCTGGGAAGACCACACCTGGAGCACTGTGTCCAGTTCTGGAGCCTCTATTATAGGAAGGATCTGGAGGTGCTGGAGCATGTCCAGAGAAGGGCCACAAAGATGATTAAAGGGCTGGAGCTCCTCTGTTATGAGGAGAGACTGAGGGAGCTGGGCCTGTTCAGTCTGGAGAAGAGAAGGCTCCCAGGAGACCTAATTGTGGCCTTCCAGGATCTGAAGGGGGCTACAAGAAAGCTGGGGAGGGACTTTTGAGGGTGTCAGGGAGTGATAGGACTGGGGGGGATGGAGCAAAACTAGAGATGGATAGATTCAGGTTGGATGTGAGGAAGAAGTTGTTCCCCATGAGGGTGGTGAGAGCCTGGCACAGGTTGCCCAGGGAGGTGGTGGCAGCCTCATGCCTGGAGGCGTTTGCAGCCAGGCTGGAGGTGGCTGTGAGCAACCTGCTGTGAGGTGTCCCTGGCCATGGCAGGGGGTTGGGACTGGCTGAGCCTTGAGGTGCCTTCCAACCCTGACAGTTCTATGACTCTATGAAATGTTCCTACTCACCGATCAGTGTTTTCAAGCACTGGCCTGATGCTGTATCCCAGATTCGACTGTCAAAAACACAGGAGAGGCATCACTGGGGGTTTGGAAGTCTCTGCTCTCATTTTATCATCACAAGCTTTAAGAAAACAACCCCAAATATCCTTTTCTTTTATGAAATGCAGAAGATTTGAGCTGTGACACAGACTTACCAGAGTCCATCATAGCTACTTGACACTATCAGGGATCCATCCCGGTTAAAATGCACCTGAAACAGCACAAAAGGCCAACAATCAACTGCCCTGCTGCTCAGAAAGATGACTTTTTAAGCTCCACTGGAAGTACTGTGTCCAGTTCTGGAGCCCCTATTACAAGAGGGATCTGGAGGTGCTGGAAGGTGTCCAGAGAAGGGCCACAAGGATGAGCAGAGGGCTGGAGCACCTCTCCTATGAGGACAGACTGAAGGAGTTGGGGCTGTTCAGTCTGCAGAAGAGAAGGCTCCCAGGTGACCTCATTGTGGCCTTCCAGGATCTGAAGGGGGCCTACAGGAAGGCTGGGGAAGGACTTCTCAGGATCTCAGGTAGTGATAGGACTAGGGGGAATGGAATGAAGCTGGAGGTGGGGAGATTCAGGCTGGATGTGAGGAGGAAGTTCTTCCCCATGAGAGTGGTGAAGCCCTGGGATGGGTTGTGCAGGGAGGTGGTTGAGGCCCCATCCCTGGAGGTGTTTAAGGCCAGGCTGGATGAGGCTCTGGCCAGGCTGACCTAGTGTGGGGTGTCCCTGCCCATGGCATGGGGGTTGGAACTAGATGATCCTTGTGGTCCCTTCCAACCCTGAATGATACTATGATACTATTTCTCTCCCCTTACTGACACTGTGGGTGGATGGGAGCAGTAAGTCACCCTGAGCCAAAAGCCAGGCAGGAGTTTGGAGGGATAACACCAGCCCCACAATTTCTTTCCCCCCTCAGCCTGCCTGGCATGATTACAGAGAGAGGGAAGGATGTTCACAGCTGTTTATTCAAGCCTCAGGGGCTCCAATCCATGTTTCTTCAGAAGCTAAGCACATGAACACACAGACACTGTGTTCAGAGGGCCTTAGCTGCTCAAACAACAGCAGGGAGATAGTACCTTATCATTCTGAGGGCATGGGATTCTTCACCTCAAGCAGCCCCATATCTTTCAAGATCAATTTACTGCCTTGAACTGCACTCAGAATAATAACCCAGGCCCCAAATCCCTGCCACTCTCACAGAGCTCCTTTCATTTTGGTTGAGCAGTGGCCACTGGGAAATCCACCCCAGCCTATTCACTGCACTGTGCAAGGGCTTAAAAATAACAAGAGCTAGAGCAGAAAGCCACAAAGAGAGGCAGGAGAGGAGCTGTGCTAAGCTAAAGAAGCAGAGTTGGAGCATTGATTTAGCAGCAGGGACTTACAGCTGAAACTGGGTCAGAGTGAGCAGGCAACGTCTTGAGGCACTTCCCTGTCTTCACATCCCATATCCTCACGCTCTCATCAAACTGGAGACGGGAGAAAGGCACAAAGTGCTTTACTGAGGCACCTGTTTGAGGCCTGCAAGGTTAACACCTTGACTAGAGCTTGACACAGCTGGACTGGACACAGCTGCCCTTCCTCCAGCTGCGCTGCAGCAGCAAGGAGGCAAACCCCACCCCAGGGCGAAACCAGCAGGCTGGGGAAGAGAGCTCCCTGAGCTCTTCCTCTCCACACAGGAAAGCTGCATGTGGAGGATGGGTTAAGGGAGTGACTGTGTCCCCAAGCAGAGACAGCAGTGGCACTGGGCAGTTTAACCTGGCTACAAGCTGTGCTTGTGGAGGAAGGCAGAGGATTGGAATGGGAAGGGGTTGTGACTGGTAGCATCCCCTGCTGCCAGCCCTTGGCACCGTGGCTAGCACAGCTAAGGCCATTTTACAAGGCAAGCTGCCATTCTCTGTGCCTGAGCAGGTCATGTGTTCATTCCTTTTCCCTTGTTAACAGGCCCTGAAAATCCTGTGAAGCAAGCAGACAAAGCAAACAGATTTCTCCTTCCTCCCCTCCCCACCAGCCCCAAGATTCCTGGGCACTGGGCCGACTTACTCCCTTCCTCAGCCTTGAAGGCTGCAGGCACTTGGCCAGCCTGGTGGTGCTGATCACCCATCCCAGAAGAGGGAAACATAATCACATCCAGAGCACTATGAACTCTATGAAACCAAGCAGCTTAAAAGTCCTAAGTGGGGAATATAGACCAGAGCTGCTGCTGGACAGGGAGATCAGTAGCTGAGGACACCTTCCTCTGAGGATTGAGTGAGTCAAACCTGGGTGATAATTGTATTGAGACAGCAAACCCTGAATCAAGACCTGACCTGATCTGCAGAGGGTTCAGGTGATTAGAACTTGTGCTTCAAGCTAGAATCTAGGTGACAGAAGTGAGAAGTTGCACCATAAATTCTGCATGCCTACAAACTGCACCACGTGGACCCCGCTGGTAGCAACCCAGTGCCACTCCAACCATAAAGTCTGTGCTACACTCATCACAACATCCTGCTAAGAGAAGAAAGCTGTGACTGTGATTTAGTGCTGTGCCCAGGATGCCTAAAAGGGCCTGCCTGTGCCCTTTGGTGCCAGCTGAGAGGGGTGTGCAGCTCTTGCTTTGCACAAAGGAGATGGATGACAACCAATCACTCACGGATCCAGAGACGATGAGGTTTGACTGAGGGTTGAAGTTGCAGCAGAAAACGTAGTTGCTGTGCCCTTTCAATGTCTTCAAGCACTTACCCTGCAATAAAATGGAGCAGAGTTAAACAGGCAGCATCCTTCAGCATGATAAATGCAGCTGGGGTAAGCTGCACTGAGGTTAATCACCATGCAGCACCCAAGCCCTAACCCCAGGCTGAGATGGGGAGAGGGCCAGCTGCAGCAAAACAACAGGGGAGGAGAAAAGACCCAAACCTCAACCCATTGTTAATGACTGCTGGAAACCCTTTGGGCAACCCAGGAGGACCAAGAAGTTTAAATTACCCACTCAAAATTCAACCCAGTTGTCCACCTCTCATTGTGATCACAGAAAAGGATGAGGGAGAGAGGCAAGAAGTGAAGCTACAGTATGGAGGTTGCACCCTGAGAGGCTGCCTCCAGAAAGGAAGCCTGCAGCTGCACTGCCACCATAAGGCCTGAGTGCTCTCAGCAGATAAGCAGACTCCTCGTGGTGCCCAGAAGCATCCCAAAAGCAGAGAGCACAACTCCCTCAAGGCCTCATTCAACCAGCAGATCCTTGCAAGCAGGGAAGACCACCACCCAGAGAGGAGCCAGTGCTTCAAAGTCTACCTTCTCTGATCACAGCACATCACAGCTGCCTCTCAGAAGACCATGAGCTAAGATGCCAAAGCAGAGGAGAAGGAAGGCGAGTGAGCTGCTACCCTTACCGAGCTTACATCCCAGATTTTGAGAGTTTTGTCATCAGAGGCAGAGACAAGAAGGTTGGAATCTGATGACCAAGCAACATCAGAGATGCCCTGAAACAAAAGGAAACAACTCTCATTCTCAGCTCTGTTTGCTCACTGGCACAGAAAAGCAGGCAGCACAGGCTGCATCTCATGTTCAGCTGGAGCCTGAGAGAGAACTCAGCATTCAGAGCTGGCAATTCATTGATCTTGAAGGTCTCTTCCAACCTGGTCTGGTCCATTCCATTCCATTCCATTCCATTCCATTCCATTCCATTCCATTCCAATTCTATTCCTATTCTGTTCTACTCCTATTCTCTTCTATTCCTATTCTCTTCTATTCTATGTTATTCCTCCTCTCCTCTCCTCTCTCCTCTCCTCTCCTCTCCCCTCCCCTCCCCTTCCCTTCTCCTCTCCCCTCCCCTTTCCCCTCTCCCCTCCTCTTCCCTTCCCTTCCCTTCTATTCCTATTCTCTTCTATTCCTATTCTATTCTATTCCTATTCTCTTCTATCCCTATTCTATTCTATTCCTGAGAGCTCCTTTGACACTTGTCCATTTGAAGCTGAGCCACACACTCCAAAAACCTCAGGGGCTTGTTCACATAGCTCTGACTGTGGCCACCACCACCCTTGCTTGGCATTCAGACTCACAGAGTGGTATGGGTTGGAAGGGACCTTAAAGACCACCTAGCTCCAACCCCTCTGCCTGGGGCAGGGGCAGCTTCCAGAGCAGGTTGCTCAAGGCCCCAGAAATGACAAAAGAGAAGTTTTGTATGCCAAAGAAATGATTCCATTTTCCAGCTTGACAGGCCTGGATTTCATACCAATTATTCTATCTAGAAAAAGGACCTTTTATGATACTCCCTGAGATTCACAGATGGGCAGGGTCCAAGGGCAGGAGGTTGAACACATCCAAGTGCCAGGTTCTACACATTGGCCACAGCAACCCCAGGCAGTGCTACAGGCTGGGGTCAGAGTGGCTGAGAGCAGCCAGGCAGAGAGGGACCTGAGGGTAGTGGTTGACAGCAGCTGAACACAAGCCAGCAGTGTGCCCAGGTGGCCAAGAAGGCCAAGGGCATCCTGGCCTGCATCAGGAACAGTGTGGCCAGCAGGAGCAGGGAGGTCATTCTGCCCTGTGCTCAGCTCTGGTTAGGCCACACCTTGAGTCCTGTGTCCAGTTCTGGGCTCCTCAGTTTAAGAAGGACATTGAGCTGCTGGAAGGTGTCCAGAGAAGGGCAACAAAGCTGGGGAGGGATCTGGAGCACAGCCCTGTGAGGAGAGGCTGAGGGAGCTGGGGTTGCTTAGCCTGGAGAAGAGGAGGCTCAGGGGAGACCTTCTTGCTCTCTCCAAATCCCTGAGGGGAGGTTGTAGCCAGGTGGGGGTTGGTCTCTTCTCCAAGGCAAGCAGCACCAGAACAAGAGGACACAGTCTCAAGCTGTGCCAGGGGAGGTTTGGGCTGGAGGTGAGGAAGAAATTCTTCTCAGCAAGAGAGATTGGCCATGGGGATGTGCTGCCCAGGGAGGTGGTGGAGCCACCATCCCTGGAGGTGTTTAAGAGGAGCCTAGATGGGGCACTTGGTGCCATGGTTTAGCTGATCAGATGGTGCTGGGTGATAGGTTGGACTTGATCTCAAAGGTCCAGTCCATTCCATTCCATTCCATTCTATTCTATTCTCTCTTTCACTCTGTAATTTGGTGTCCTGGCAGTGTGCTACAGAAACCACTCTGGCTGGCTTCTCCTCATGGGAAATGCTTTGCTCTTTACATTCTGAGCCCCTAAAGGCTGGAGAAAAAGAAGATCCTATTCTTTTTATTTCTTTCTGGCAAATCTTTATCCTTGCTTAGGAAACTTCAGTGTGTAAGGAACTTCTGAATGCAAACCCCAAAGGGTCTGGGATTTGTGCTTCCTTCAGAACTTTGCAGAATGAGTAAGTGGTGTGTTTGTGTAGGCAAAGCCACAAGAAAAGGGCAGTCTCCTTAAATGGCATTCCCATCCCCCTCCACACACAGAGGGAAGATGGAGCAGGACACAGTGGTAAGAGCTGACAGGGACTTCCACCCAGGAAAGCCAGCTGCACCCACAGGGAGGCTGCCAATGGCTCCATGGCCAAGTGGAGGCCAGTGACAAGTGGAGTCCCTCAGGGATCAGCACTGGCACCAGGCTTGTTTCACATCTTTGTTGGTGCCATGGACAGTGGCACTGAGCACAGCCTCAGGCTTGTTCCATATCTTTGTTGGTGCCATGGACAGTGGCACTGAGCACAGCCTCAGGCTTGTTTCACATCTTTGTTGGTGCCATGGACAGTGGCACTGAGCACAGCCTCAGGCTTGTTCCATATCTTTGTTGGTGCCATGGACAGTGGCACTGAGCACAGCCTCAGGCTTGTTTCACATCTTTGTTGGTGCCATGGACAGTGGCACTGAGCACAGCCTCAGGCTTGTTTCACATCTTTGTTGGTGCCATGGACAGTGGCACTGAGCACAGCCTCAGGCTTGTTTCACATCTTTGTTAGTGCCATGGACAGTGGCACTGAGCACAGCCTCAGGCTTGTTTCACATCCTTGTTGGTGCCATGGACAGTGGCACTGAGCACAGCCTCAGGCTTGTTTCACATCTTTGTTGGTGCTATAGACAGTGGCATTGAGCACACCCTCAGGAAGTTTGCTGAGGACACCAAGCTGTGTGGTGCAGCAGACAGCTGGAGGGAAGGGAGGCCACCCAGAGGGACCTGGACAGGCTGCAGAGCTGGGCCCATGACAACCTCCTGAGGTTCAACAAGACCAAGTGCAAGGTCTTGCATCTGGGTCTGGGCAATCCCAGGCACCAATATAGGCTGGGCAGGGATTGGCTTGAGAGCAGCCCTGAAGAAAAGGACCTGGGGGTGCTGGCAGATGAGAAGCTCAACATGTGCCAGCAGTGTGCTCTTGCTGCCCAGAAAGCAAATCACATCCTGGGCTGCAGCAGGAGAAACAGAGCCAGCAGGGCCAGGGAGGGGATTCTCCTTCTCTGCTCTGCTCTGGGGAGACCACACCTGAAGCACTGTGTCCAGTTCTGGAGCCTCTATTACAGGAAGGATCTGGAGGTGCTGGAGCATGTCCAGAGAAGGGCCACAAAGATGATTAAAGGGCTGGAGCTCCTCTGTTATGAGGTGAGACTGAGGGAGTTGGGGTTGTTCAGTCCGGAGAAGGCTCTGAGGAGACCTACTTGTGGCCTTCCAGGATCTGCAGGTGGCTACAAGAAAGCTGGGGAGGGACTTTTGGGGGTGTCAGGGAGTGATAGGACTGGGGGGGATGGAGGAAAACTAGAAGTGAGGAGATTCAGATTGGATGTTAGGAAGAAGCTGTTCCCCATGAGGGTGGTGAGAGCCTGGCACAGGTTGCCCAGGGAGGTGGTGGCAGCCTCCTGCCTGGAGGTGTTTGCAGCCAGGCTGGAGGTGGCTGTGAGCAACCTGCTGTGGTGTGAGGTGTCCCTGGCCATGGCAGGGGGGTTGGAACTGGCTGAGCCTTGAGGTCCCTTCCAACCCTGACAATTCTGTGATTCAATTCCATGATCCTGTGAAAGCACAGCCCCATGACTGAGGTTGGTGCTGCTGAAATGGAGGGACCCAGGGAAGTGGGCAGGCAGTGTGCATGCAGGTACTTCACCAGCAGCCTGCACTTCACCCACATTTCCAGCCTGACCTGGTGTTACTTCAGCAATTCCAGCTCCAGGCTGCTGCACAGGGGCTGTGTAAACCAAGTAGTGCAAAGAAGACCGAAAACCAAACCTTTTACAAGTCAAATTGACCAAGAATGGAAGATTTCTGGGGGGGAGGAAAAGCAAGCAAAACTCTTCCCAGGCAAATCCATGCCCACAGACAGAGGGATCTCCTCATACTCACCAGTTTATGGCCAGAGACTGTTTTTTCAAACTTGCCATCATATGCTCCCCAAATTTTAATGAGCTTGTCAGCAGCTGGAAAAGAATGTGCCAGTTAAAAGATGAGCAGCACTCCAAGACACAGCTGTCCCCTCCAGGTGCCATGAAATGTGTTAGCTACCCTGCAGCCACTGAGCAGTTCTGCCTCCCCAGGCAGACCTGAGTCTCTCCATAGGATGTGATTGGTACAGAACAGTTTCTTCCACACCAGGCTGCAACAGCTGAGATGACATCAACTGCCTGGAATGCACAGAGCCTCCAGAGCTTTAGTTTCCCTCTGATGACAACTTGGGCTTCTACATTTGTTTTAGGCTGCCAGTGGTTAAGAGCAGCACTGCTCCAGAGGAATGCTGCAAGGCTTTTGCCCCAAAAGGAACAAAAATCACACCCCAAGCTGGACTGAGTTAAGGCCTGCAAATCCCCCCAGCAGATTTATCCATGTTAACCTGCAAGACACACCAGAGATTGATATTTGCCAGAGAAAGAGGTTGCCAAACCTGGGTGGGCGAGGAGAGAAGGGACTTTTATGAGGATACTTCCAGCTAGAAGTGATTTGTATAGGGCTCACTGCACTGGTTGTAAAGCAACACGCAGTTGAACCAAAGATCTAAGTCATTCCCATGTCTGGAAGATGTTCAAGTGGCCCTCACCCTCATATCCAACAATGTCCTCTCCAATTGCCCTTTCCTGACATCCAGATCCTCCCTGGATACCCCAGGGACAGATAATCACATTCTCAAAGGAAAGCTGTCAGCAATATTGACTGCCCAAAAACTTTTAGGAGGCAGTAAAGCTGACAGGAAGAGGACTTGACCTGCCACTTAAGGCAGTAAATAGTGAAATGCTCTTGAGAATAACCTTCTGTACCCTTCAGGGGGGCAGTGAAAGGCTCTCAGGTATTGAACACCACAGGCATGCTGACAGAAGCGTGTGGTCAGTCCTCCACACCACACTCTGCAGCCCAGTCCAGCAGCACAAAGCTACCTTCCTCACCTCCCAGAGCTAAGCTTTGCCTGAAGATGCTGCACACACCACAATGTTTAATTTAAGAGCTTAGGCTGTGTCTTTACTGACTACAGCAAAGCACCTGGGGTTTCTCTGCACAGGAGAAGAACCCTGTGTTTGCTTTTTGCCCATTTGCTCAGTAAAGAAAGGTGAGGACTCTGCAGCAAGGCAACACACAGACCCTGTGCTCAAAGCAGCAGAGCTGAAAAAGCTTGAAGCACATAATGCCCAAGACTGACAGCTTGGGCTTTGTTCCTTTGGAGCAAGACCCGTGACATGCTTCTCCCATCTGATGGAGACAGCACTAAAGGCAGGCAGCTCTCAAAGGCCCCCCATTTAAATGAGCTGCAAAGACAGCAATACTTACAGGAGCTGGCAAGCCACTCCCCATTGGGGCTGAACTTTACTGAGGAGACTGCTTTTGTGTGTCCTGCTAAGGTGAACTTGAGAGCGTAGTTTGGTTTCAGTGGTGCAGGCTGCAAGAAAATAGCCATGAATGAGCTGAGGAAATGCCCAGCTTAGGATCTCAGCAGCAAGCTCTGTGCCAGGCTGGGTCACTGCAGCCATGGACTGCATGGATCTTCACCCTATCAGAGCCCAGTGTTTACATTCCTCCCCTCATCCCTCCTCTGAATCCAGAACAACAAACTATAGAATCAAACCAGAATCACAGAACTGATTGGAAAAGACCTCTCAGATCACTGGGGCCAACTCTTCTCTAACTCTGCCAAGCCTGTTGCTAAACCACAGCCCTCAGTACCACATCTCTGTGTCTTTTAAACACCTCCAGGGATGAGGATTCAAACACCTCCCTGGGCAGCCTGCTCCAGTGTTTGAGAACCCTTTCAGTGAAGAAGTTTCTTTCAATGTCCAACCTAAACCTCCTTTGGCACAGCTTGAGCTGTTTCCTCCCATCCTATCACCAGCTGCTTGGAAGAGAAGACCAACCCCACCTTGCTCCAACCTCTTTGCAGGGAGGTGCAGAGAGCCAGAAGGCCTCCCCTCAGCCTCCTTTTTCTCCAGGCTAAACAATCCCAGTTCCCTCAGCACAAGATTTGTTCTCCAGACCCTTCACCAGCTTGCTGCCCTTGCTGTCTGGGGTTGTAGGCACAAGACCAACTCATTTCATGCAAGCCAATAAAGCCCAGCTGAGAGTAATCCAGCAGCCCGACCACAAAGCGCCTGACAGATCGAAATAACCCTCTTGGTATTGATCTGTGGAGTGCCTTTAAGTGTTTGCAGTTTTCATCCTTATCATGAATTAAATCACAGCCCAATTTCTCCCACCCCAAACCACCTTGCCTTCTTCTTTTCTCCCTTTTCACCCCTTGTGAAGGCTTCACAGACAACAATAACTCCTTTGTGAGCACCTGCAGGCCTCAAAAGAGTCTCAACAATGACTGCTGCCCCACTTTGCAACCACAGTGGGGGATTCACCCATTGTCCAGCCACCTTTAAGGCATGCCAAGGATACAAACCAACTCAGCCTTTGGAAGGCTCAAAGCAACAAGAAGCATTTCGTTAGCGAGAGCTTCCCCAAAGCCCTGGCACCGGGGAAGAGGCTGAGCTCCATCTGCCTTTCCCATCACATCTTCTGCATGCTTTCAGACAGCAGCAGAGATCTGGAGAAGCTCTTGAAGAGGCTTCAGCCCTCTGGTTGTGGCCTGCCTGTTGCATATGCAGGTAGCTGCCATGTGTGTGTACAGGGACATTGTTCGGAGCCGCACGCACGCACGCACACACCTTGCTCTGATTGGTCGAGGAGGAAGGAGTAGATTGTGTTTTGGTGGATTCTGCATCTGGCTTCTTTTCTTCTGTTGCCATGGTTCTGGAGCTGGCAAGTGAGACTTATGGTGCTTGAAGGGGAGAATGAATGCACTGCTTCAGTTCAAAAAAAAAAAGGCAGGCAGGCAGGCAGCGCTTTGCCACGGAGAGGAGAACCGCGCTGCAAGGAAAACCTGGAAACCAAAGAGGAGACTCTCAGCAGCGAGAAGGGGCAGAGCAGCCCAGCTGCAGCTGGCCAGCCAACTCAGATTCCCCTAGCTGGTCAGCCACACAGCAGTGTTTTAGGCCCTCAGGCCTGCCAACGTGGAAGACCGAGATCCCTTCGGCGCGTCTGGGGAAGCTTCCCTCCGCTCTGCTCCGCGCCGGAGAAACAGATCAGAGAGGCTTCCAGAGGCGGAGGGGGTTTCACATCTCAGTGCCCAAAACATTGCTACCATGTTCTGAACACACAGAAGCACAGCATGGCTCAGGTTGCTGTTTGGGTAAAGACCTTTAAGATCAAGTCCAAACACTAAGCCAGTGCTGCCAAGTCCACCAAAGCACACCAGCCTCTCTCAAAGGTGGGAGGACAGCCTCCAGGGCCTTCCCTTCCCTGATTCAATGAGCTACAGCACACAAGATCATGACAAAGCCAAAACCCAGCAGGCATTGCCAGAGTTTAAGGCCTTTCCTTCATAGAAACACAGAATGGTTTGGGCTGGAAGGGACCTTTCAAGATCATCCAGGGAAGGGATACAAACCCCCCACCAACCCAGGCTGCTCAAAGCCCCTTCCAACCCGGCCTTGAACACCTCCAGGGAGGAGGCATCCACAGCCTCCGTGGGCAACCTGTTCCAGTGTCTCATGAGGACGAATTTCTTCCTGATGTCTGATCTAAATCTACCCTGCTTGCAATGCAAGTTATTGCAGGCTCATATTTCCCCCCACCCCCCAAAAATGGTTTGAGCATCAAATCACACCCTCGCCCACCTGAGACCTCCACCTGACTGAAAGCCAGCCTTGTCTTAGTCTCACCAGACTCGCTTTCTGTAACAGAACCTGACCCTGCACCGTGCCAGCGCTCAGCAATCAGGGTTGATGCTGCAGATGGAACAAATCCCCACTGCAGCTCAGCAAGGTTTAGCTCAGCATTGGAGAAGCCTCCAGCTCAAGCTGCAAGGGTCTGTCTCCAGAGTACGGTCCCCACAGCTCATCACTGGCACCATTCTCTTCGGGGGTGGCAGCAGGTTTGGGAGCAGGAGCATTTGCTCTTCCAGCAACTGCTGGCATTTGAAGCATCTCCTCCTCGGGAGGGTGCAGAGCAAGGCACCACCAGTTGCCTGCCTGCTGTAATCAGCCCTCTCCCCACACCACGCATAAACTGCTGGTCACAACAATAAGAAATTCAAGTTTCCTAATGCAGATTAGAGCTGTTCCATCTGGAGTTAACCTGGGAACTTCGACGAGCGTGGATCTCACTGCCAGCACTCAGCACCACAGCATCCCCCTGCAGAACCCTGAGCTCCAGCAGCCCACACCCCTCCAGCCATCTCCTCCAGCAGCAGCTCCCGTCCCTTCACCAGCACCCCTTCAGCATCTCCCACCTCTCCAGCAGCTTCTAGCCCTCCAGCAGCTCCCGCCCCCCGGCGTCTGCCCCCCCTCCACCAGCAACCCCCCGGCATCTGCCACCCCTCCACCAGCAACCCCCCGGCATCTGCCATCCCTCCACCAGCAACCCCCCGGCATCTGCCATCCCTCCACCAGCAACCCCCCGGCATCTGCCCCCCCTCCACCAGCAACCCCCCGGTATCTGCCCCCCCTCCACCAGCAACCCCGCGGCATCTGCCACCCCTCCACCAGCAACCCCCCGGCATCTGCCCCCCCTCCACCAGCAACCCCGCGGCATCTGCCACCCCTCCACCAGCAACCCCCCGGCATCTGCCACCCCTCCACCAGCAACCCCCCGGCATCTGCCCCCCCTCCACCAGCAACCCCCCGGCATCTGCCCCCCCTCCACCAGCAACCCCCCGGCATCTGCCCCCCCTCCACCAGCAACCCCCCGGCATCTGCCCCCCCTCCACCAGCAACCCCCCGGCATCTGCCACCCCTCCACCAGTACCCCCCCGGCATCTGCCCCCCCTCCAGCAGCAACCCACCCCCCGCATCTGCCCCCGCTCCACGATCGCCCCTCCAGCAGCTCGCACCCTTCCAGCAGCTCCCACCCCTCCACCAGCACCCCACCAGCACCACGCCCCCCCCTTCCAGCAGGACCCCAGCTGCCAGCCCCGAGGGTCTCCCGGGGGTCGCGGCGCGTTCCCTACCACCTCCCAGCAGCGGCACAATCCCCACGGCTGCCCATGCGGTACCGACACGGCAGCACCAGGCCGCCGGCTACCAACCAACGCCCCTCTCCCACCCGCCCTCGCCTGGCCGCGCTCGGGGCTGAGGGGGGAAGGCAAGTTTCCTTCGGGGGAACACCAAACTTTGGGGGGGTGTGGGGTGTGTGTGTGGGGATCCCGGGCCGCGGGAGGGGTCCCACCGGGCTGCGGAGCCTCCCGCCCGCGGCGCGCGCGGGATCGGTGCGCGCGCCCCCCGCGAGGAGGAGGCGGGAAAGGAGCCGGAGAAGGAGGAAAGGGGGGGGGGGAAGGGGAGGGGGGGTGAAGGGGGGGAGTGGGCTCCTGAGGGAAGGCGGCGCCGCGCGCGGGGAACGGCGCTTGCGGGAGCCCGGCGCTTGGTGAGGAGACGGGAGGAGAAACCGGCCCGATCCCCAAACCCCCGCCCTGCGCTTCGCGGTGACTTACCGGGGGAAAGGGGGAAGGGAAGGGGAACAGGCGGAGGTGGCGGTGCCGCCGCCTCCTCCGCGGCGAGGAGGAGCGCGGCCGCGGGAAGGGGAGGGGGCAACGCGGCGGCGGCGGCGGCAGCTCCGGGGCCGCCAGGCGGGGGAATGTGGGACGGCGCATGCGCGGTGTGGGCCAAAGGCTGCACAATGCCGCTCTCTCCCGGGAGGGCTACGGATGGGCCCGAGAGCCAAAAGTGCTGCGAAGGCGAGCGCGGGCGGGCGGCGGTTTAAAGCGGCAGGCGCAGGCGCAGGCTTGGCTGCGGCCTTTTCCTCTGGCCTCGCTGGGAGGCTCCACAGAGGGGGGTAGGCAGGCGGGATCCGGTGGCTGAGGTCAGTGGGATGAGGCTCAACAAGGCCAAGCGCCGAGTCCTGCACTTGGGTCACAGCAACCCCATGAATGAATGTGCTGCCCAGGGAGGTGGTGGAGTCCCTGTCCCTGGAGGTGTTTAGGAAGAGCCTGGATGAGGCACTTGGTGCCATGGTTCAGTTGATCAGATGGTGCTGGGTGATAGGTTGGACTCGATGCTCTCAAAGGTCTTTTCCAACCTGCTCTATTCTGTTTCTATTTCTATTCTATTCTAAATGCTGCAGGCATGGGGCAGAGTGGTTGGAAAATGCCCAGAGGAAAAGGCTCTGGGCATTGGGCAGCAGCAGCTGAAGGTGAGCCAGCCTGTGCCCAGGTGGCCAAGAAGGCTATCAGCATCCTGGCTGGTGGCCAGCAGGAGCAGGGAAGTGATTGTCCCCCTGTACTCAGCACCCCTGAGGCTCCACCTGGAGTACTGGGCTCAGTTTGGGGCTCCTCTCTCCAAGAAGGACACTGAGAGTCTGGAGTGAATCTAAAGAATAGCAATGGAGTTTGTGGAGGGCCTGGAGAACAGGCTGGTGAGGGAGCTGGGCTTGTTTAGCCTGGAGAAGAGGAGGCTCAGGAGAGACCTTGCTGCTCTCTACAACTCCCTGAAGGGAGGTTGTAGCCAGGTGGGGGTTGGTCTCTTCTCCCAGGCAAGCAGCAGCAGAACAAGAGGACACAGTCTCAAGCTGTGCCAGAGGAGGTTTAGGCTTGAGGTGAGGAGAAAGTTCTTCCCAGAGAGAGTTGTAGCTGTTGGAATGTGCTGCCCAGGGGGGTGTTGGAGTCCCCATCCCTGGAGGTGTTCAGGAGGGGATTGGATGTGGCACTTGGTGCCATGGTTTAGTAGTCAGGAGGTGTTGGGTGACAGCTTGGACTTGATGATCTTTGAGGTCTTTTCCAACCTTATTGATTCTATGAGTCTATCTCAGGCAGCTCTCATCGTACCAGGGTACAAGGGCCCTGGCTCAGAGAAGTGTTTAACTTTGATTCATTAAGGCCAAACAGCGAACTTCCAAGTTCAGCACTTTTTCTGGAGAGCAGTGGTTTTACTCCTGAACCACAACCCCATGCCACACAAAACACATCACAGTCTGCCCTCAGCTGGGAGGGAAGAAGAGGAGACACATGCCATTTGCTGGCCCTTTAACACAGGAAGATCTCTGGGCCCCAAAACTTCTAGTGGCAGTTGAGGAAGCAAAACCAAAACCAACAACATCCAAAACAAGAAAAAAAAGGCTGAAGAAAAGCTTGTGGTGCAGTGAAGCCAAAGCCCTTCTCTTCCAGCTTGCAAATCCCCGCCCCCAGCAGAAGTCTGGAGGATTAACCCTCCCACCTAAACTCAGGGAGGTAAAGCACAGACAGCTAGAGGAGCTGCACAGCCCCCCCCCAACAGCATCAGGAGAGAAAATCCAGTGAAATTCCTGGTGCTGATTCTTTCAGGTGGTTTGGGCTTCGAGTTTTCACTCTTGTCAAAACTAAACCTTGACCTAAAATGAGAGAGCAGGAGTCAGATCAGCAGCAGGATGCTGTGTGTTTCTATCACTTTCCTGGGAGAGGGCCAGGGTGGGTTTGTTTCTTTCATGTTGGAGATCAAAGTTGGTCTTTTGCCTCTCTCCAGAGGGTCTGCTTTGGAAGTTTCTGTCTGATTTATGTATAACTAGATAGATGTAGATGTATATAGCTGTAAAATCCATCCATCCACATGTATACAAACCCTATCTGTCCTGAGCACTGCCTCTCTGAAACCTGAAAACTAGCCTCAGCTGCAAATTAATTCTAGTCCTAACCAACCCCTTAGCCTCTAAGTGTCCTGAGGTTTATCCTTTTAAACAAGTCTGAAGTATGATAAACTCCATTTGGCAACCTCCTGGCTCTCATGCTGGGCTGGGATGTTGAGAGCATGGCCCTTGCAGGGGAAGGCAGCTCAGTGAGCAAGGGCACCCCTGGGGGACTGCACAACGTGAGTACCTGGGGATTTGCACTGACAGCCCTTTGTCTTGGAATGAAATTGGACTTGTGGCTCATGAGTCATCTGTGAGGGGCTTTCTTGCTCTCCCAGCCACGCTGCCCCAGCTGGGGAGCAGCAGGATGTGGTCTCTGTCCAAATTCCCTCTCTGGAAAGGAGTGAAGGAGTGGGGCTTGGCAGGCTTCTGCCTCACAAAACCTTTCATTCCATTTGGTCCAAAATAGCCTGAACTTGGAGACATGCCAGGTGCACTGGGAATGACACCTGTCTGAGGGGAGTTTAGGGAGAGCAGCTTCCTGCAATCCTGAAAGGGAAAGGAAAATCCATGAGTGGCTCAGATTGTTTGGAAGGGACTGCTTGCAGGGCTCAGGCTGTGGGGAAGGGACTGCTTGCAGGGCTCAGGCTGTGGGGAAGGGACTGCTTGCAGGGCTCAGGCTGTGGGGAAGGGACTGCTTGCAGGGCTCAGGCTGTGGGGAAGGGACTGCTTGCAGGGCTCAGGCTGTGGGGAAGGGACTGCTTGCAGGGCTCAGGCTGTGGGGAAGGGACTGCTTGCAGGGCTCAGGCTGTGGGGAAGGGACTGCTTGCAGGGCTCAGGCTGTGGGGAAGGGACTGCTTGCAGGGCTCAGGCTGTGGGGAAGGGACTGCTTTCAGGGCTCAGTGGAAGGGACTGCTTTCAGGGCTCAGGCTGTGTGGAAGGGACTGCTTTCAGGGCTCAGGCTGTGGGGAAGGGACTGCTTTCAGGGCTCAGGCTGTGTGGAAGGGACTGTTTCCAGCACTGCTGTGGATCCCTTTGGGTGGTTTCAGGGATGCCAGAACAGAGCTGAGGCCGTGGATCCTGCTCTGACCAACCTATACAACTTTCCCCACAGGTTCCACTGAGACCAGAACTAATCCAGCCCTGCAGATGTGATCCAGAGGACACTCATGTCTGTGGAGAAGCTCCCACTAACTTCAGCCTATGCTGGACCTGCTCTTTAGACCTGGCTGCTGCAAACAAGCTGGTGCTTACATTTGCAGTGGTGAGTAATAAGGCTCTAAGCTTACAAGCTGTGTGAGCCCACGTTTATGTTTTGGCACAATTAGCAGCCTCAGGACTTTTATTTGCTTGGGCCCCTCAGCAGACAGGGGAAGCACAGAGCAGACTTGCTGCGTGTTACAGGCTGCTGAAGAAACAGAGGGAGGAAGAGCTCATAGGAGACCTGCTGCATCTTTGAGGCTTTTAAAGAGCAGCTGATCTCTGACATGGAGCTGTTTCTGTATGGTTGCTAATACTCTGCTCTGGTTTTCTCTAAGCCCCAGCTACATCACATTCATATGTTTCTTCTGGGATTTAAAAAACAAACACTGAACCTCTTCCAGGCTGATATTTCTACCTCCCCCACTGCAGTATGAACTTTACTTGCATCACTGCCAGCATTTGTTCATTTAAAAGTAGGAAACCTTACCCTGGTGGGGAGCAGGTAGGATTTGATGCATTCTGCCCTGCAAAGGATGTGTACAAACACTTACGCTGGGCACAAGGGGCCAGTGGGAGTTGAAGAAGTCCTTCAAAATGGGATCATTGAACACTCCATGTTAGTAAAGGACTGTTCAGGAGTCCCTGGTTTTGAAGAGAAAGTAGGACTGCAGACAGGGTGGGGGTCCAGCAATGTGCTAGAATGTAGCATTCAAAGCAGATTTCCTTCTCCCCCACCCCCCTGTGCATGTCACAGCCAAGTTAATGCAGAAAGGCTGCTGATGGGAGAGCCCCAGACTGCACCACACATGAGCTGACTGCCAGAGGTGATGACAGCCTGCCTCTCCCAGCCACTTCAACTGGAGCAGCAGGTTCTCAGCACTTCTGTGCATCAGGAGCTTCACTCTTGTGTGGTGCACATGGTGGCAAGGCCAGGGGACAGGCAGGCCAGCACCATCCACTCATGCCCCTGGGAGGCTTTCTGTGAGATCTATTTATTACTCCTTGTAATTCAGAAATCAAGATGTTTGATGGTGTTACTGCTCACTTAGAGCACCTCTTGCCTTTCCAGTCTCTGCAAAAGGGCAGGAGGAAAAGTGAGGAGGCACAGAGGAATCCATGGTAGGGCTTGAGGCACCTGCAGTCTAGCAGGTTCTAGTACCTGTTAGTGTAAACTGCCAGCTCAGTGGCACAAACTACTCACCAGCTTGCTCACCTGTGCAAACCCCTCTGTTAACAGCAGGTGCTAGGTCTCTATACCACACTGAATGTGTAGCAGAATCACTCGGATGCAGCTAATTTGGCCAAAGATATGTAGCCATATTGGCTGGGCAGTTTCTCTTCACCTGCCCGTGGCTCTATTCCTTTCTTCTCTCCCACAGTGCTTCAGGCCTTTGTTCTGCTTCTTTTCATGCACACAAATCTTAGAGCATTGTGTCCCACCTTCCAGATTCTCCAGGTAATGTTGCTTGCCACATCCTGATACCAGACACCAAGGTCAGGCAGATTATTTTGTGGCCCCTTCACACCCTTCCTCTCCATTGCAGGGGCAGCCATTCATCTCTCTTCCTCTGGTTTGAGACCTGCCAATCTAGAAGGACATTATTTAAGCCCACTCTGGACCTTCTGTTGGATATTGGCTGTCTCCAGACCAGCATTTAAATCATCATCAAAACTTACATTTGAACACTTACAAGATCCTTTGGGTTTTGGAGAGCTCAATTCCTCCCTGCCTTCCCACCACTTACCTTAGTGTTGTGTCTTTTGGGGCTCATAGGCATCCTGGCTCCTGGGTTCCCTCTCTGGGGGCCTTGCTAACCCTTTTTCAGATGAAGAGTGAATACTGAAGGGACAAAAGTCCTGCAGGCACTGAGTAGCCAGGGTGGCCTCACCAACTGGTGTGTCCAGGTTGTCAGAACTACAAAGAATGAGTCAGAAGAGCTGAGCTCCAGTTTTGTCTCTGTCCATGATTCTCTGCCTCATCCTCATCATCATATTCTTTCTTGGCTTCCCCAGCTGAAAAACAGGGCTCATAATATTTCCCTACCTACAAAAGCTGTTAGGAGGCTTAGTGCATTGTTGTGAATTCCACAGATGAAAGGTGCTGCAGCAGAGCAAACTGCAATTACTCTTTCAACCCTCTGCCTTAGTCCTGTCAGCCTTAACTTGCTGAATAGCACTCACTCAGCTGAGGAAATTCTGCCACTACAGTGCAGAGAATCACTGCTGAGGATGAGTCCCTGTTGCAAGAGGAGGGTTTATCCCCTTGTGTTCAACACCCTTCTCTCTCTCCCACTGGGATGATCAGAGTTGTATAACCCCAGACATGCACTGCATGCTCTTAAGCAATCTCCTCTTTGGGGAGCTATTATTTCTTTATCCCAAACCTGACTGTTAGTGAATAAATTCTGGGTTTGTTTTGTGGGTTGGGGTTGAGGTTTTGTTTTGCAATGCATAACACCATCCCCACTAGAGAGAGCAGCTTCTCTGCTCCATGAGCTCATGCTGCTCCTGGGCTCTGCTGATGGCTGAGGTTTGTTGGAGCCCATGGTGGCTGTCAAAAGTGGTCAGAATGGCAAAATCTGCTTTGTTTTGGGGGGTGTGCAGCTCACACCAGCCTTTCATCTGCATATCCATGTAACCAAGATGATGAGGAGAGCAGATTGTCTCTCTTAAGAAGAAAGGCTGAGGGACTTAGGGCTTTTTAGCTTGCAGAGAAGACTGGGGGGTGGGGGATTTTATAGAATCATAGAATCAACAAGGTTGGAAACGACCTTTGAGATCATCAAGGCTGACCAATACTTCAAGGGTGGGTGTCAGGAGAATGGGGCCAGTCTTTTTGTTTCCAGTGGTGCCCAGTGACAGGACAAGAGGTAGTGGGCACAAACTTGAACACAGAAAGCTGCATCTGAACATGAGGAGGAACTTCTTGATGTTGAAGGCTGGTAGAGCACTGGAGCAGGCTGCTCAGAGAGGTGGTAGAGTCCCCATCTCTGGAGTGATTCAGAGCACCATCCTGTGCAGCCTGCTCTGGGTGACCCTGCTTGAGCAGGGGGCTTGGACTGGATGATCTCCAGAGGTCCCTTCCAAGCCCCACCATGCTGTGATTCTGTGATCAGATGCATGGCTGGTGTGGTATCCATTCCCCTCCACAGCCTCCTCCATTTGGAAATCATTGACAATTCCCAAGTGCAAACAGGAACAAAGAGCTCCCATGCAGGGTGGCTATGGTTTTGCTGGTGAAGCAAGCAGTGGATGGTGAGGTAGAGAATTAGAAGCTCACAGGTAGTACCCATAGCAAAAGTGCTCCAGGTTAGTGCTCCCAGCAGTCCCTGGGGGGTCATGCCAGACACTGAGTGTGGCCAGTTCTCACACAACTAACTCATCAGTCCCACAGCAACAAGCATCTGGGTGGATTTTTGGTATCTGTTTGTCTCTTTTCTGCTTCTGTCCACCCTGCTTTTCAAAAGATTTAAGTCCTACCCTGGCCACCAAGAACAGAGAAGCAAAAAGAGTCAGCATTTACCAGCCCTTGAAAACCAGTCTGAGTTTTCTCTTGTCAAAGCCTGTGCACAGAGCTCCCTGGAAGGATGTACCTTGTGTTAAGGGTTAAAAATAGTGCCATGACAAGGACTCAAGCCACTGCAGGTGTTAGTTAGCAAGGTACTAATTGGGTAGCTGGAGGTGTGACAAGGGAGCACAGAGGCTAATCAGGAGACTTTGGGTGAACCTGGGATGTTCCTTCGAGCTTGGGAAGGAGGAGGAGGAGGAGGAGAAAGCAAAAAGCTGCTGCTAGAGCCTTTTGTGTTATGAAAAAGCTGGGGTTAAGGTGAGCTAGAGCAGGCAGAAGGTTGCATCTGGTGTGTAAAAATGGTAGGAGACAATCAGATCAGAAATGAAAGGTTGCAATTTGTCTTTTCCTCAGAGGGCTTTTACTTTGGGCTGGGAATGTTGTGCTTGAATGGTGCTGCTTTGATGTCACTGCAGCTCCTGTGGGGCTTCTCCAGCTGGAGTCAGCCTGTGCCTGTGTGGCTAAACCTTCCTCTAAACTCACTGCCTTGCACAGAGGCAGATTTGAGGCTCCCTGAAACATGTTTGCTTCCCTTTTTCTGTTTGGAGGACGTAGCTGTGTTCCTCAAGCAGACTTCCAGGTAGGTGTGTGAGTGAATGCTATGTTCCAGGCTGAAAGCTGATAGTGGTGAACTCTCTGGGGGCAGTCTCCCATGTGAATTGTTTTGCTTGCTCAGCCTGATGCACAGTCAGCATAACAATTTGGGATGAAACTGTCTTACACCCACTCTGGGTGAGGTAAGGACATGTGAGGTGTAGTTGGAGACTGCTTTGGAGTTTGTCACATTCTCTATCAATGAGCTGCTCCTAAAAGGGGATTTGCAGTGAGGCTCAAACTCCAACTTTTAACCTGTGGGTATTAGAAACAAACTGGAGATTAGATTACTTGTTAATAGTGAAGTGGTGAGACACTGGAACAGGTTGCCCAGGGAGGTCATGGATGCCCTGGAGGGGTTGGTTCAAGGCCATGATTCTGTGATTCTCTGATACCCAGGATGCTTGTGGCTGCACAAATGGATGGGTCCACAGAGAAACCCCAGAAGTACTTCTTCTATGCTGGTGCTCAGATGTTCACAGCATCACCAAGGTTGGAAGAGACCTCAAAGATCATCCAGTCCAACCTGTCACCACAGACCTCATGACTAAACCATGGCACCAAGTGCCACATCCAATCCCCTCTTGACCACGTTTCCTCTGGACTCACTGCTCTCTACAGCTCCCTGAGAGGAGGTTGTAGTGAGGTGGAGATTGGTCTCTTCTCCCTGGGATGAGGTGGTAGAACATGAGGTGGAGATTGGTCTCTTCTCCCTGGGATGAGGTGGTAGAACATGAGGTGGAGATTGGTCTCTTCTCCCTGGGATGAGGTGGTAGAACATGAGGTGGAGATTGGTCTCTTCTCCCTAGGACGAGGTGGTAGAACATGAGGTGGAGATTGGTCTCTTCTCCCTGGGATGAGGTGGTAGAACATGAGGTGGAGATTGGTCTCTTCTCCCTAGGATGAGGTGGTAGGACATGAGGTGGAGATTGGTCTCTTCTCTCTGGTATGAGGTGGTAGAACATGAGGTGGAGATTGGTCTCTTCTCTCTGGTATGAGGTGGTAGAACAAGAGGAATTTGCCTGAAATTGTGCCAGAGGGGTTAGGTTGACTATTAGGAAAAATTTCTTAACCACAGGAGGGGTCAGGATTTGAAACAGGCTACCTAGGGTGGGGTGGAGTCCCCATTGCTGGAAGTGTTCAAGAAATGTGTGGCCATGGCACTTTGGGACACGGTTGAGTGGCCAAGGTGGTGTTGGGTTGACTTAAAGACCTTAGAGGTCTTTTCCAACCAAAACAATCCCATGATTTATTTTCCAACAGCACTAAGACCTAATTGTGGCCTTCCAGTATCTGAAGAGGGCCTACAGGAAAGCTGGGGAAGGACTTCTCAGGATCTCAGGTAGTGATGGGACTAGGGGGAATGGAATGAAGCTGGAGGTGGGGAGATTCAGGCTAGATGTGAGGAGGAGGTTCTTCACCATGAGAGTGGTGAAGCCCTGGAATGGGTTGTCCAGGGAGGTCCCCTGGGGTGTTTAAGCCCAGGCTGGATGAGGCTCTGGCCAGCCTGATCTAATGTGGGGTGTCCCTGCCCATGGCAGGGGGGTTGGAACTAGATGATCCTTGTGGTCCCTTCCAACCCTGAATGATACTATGACACTAGTAATTTTTTTTTCCCCCCTTTTGCTCTGCAGCAGTTCAATCCTATATTGGGTTCTATCAGCAGCTTTTCACTTCTGTCAGTGGATTGACTTGGGGATCCTGGTCTCTGATCTTTGTTTGGAGCAGCGTTTGGTGCTCTTCTGGTGGGTCTGTTTATGAAAACCCCTGGTTTATTATGGAAATGATTTCCTTGTTTGGAGCAGCTGACAATACCACGACACTTACAACTCCGACTCCATCAGCCCGTGGGTTTCCCCGGTGGATTTTTGGTTGGTTGTTGGTTTGTTTTTGTTGTCACTTACTACAGCCTGCGCTGCTCGCGTCTATTTTTATTGCAGCTCGCATTAGTCGTTGCGTAATAGCTGGGAGCGCGCATTGCCCAATGCCAACCGCGGCTGGAAATACAACAAAAATGAAATAAAAAAAGGGGGAAAGAGGGAAGCCGCAGCTGCGCTTTCAACCTCCACCCACCCCGCACGGCGCAGGGTTCCAGCCGCGGGGCTTTGGGGGGAGGAAACCCGCACCGTTTGAGCTGCACTTTTAAGGGCTCTTGTACCTTTTCGAGCCCGAGAAGCGGCGGGGGGAAGCCGCGATGTTTCCTGGTGGTGTCTGCCCGAAGAGGAGCCTCCAGCCGCTCGCTCCCCGTGGCTTTTCCCCTCTCTTCCACCCACCGACCCCCGGCCAGGCTCCTTCCCCGCTGAGGGCAGCACCTTCACCCACCCCGCCGCCCGCTGACCGGGGCATCACCCCCGCTGCTTCTCTCCCCTGCCCGCCGGCCCGGGGAGGGAGCGGAGGCACGGAGAGGGAGAGCTGCAGGCTGCTGGGACTCGTAGTCCGGGGGCCAACAGCCACTTCTGTCCCGGCCGGGTGCTGGACTACCGTCCCCACATGGCCTTGCGCCCCGGCGCATGAGCCGTCGGGCGCTGTAGCGCATCTATTATACTGCCTTGCCGAGGATAAAAAGAAGAGCAACTGGAGGGACTGTAAGGCAAACGTTGCTGGAGCTGCCGGGGCAAAGTAATCTATTTAATCTTTCCCTTTATTTGTTAGATGCTTGGGTGTGCATTGCTAGCGCTGGGCCGTGCTTTCCGGAGGGGAGGGGAGGCGGGAGGAGTGTGTGTGGGGGGGAACCGGGGAAGAAGGGGGAAGGAAAGCAAAACCCACTTGGGAAAGGCCAATGCTGGCGGTTTATTTATTTATTTTAATTTTCTTTACAACCTCCCTCCCCCTCCCCCTTCCCCTTTCCCTCCTCTCTTCTTCTCCGCTCCCTCTTCTTGCGAGAGCCCCGCGTCTCTTTCCCCGCCGCCCCGCAGCCTTTTGTGCGCCGCCACAATGCAACAAAGCGCGGCGGGGCTGGCTGCAGCCTGGCCATTGATTTCCTCCCGGCCCCGCCGCTCCTGCCCACCCTTTTCTTCTTCTTCTTCTCCTTCTTCTTCTGCCGCTTCTTCACCATCTTCTGCTTCCTCCCCCCTTCCTCCTTCTTCTTCTCGCCCAGCTCCCGAAGACACCCCCGGCCAGGCGCAGCCCCGGCCCCGCTGAGCCCCCGCGCAGGAGCGATTTTCTTTCTTGCCTCTATTTTTTTGTTGTTGTTGTTGTTTTTCTTCTTCTCCTTCTTCTTCCCCCTTCTCTCGCTCGCTTTCCCTCGCTCGCTCGCTCCCTGCCCGCCATCTTTTGAAGGGGAAAAATTAGGGGCGAGGGAAAGGAGGGATTGCAGGAGCCCTGAAAAACAAGCGGGGAGGGGGGGAAAAGGGGAGGGGGGGGAAAGAAGGGGGGGGTGAGAAAGGGGGGGTTAAAAAAAAATAGGGGATTTAAAAAAAAGAAAGAAGAGATTGGGGGGAAAAAAAAAAAAAAAAAAAGAGGGGAGGGGAAACATAAAAAGCAGTTAAAGAATTAAAAGACAAAAAGCTGGGGAGGGCCGAAGCGGCAGCGAAGCCTTGCTCCGGGGCTGTGCGCGGTTCCCGCGGCGGGGCGCGGAGCGAAGCGGAGAGCGGGGCGAGCCCAGCACCAGGCGACTCCCACCCGTGTGTCCCCCTCCCTCTCTTGGGTGCGTGCGTGTGTGTGTGTGTGTCCCCCTGCATGTCCCCCGCCTGGGTCACTGGCCGGTGAGCTGGGAAAAGGTCTGAGCAGGCTGCTTGCGATGGGCGAAGAGTGCGCGGTTCGCGCGTTGTCCGCCTCTGCGTGCGTATGTTTGTGCGTGTCTCTCTGTGTGTGTGTATCTCCGGCTGCTTCCCGCGCGTAAATAGCCGGCGTTTGCTAAACTTCGGTAAATAAACGGAACCCCGGGGGTTCGCTGCCTGAACTCGATACGCTTTATAGGTGTAAAAAGAACCGCAGCTCCCAGATTTATATATAGCAGCCTCCCGCTATAAATAATGCCGCTGATAATCAAATGTGAAACTCCCAAACTCGGACCTACTTTTTTTCTTTCCTGCCGCCCCTCCTTCCTGCCCCCCTCCCCAGTTTGTGCTCCTTGTTTGGGTTTTGCCCCGCGCCCCTCCCGCCCGGCACACGGGGGTTGGAGCATTTGTTCGCCAGCCTCTTGGTTTCACTTTCAGACAAAGCTGCAGTGTTCAGGTGGCAGAGCTTGAGCCTCTGAAGCCACACGGTCCAGTCGTGCGGGAGCTTTGGAGGGAACTCTGATTTCCTACAGCCTGGCTTTGACAGCGTGGAGCGTGCCTTCCGTGAGCTCTGTGCTAAAAAAACCTCTGACAGGTCCCTAGTGGGGATGGACCTTGGCTGTTGTTGTCTTCAGGAACCGAAAGTTGGCCGAATAAACTTCTTTTGGGGGGGGGGGGGTTTGGATAAGCAAATGCAGTGCTTCCTCTGATATTTCCAACGTTTATGCCTTGGGTTTGCATCTTAAGTTCCCTAGTGGGGATGGAGCTTTCTGTTGTTGTCTTCAGGAGTCAATAGTTGACCAAATAAACTTCTCTCAGCACATTTGATGCTTCCTCTGATACTTGCAATGCCTGTGCCTTGTTTTTGCATCTGAAGTTCCCTACTAGTGGGGATGAAGCTTGCTGCTGTTGTCCTAAGGAATTGAAAGCTGGACAAATAAACCTGTTCTTGTTAAGCAAACACGATGGTTCCTCTGATACTTCCAACGTTTATGTCTTGGTTTGGCATCTTAAGTTCCTTGCCGCTGGTAGTAAATTGTAGGGGGGGGGGGGGGGATGTGGGGTGAGTGGTGGTGAAGACAATTAGTAAAGCACACCTGCTGTTATTCCTCGCTGGGAATAGAGAATGTGGGGTGTTTGTTTCTTTCTTTTTAAAGTGCTTGATAGTATTTTTAACTTGCTCACTGCAGCTGGAAATTGAGGCTTGAAGCCGAAATTCCTTAATTCACACAGTTAATAAGGGATCAGAGAGGACTTGGTGGCTGCCACGTGGGCTGCAGTAGATGGATGAGAAGAGGAGAATAAATAGGAGTTAATTACAGCAAGCAACAAGAAATTCTCGAAGCAGTCTGGTTGCTTTACAAGCAAAGAGGAAAAAAAAAAGAGCCCCAAAACCAAACCCAAAAGTGGTCTGTATTGCTTACAACCACCCTGCTGCTGGAGTGCGCTGGGAATGCAACAACATCCTGCCCCCTCATCTGCAGGTCTCAGCCTTCATCTGCAGACCCCAGCAGCAGCAGCCAGCTGTGGATCCTGTTTGATTAGTGCAGGAGTTTGGGGATTTTTTTGGGGGGGGAATGCACAGGAAGGCTCCCGCTGGCACGGAGTGACTCTGATCCCAAAGCCTTTCTGTTTGGAAAGAAGAAATGCTCAGGCTGTGTGCTTGTTTCTCTGTAGTCCACGTGGGTTACAAATACTGCTTGATGCATGCATTTAGTGCTTTGAGACAGTGTTTAATAAGAGGGTTGGACAGAGGGTGACGGTCTGCTTCAGTGCTCAGCGTGAGCTTGATTGCGATATTGTCTTCTGCCTTCCCTGCTCAGCGCTGAGACAGTGGAAGGCTTTGGAGTTGCGGTGACCTGTTGGTGTAGAGCTTAAACCCAGAAGGAATGCTCGTGGCAGCGTCGAGTGGCTGAGATTTGGTCTCCGAACGTGGCTTTGGAGCATTAGGTCTGCTACCTGCGAATGAAAACTTGGCTCCCTTGCTGCTGGAGAGAAAACTCGTGTCGCTTAAACACCGAGGTGCTTTCAGAAGCTTTAGTCCTTGTCATTTAAAAAGCCAAACCTATGTAGAGGAGCATGGTGAAGATGTCTGATGTTTCCAGTTCAGCGAGCGTGCAAGGCAGCAGTGCTCTTCGCTCTGTCTCCAGAGGAGGTTGTGTTTGGTGGCTTGCAAGTGTGAGTGTTCTGGCGTGGCTTTGGTGTTGCTGTGCACCGGGTGCAACGACTTCAATCACGGTTCTTAATAGTCCTCCAAAACGCTCCTTGTTCTGAGCTGAGAACCGTGTGTTTAAAACTTCATCCTTCAGTCTGCCCCTGAGAACGGTGAGGGGTCTAACGAGGCTGCTTGATAACCACAAGGCCCAGCCTGCCTGGCCTGAAGGTCTCCCCCCTGAGCCTCTAGCGAGCTGGGGGAGCACACAGCTAAAGCAGGTTGCCCTGGTGAAGGCCGGGGCTTCCCGCGGCTTTATACGGACATCTTTTAATTGGTACAGGTTGGGAGAGATGCTGTTAAATATTTACCTCTTAAGGCGGAGGCAGGGGCACTTGTGCCCTGCTGCACGCCTAGAATCTCACCCCCTTCTCCCTGGAGTAATCTGGGAAGCAGATCGTTGACAGCACAAACAACTCGGGAGTCAAATCCCTCTCCTCTGCGGCAGCTGAATGATACGGCGAGGTCTCACGTTTCACAGGCTTAATTACTTTTACCAAATATGTTACTCTTTGTCTACTTCGGGGAGGCTTATCAGGTGCTTTTAGCACAGACAGAGCTACACTTGGCTAAACCAATGACCAAAGAGTGTTTTGCACCTCGCTGTTGTTTGGGTTAGTTAGTCCTTGTTTTTTTCCCCCCTCCCCTCCCTTTCTTCTTTAATCCTGTTTGCTCGTCTGCTAATTTGCAACGTTCATTAATCTGCAGCGGGTTCCCCCGCTCATTACGGCGAAGTGCCTGTTTTGTTTTGCGGTGTGTGTTGGTTTTTGTTTTGTTGGGGTTGGTTTTGTGTTTTAAATTGCCGCATTCTTCTCCGGTAACAGCCCGGGACACCCTTGCAGGCAATGAGAGTTCTGGGAATTAGGAAGGAGCTGTTGTTTGCTGTGCCGCTCAGCGAGCTGTCAGGGGGGGCTTTGGAAGGCTGTGTGCATCTCCAGCTTTCTTGTTGCACGGCATCTCTGCGGCGTTAAGTCTGGTTTTGTCAATAATTAGCGCTCCTCGGAGGTGAACGACTTTCTTTGTGGCCGCCTAACTCTTTAACCCACTTGTTGCTAAAGCCAACGTTGGAACCGTTTAAATTCTTCTGGAGAGCAGTGTGGAAACTCACTGTAACATGCTGCTTTTTCTCCTCGTTCTTCCACAACTCCTGTTAATGATACCAACTGAAGAAACACTCATCTCTATTTGGGATTCCTTTTGCACTTCTTCAGGCCTCAGTCTCTTTCCAGCTCAAGTCTGATAAGAGGAGACCGTGTCTGGAAGTATTTCAGCAACGTGGATAACCTGGGCAGAGGAGAGGATGTGTCTCACCAGGGCTTGACATTCTCTCCACCAGCAATGCAGCAGGTGTAGCAAAGACAAACTGAGGTGAAGTCTCTGTGCCTGAGGGACCAATCTGGAACAAAATGCCCTGGCTGAACTGATGCTGCTTGGATTCGTGCTTGGAGGTTTAGATTCAGTTCCAGTTGACACTTTGGGAATTATCCTGTTTGCTCCTCTCTGTCCTTTACAAAGACAAAGAGCCAGAAAAGGATTGCAGTTTTCCTTCTGGGCTTTGAGAGCTATTCCTCTCCTGAAGTTACCCTTGGAGCCCTTCACTGATGCAGCCACACTGATACCTTGCAGGGTGCTCTGACACAGATCCACGATGCGCTTGGTGTGCGTGCCTTGTCCGTCGTAACCAAATCCAGCCTGTGGTGAAGGAAAGGCACCTTTCTCCTTGTGTAACTCCTTTCAAGTCTCAGCTTATCCTTGTGTAACACTGTGGAGGGTGCCTGCTTGTGGATCTTGCATTCTCACAACCCACCAGCATGACTGTGCTGAGATAAATCTCTTTTCTGAAGCTGCCCCAGCCTGTAGGTTTGGCCAGGAGCAAGTGCGGGGTTTGCAGTCCTGGGTTGGTTTGCTGGGAGGGGACACAGGTTGCAGCAGCCTTTTTGCTTACCAGGGCTGGTTTAGCACCGTGCTGTAGCCAGTCTGATGCACTGAGAAATGTGTGTGTCCATACTGTGTGTGCAGGGATTGTCTGTGGGGATCACAGAGTGCCTGGTTGGAAGAGACCCCAAGGATATTCTGGTCCAACCCTCTGTCTTCTCCTTCCATGGGGATGATGGAGAGTGCTGTTCCTTCTAGGAAAGTGTTGCCTCTTCACAGCTGTTCTGTGTTGCTACAGTTCTGGTTAGGGGCTGGGAAAGTGCAGCTCTTCAAGATGCTGTGTGAAAGGAGGTGAAAATGTGCTGCTCCAAACTGTTGCTGGAGTCAGTGCAGACTCTGGGCA
Source organism: Melanerpes formicivorus (assembly GCF_026170545.1). Lineage (NCBI taxonomy): Eukaryota > Metazoa > Chordata > Aves > Piciformes > Picidae > Melanerpes > Melanerpes formicivorus. The sequence goes on from NW_027142533.1 coordinate 526,229, forward strand.
CTACCCATCAGTTGGTGGGATGGAAGTGTGGTCGTTTTCTGGACAGGAGTAAGCTACACAGGAATAAATGAGCATACTTGTGTTCATGCTGTCATGGCTGTGCTTCCTTTGACTTGAACTTCATCCATATGCAGGAGCTTTAGGAGAGGCTTAGGGCTTGTCTGTCCTCTCTGTGCAGGAAGCTAAGCCCTGGGTGCTGTCAGCAGGAGGTGTGCGTGGGGAGGCTCAGCTCTTCCTGTCAGGAGCCTGTCTGTCTGCCCCAGCACTGCTCCTCTGGGGATGTGGAAGGAGACCACCCTTGGGTGTGTTAGGCAGTGGGGAGCACCCTCCTTTTGTCCCCTGAGTTAGCAGCCTCTTCCCCTTGCATAGGGAGGGGTATTAGACTCTCAAATGTAGATTTTTCCCTTGCTCATGGGCTGTTAGGGAGTTTCAGTCAGACATACAACTCAGGCAGCAGAAGCTATGCTGATGCTCTCTCAGTGACAGCAGCTTTGCTATCACAGTTTATTCACACCTTCACTGACCTGCAACTTCCTTGTGTAGCTGAGCAAATTTGTGGAGCTGCCCAACCTCAGCAAGGCACTTCTCAGCTGAAATAACCGTGCCACATGCAGCCTTTTGCACTTGTTTGGCTGTGTTTGCTTTAGCTTAACACCTTCAGTTATTCTGGGACCAGGGGCTTGTTCAAAGGCAAGGCACTTCACTCGGTGTGGAAACAGATAAAGCAAAGACAGTGCAACCCATTTAGGGGCATGTGTAAGTGGTGGCCCTGACTGGGAGGGCTACCACAGTGTAGAAGTTCCTGCTCTCCCTGGCTGAGCTGCAATCAAAACTGGGTGGGTGGGTGGTGTACTTACTCTGCCCATTACTAGGTGTAACATTACTGAGGCTCAGCTAATGAGTACTATATTTATGTCCTGGTAATTCAGTCACTTTCATTTCATTCTTCATCCCCTTACACCGACTGGACTGTTGTGTATTGATTTAGGTGGAGCTGGCCTGGGGAGGTTGCAGTGCTGGAGCTGGAAAGCCAGAGCTTGGTTAAACCAGTAGCAGCTCACTCACTCTCACCACTTGGAAAGCTGCTTTCTGTTTTTTTTCCCCCTGTCCTACAAGAGATCTGTTCTTTTTTTTTCAGTACACTTTAAAAAGTGCACTGAAAAGACACATGGAGTACTATTACAGGTTTTTTAAGTGAGGTTTTATGTATGTCCAGCTCTGGAGTCCTCAGCATGAGAAGGAGGACATTAACCTTTTGGAGTGGGTCCAGAGGAGGTCACAAAAATGATCTGAAGGCTGGACCCCCCCCTTGCTGTGAGAACAGGCTGAAGAGAATGGGGGCTGCTCAGCCTGGAGGAGAGAAGGGTCCAGGAGACCTTCTTGTGGCCTTTCAGTACTTAAAGGGGATGAGCAGAGTGATACGGACATTCTATCTGTCAGGGCCTGTTCTGACAGGACAAGGTGTGAAGGGTTTAAACTAAAAGAGGGACTTTTAAACTGGAGAGAAGGAAGACGTTTCTTCCCACTGAGCTTGGTGAGACCCTGGTTCAGGTTGCCCAGAGAAGTGGGAGCTGCCCCATCCCTGGAAGCATCCCAGGTCAGGTTGTTTGGGGCTCCGAATTACCTGCTCGAGCTGCAGCTGTCCCTGCTGACTGTGTGGGGTTGGGACTGGGTGAGTTTTAAAGATCCCTTCCAACCCTAAATGTTGTATGGCTTGTGAAATAAATGAAAAGCTGGAGGAGGAGCAAGCAGTGGAGCAGCAGAGGTGCACCAGGGAGGTCTGTTGATGAAGGTATTTTCCCTCATGAATCGCTTTGGTTGTGCTGTGTGCTGTGAAATGCTCCTAACGAGTCAACGTTGGGATCTGTGTCTGTTTACTACGAGCCTGTTTCCTCTGTTGATGTTTGCACGGAGCTGCCCCTGAGGATAACATCTGTAGCACTTGTAAATGGTATTAATAATGCTGATGTATGGCCGTGCAGGGCTGCTGATGTAAGGGAGAGCTGCAGTGTGGGTTAGGAGCTGCAAGAGAGAGCAGAAACCAAGCCTTTAATGAGGTAACACGCAGTAATTGAATGCTCTTGGCAAGGGCTCTGGGTTTTATACTTTGCTGGGAATACTTTGTACTTTGCTTCATTATATGGAGGTAATCTTCCTGCCTCTTAAATTCAGTTGGAGATGGAATTTGGCTGCATCTAAACCCCCCCTCCCTAACAGGTGTCACGAAGGATCTCATGGGTGTCGTGGTTTATCTTTCAGAAACGTGTTCAAAGAGCATTGCAGTGTGGGGGGAAGGGATAAAGCAGGCAGCACTTCGAGCTTTGCAGTTGCTTCAAATGCCAATTAGTGTTGTACCTACTCAAGAACACTTAAATGTGGCCAGAAACCCGTTAGGGGATCCCAACACCTTGTCCATAGAGATTCCTCTCCGTGTTTGCTTTTCAGCCTTACAATAACACCGAGCAGGAGTTACCCTGTTAAATGCATAAGGCAAGAGTAACGACCTTAATTGTAGACGGTGGTGGGGCTCTTCCTGCCCCCATTTCACAAGTGGGGAGCTGACAAGCCTCTCAGCATGGGGTGTCAAGGGGCTGAGCTGAGGTGTCAGCATCCTATTTTCCTACCTGGCTTTTGGGTGATTCTTTTGGGTGATTCTGGGCAGTGACTGGCTGGAAAGCAGCCCTGAGGAGAGAGACTTGGGGGTGCTGGTGGACAAAAAGCTCAACAGGAGCTCTCAATGTGCACTTGCATCCTGCAAAGCCAATCAGATCCTGGGCTGCATCAGGAGAAGTGTGGCCAGCAGGTCGAGGGAGGTGATCCTCCCCCTCTACTCAGCTCTGGTGAGACCCCACCTGGAGTACTGCCTCCAGTTCTGGAGCCCCTATTACAAGAGGGATGTGGAGGTGCTGGAACGTGTCCAGAGCAGGGCCAGGAGGATGAGCAGAGGGCTGGAGCTGCTCTCCTATGAGGACAGACTGAAGGAGTTGGGGCTGTTCAGTCTGCAGAAGAGAAGGCTCCCAGGTGACCTCATTGTGTCCTTCCAGTATCTGAAGGGGGCTACAGGAAGGCTGGGGAGGGACTGCTCAGGATCTCAGGTAGTGATAGGACTAGGGGGAATGGAATGAAGCTGGAGGTGGGGAGATTCAGGCTGGAGGTGAGGAGGAAGTTCTTCCCCATGAGAGTGGTGAAGCCCTGGAATGGGTTGTCCAGTGAGGTGGTGGAGTCCCCATCCCTGGAGGTGTTTAAGGCCAGGCTGGCTGAGGCTCTGGCCAGGCTGATCTAGTGTGGGGTGTCCCTGCCCATGGCAGGGGGGTTTGGAACTAGATGATCCTTGTGGTCCCTTCCAACCCTGACTGATTTACAGGTACAGCAGGAGCTCCAGAGCTGCTCTGCCCAGCAGGGAAGCATCCCTGCTCTTGGGTCTTTTCTTTATTGCCTTTTCAGAAGGCTTTTGTGTCCAATAATCTCTCTCTTTTCTTTTGGAAATCAAAATGTAGGAGGAAAAAAAAGGAAAAAAGAAACAACCAGGACAAACCCTTTTGTGTAAAGACTACGTGTAATTTATTCACGACGTGCTGAATCAGACCCAGGGAGTTTGAGGGGCGGTTTTGTGGTCGCTTCTGTGTTGTTGTCGGGTGGTTGTTTTTTCCCCCCCCTTCCCCTACGTTGTAAAAAGTAACACAGAGCACACCATATGCTGATTAAAAAAGGGAGGGGAGGGAGGGCAGACTCTCTCCTTTGCAGAACGTGAACGTTTAGCTCTGCAGCTTTAAAAAGCAAGGGGCGGGGTGGGGGGGGGAAGAAAAAAAAGAAGCCTGCGAGGGTGTAGACCTGAAATAATCTCATTAGGAGTTCTGAAGGCTTGCACGGGTGTTGCCACGTTGGGCTTTACTGGGTGTACCTCGAAATGCTTGTGTCGTGTAGGTATCATCTGAAAGCTGGCCTGCTGCCAGCCTCCCCGGGGTCTGGTTTGGTTTGAAATGAAGGAACCGCAGCCTGCTTCCTTGGCCTGAAATTGGCAAAAGTGATCTCTGGAGCGGCAGAGCGAAGCAAGGTGCAGCGGCAGGAGAAATCCTGCTCTGGAGGAGCTGGGCTGTGAAGTAAGAGATGAATGGAGGGGAGTTAGGAGGCAGAGGCCTGAAGGAGGTGGGGGGTTGTGGTACTGTCCTGCACTGGGATTTTCTGCTCTTTGAGACTATTACTCCTTGGCACTTCGTGCCTCCTTCCTGGCCTGTCTAGACTGCTGGCTCCTTAGGGCAGAAACTCAGTGCATGCTGCACTGTGTCCTAGTCAGGGCAGTGGAATCTCTTGGTCATAGTACACATCCTGATGAAACACAGCTAAGTGGAGTTGTTTGACCTGTCAACTCATTGCCTTAGGTGTCAGGCCCCAGATTTTCCTCATCTCTCCATCCCACTTGCGGTGTCTGCTCACAAGGACAGGCTGGAGGCCCCCACAGTGTGTTCTGTGCTCATCCAGTGTCTGGTGGTCACAGAATCACCAAGGGTGGAAGAGACCTTAAAGATCATCAAATCCAACCTGTCACCACAGACCCCATGACTAAACCATGGCACCAACACCCAATCCCCTCCTGAACACCTCCAGGGATGGTGACTCCACCACCTCCCTGGGCAGCACATCCCAGTGGCAAACGACTCTCTCAGTGAAGAACTTTCTCCTCACCTCCAGCCTAAACTTCCCCTGGCACAGCTTGAGACTGTCCTCTTCTTCTGGTGCTGCTTGCTTGAGAGAAGAGGCCAGTTCCCTCCTGGTATAACCTCCCTTCAGGTAGTTGTAGAGAGCAAGAAGGTCTCCCCTGAGCCTCCTCTTCTCCAGGCTAAACAATCCCATTTCTGCTTCATGCTGTATGGCAGTAAGAACCCTGACTAAGCCAGGATGAACCCCACCAAGGCTTCCCTGCCCCTGTGGCCAACCCTGCAGGGTCTTTTGCTGTACCCATCAGCGAGGTTGGAATTTGGGATCACCATTTTTATCCCCCCTTCTCAGCTGGCTCTCCTGTAAACATGGAGACTCCTCATCTTGACTAGGCTGTGGTTTCTTTTTGTGGTGTAGTAGGAAACAGGATGAAGAAGAACAAGAGCTGAGTGCTCTTGCATGCCTTGTGCAGTGGAACTGGGCTCACCTGCAGCTATCCTGCAGTGAGAGGGTGTGTCTTCAGGGCTGGGTAGAGCTAACTAGATCAACTATCATGGCTATTGTACCTGCAACAATGGCAGCACCCACAAGTCTAATCGCTCTGAATAGGCTTTCCAGCCCCAGATAACCAGCGTTTAACCTCCTTTGATATTTTATCACTTCCTAATAGCTAAAGAAGAGAGGCCAGAAAACCTGGAGAGCTTGAATTCCTGTCTTTGCTTGAACCTTCCTTAGAAATAGATCTTTCCTGATTGACCAATTAGTTAGATCTTGTAGGTGGTAAGTCAGGAAAACCCTCTGAGGAAAGGTGCTGAGCCACAGCAGCTCTGTAGCTTATCGAGAGGGGGAAAGTTGCTTAGCACTTAGCAGGTTGGAGCTTGAAGTGGTTACTGAATCACAGAGAACCGAGTTGCTGTGTTGTGGTTTCTACCACACTTCCAAGGTGCCTTCAGCCTTGTGCCTGCCTCCCCTAGGTCCCCCACCCTTCTATCTTGCTCCTGACATGTTGGGAGCTTGTATGATATGTGGCCATGTGCCAGCATCTTCCCAGTGCTTCCTTTTTGCCTGGTGTCCAAGGCTTTTGCTGCACATGAGCTCTTGGGGGGCTGCAGCGATCCCTGCGAGGTGCTAGAAATTGCTCAGTAGGCTTTCAGTGTGTTGCAGAGCATGAGATAAGAGAGAACTGCTCAGAAGCAGGTTTGCCTCCTCTGCTGTCTGTGTAAACCATGCCTTGCCTGCTGTCTGGCTTTTTGCTGGCTCTTCCCCTGGTGGTGAGGTGGTGTGGGTTCAACCCTTTGGGTCATGCAAGGTAATTTCATTCTACCTCCACCTTTCCCCCTAGGAAGAAGTGGCACGAGCAGGCTCTGCTCAGACCTGAGATTCTCCCTTCCTCTGCCAAATATCTGGTAGCAAAACGAAGGCTGAAACAGCCCACTGCTCCTTTTCTCTTTTTGCATTGCCACAAAGGTGTCGTCGGTGTGCTTTGTGAGGGGCACAGCCCCTAGCGTTAGGGCTCTCCACCGCTGGAACGGGCTCCCCGGGGAGAGGCGATCGAATCCCTCTTCCCGGAGGCGTTTAAAAGACAGAGAGCTGCGCTGCTGAGGGACAGTGGTGTAGCACCAGTCTTGGTAGGCAGATAATGGTTGGACTGGCTGCTCTTAAAGGTCTTTTCCAGCTGGAACGAGTCTCTGCTTTTCCTGTGAAGCACCAGCCCATTCCCATCCTATCGATTGGACTTTCTCTCCCCACATTGATTTTTTTTCCAAGCCACCAGCTGCTCTCCGTACTCTGAAGCCTGCTCCTAGCTGCTTATTTCCACTGCTACAACGAAGCATTTAAGGTTTTCATTAGAGGTCACCCAGTTAATTTGCTCAGGTACTTCCAGGAAGATTCCTTTCTTCTTTCTGCAAGTGCAGTTCACTTTATTTCAGCAACCTCAGTCCGGTCCTCGCTGCAGAGTCAGGTTGCAAAGCTGTGGCTGAGCTCCTCCAGTCAGGAACCTCCAGCACAGGGTGAGCTTTTTCATCATTTACACTCTGCTTTCCTCCTCCAGCCTTGTTAACAAACCCATCTGTAACTCCAGAGCTTGCACAAAGCCAACACATGTCCCTCCAGCTATTCAGAGGACCACAAAAAGCAGGGCTGCGAGAAATGGCCAGAGGTCACTCTGCTCTCCTCCTCCATCCAAAACAAGGTCAACCATACCTAATCCATTACCCAGGCCAGTTGTTTAAGCTGTGCTCAAAAGGGAATTTAAGGATGTGAAAATGAACTTGTTCCAGCCTGAAGCATCCCTCCCTGCACGGGGAACTGCAGCTTCAGGAGGCAGTTGAGCCCCACATGATTTGTGTGTTGCAGGAGGTATGTGGGATGCACCTGAATTCTTGCTCAGGCTTGATCAGGAGGTGCTTCCAGTGGCATTACTGAGTGGAGAGGAATACTCTGGCCCATAATTATCAGGAAAGACCACAGTTTCAGTTGAGGTAACCAGGATAGTGCTTGTGAAAGTCCTGGGTATTTAGGGCTTTTACTGATTCATAAATTGCATTGGGTTGGAAGGGACCCTCAAAGGTTGTCTTGTCTGAACCCCCCTCTGCAGTCATCAGGGACACCTCCATCTAGATCAGGCTGCCCAGGGCCACATCACATCTGATCTTCAATGCCTCCATGGACAACCTGTTCCAAGATAAAGTGGTTTTTGAGTACCTCTAAGTTTGAAGGCATGTGAGACATCTCAGAGCAGCCAGATTTGCAGGGGGCACCGACTGGGTCTCAGATGTGAAGGCCCTTAAGAGGGAACAGTTACTTCTTAACCTACTGGTTAGGAACCCACAGGCTCCTTACTGAGGAACCACCTGCTCTTGTAATAGCCAAAGAGAGACCAAGGGTGGGAAATCCATCTGCATAATCTGATGAGCATTAAACCAACCAAGTCAAAAGCCAAGGAACTGACTTAATCTTCTGTGACCTTTTTTTTTTCCCCTTCCCTCCTCTCGAGGTAATTTAAGGACACAGCAGTTGCATCTCCCAGTCTCAGGGTGTTGCTGGGGCTGTGCTCAAAAGTAACATGCATGAAGAGCAAATCTGATGGGTGGAATTAATGATTTGGGAGGTGCTGGGGACGGCTGAATGGTCTGTCACTGCAAAGCTGTGGTGTGCCATAGGGGCACTCAAGCCAAATTCCCATCTCCTGCAGCGAAGCCAAGTGCAAACGCTTCATCCCCAGGTCTTGAGGGAGTTGGCATGCTGTGTGCAGCCTGTGTGTGCCTGCCAAGGCAGTGTTGGATGGTAAAAATTCATCTGTCAAGGCTTGGCCTGAAATTGAAGGGGGTTTTGAGTTTGAAGAGAACATCCCTGCTGACATGGAGTTGGTAGGTAGTGAAAGCTGCCTGAAATTCAATTCCTATATGGGGCTGTGAAGGGAAAGGAAGGCAGAGTAGGAAGAAAAGGAGAACATCTGCCAGGTTTGTTTCCTTCTAGGGGGCTTGGAGGAGTGTGGTGTAGCCCTCTGTAGAATGAAATGGGTACAGCTGCCCTCAGTTCTCAGTCTTACCCGAGTTAAGGTTGGGTTGGGAGTAGTAGCAGGGGGCTGAGCCTCTCCTGCAGTTGTAGGAAAGTCTGAGCAAGATGATTGTGGGCCTGCTGCTTCTCTGAGATGGGGAATAGCATATGGTGGCAAATCTGAGCAGGCCTCCAGCTATTGCTGCTGTCAGGGGAAAAGGGACTAAGCATCTGCTTTGGTGGCTGTGTGCAGGGGAGTAATGCAGCAGCCTGAGGATGCCTGCTCCAGCCGCCCTGCTGGCTCAGTGTGGTTGTGCCTGCTGCCTCCATCCTGCCTTCAGGAAGACTCAGTTGCTGCCTTTCATGCTTTGCTTCAGAGGTGCAGTTCCTCTGATGGGCTGGTTCATGAAGCTGGGGTCAGGCCCTGGTAGGGGTTAGGGCTCTGCTGTGGGCTCCCTGGATGGCCCTGGGCAGGTCACTTGAGCACAGTGTGCAGTGTGAGATGGGAGCAGCAGCTCTTCAAGGCATCAACAGGGTCTTGCTGTACTGCAGAGTCACAGAATGGCTTGAGTTGGAAGGGACCTTCAAGATCATCTAGCTTCAGCCCCCCAGCCATGGGCAGGGACATTTCTCACCAGACCAGGCTGCTCCAAGCCTCAACCAGGCTGGTCTTGAACACTTCCAGGGATGAGGCATCCTCAGCTTCCCTGGGCAGCTTGTTCCAGTGCCTCACTATCCTCAGTGTCTGCAGAGTGTGCCAAGTACTGAGAGACCTTGGTCTCTGCCCAGCTTCCCTGTGCTACTGTAATGTAAATAATAATGTGGAGACAACGATGAGGTCAAGGAACATCTCTTAAACTTGGTAATCCTGCCTGATGGGAAGATTTATGTTGCTGTTTCTGGCCGGGCTGGAGCAGCGCCGGCTTTTTGATGGGTGTCCGTGGAACCAGGCAGCAATGCTATAGCAAGGAGGGGGAAAAGCAGGGTGGTGGGGCTGCCTTGCTAACCTAAAGCTTGCTACCTTCTCATTCTGCAATCCAAACAAATCCCACCCTGTGCTGCAGCCCCAGCAGCACGGGAGGGAGGGAGGGAGGGAGGCAGCCGTTAGGTGGGGAGCACTGCCAAAGGAAGTGGCAGAGCCGTTAGCTGAAGCAGCAGGCTGGCTGGCACAGTGCAGGCTTCATGGGGCTTTAGAGCTTCTTTGAAAAGAGCCTCCACCACTGCAGACAGTCTGTGGGCTGCATCAGCTGAGTAAAATGCTAGCCTGCTAGTACAGGGAATTATTAACATGTTTTCCCCCTGCCAGCTGTCTCTGTGCTGAGTGACCCATGCGAGCAGCTCAATGAAAGAGAAGTTAGACAATGACAACAACAACAACAACAACAAAAAGTCCTTTCCAACCTCAGCTGGGTTTGGCTGAGGGATGTGGCCAGACCCCAGAGCTTTGCTGGGTGCCACGCTGGGGTTGCAGCTTGGCACAAAGGACATCTCTCCTGTGAAGAAAGACTGAGAGACCTGGGGCTATTTGGGCTGGAGAAGAGAAGGCTGAGAGGGGATTTGATCAGTGTCAGTGCCTCAGGGGTGGGTGGCTGTTGCATGTCTGTCTCCTGTGGACTCCACAAGCCTGGTTTGGGCTCGGTGACGAAAATGTGCCTGTGAAGAGGCAGTGCCTGTCCCAGAGAGTCTGCAGGGTGGAGCAGATGAAGACATCAAGGGACTATCCCTATCTGCGTGGCGCAGATGAGGAGCTGTGGTGTGAAGATATTGAATGCCTTGGGCTAAGGTCAGAGGGAAAGAGTTTGAGAGAGGCAAGAGCTAGATCTGTGGGTTTTTTAATTACAGCTGTGGGATTTGATACAAATTAATTAAAACCAGCTCTTATCAAATGGAGTTTGAGAGATTGGAGGACCCCAGGAAATTCAAGTGGAAAGAGAATCATCACTGTATTTAACCTCAGATTAAAGGGAAGACTTGGGTTACAAGCTTGTGACCAAAATCCTTTACAGAAGTAGGAATTGCTCTCTGTGGGCCTTTTATTTTCCTTCCATCCTTGCAGTGGATTCAGTTTGCTAATCAAGAAGACAGCAAACAAAACACTTCAGTGGGGGTCACCCGGGGCCTGCAGTCAGCGTTGTGTACACTTGGATGGTGGATATTGCTCAGAGGCCTTGAGCTCTGAGATCAATGCTGAGAGCTGCCCAGGAGGAGACTGAACAAAACTTCCTCATTATCTTCATTTTAATTCTTGGTCTTAATCTGAGGATGGCATTTTGCAATACTTTGAATTGATGGAACAGCAGAAGAAGGTGCTGCCCCAGCTTCTTCCAAATGTGAAATCCCAAGTGACATCCTAGTCTTGAAACTCCCTCCCCAGAGGGTGCCAGGGTGCAGCAGCACCAGCAGGTGTGAGGTCTGAGGAGAGGCTGAGGGAGCTGGGGTTGCTTAGCCTGGAGAAGAGGAGGCTCAGGGGTGACCTTATTGCTCTCTACAACTGCCTGAAGGGAGGTTGTAGCCAGCAGGGGGTTGGTCTCTTCTCCCAGCCAACCAGCACCACAAGAGGACACAGTCTCAGGCTGTGCCAGGGGAGGTTTAGGCTGGAGGTTAGGAAGAAGTTCTACACAGAGAGAGTGATTGCCCATTGGAATGGGCTGCCTGAGGAGGTGGTGGAGTCACCATCATTGGAGGTGTTCAGGAGGAGACTTGATAGGGTGCTTGGTGCCATGGGTTAGTTGATTAGGTGGTGTTGGATGATAGGTTGGACTTGATGATCTTGAAGGTCTTTTCCAACCTGGTCTGTTCTGCTCTGTTCTGTTCTATTCTGCTCTGTTCTGTTCTATTCTGCTCTGTTCTGTTCTATTCTGCTCTGTTCTGTTCTACTCTGTTCTATCATCCTTGTAGCCTCCTTAGGGCTCTCTCCAGCAGTTTCCTGTCCCCTTTGAACAGGGGAGCCCAGAACTGTAGACTTCAAGCACTTAATCAAGAGCACAAGTACCTTAAGGTGCCTACTTGAGGCAAGTATTTGTACTGACCCCCTGTCCTCTTCCTCTCCTTTGCTGCAGGTTGTATGACTGGACCCTGGAAATGGGATGTCAGTCCCGTTCAGGGAGCATAAAGGAAGCCAGAAGATCTCCCGGGTGCTGCCGCAGTGACCGCGAGTGAGCGCAGGAGCAGCAAGATGTCTGCGATCACCTCAGCCATCCAGGCTCCTCAGGGCCCTGTGAATCCGCCGCCCCCGGAGGTCACTAACCCCAACAAGCCTGGCAGGAAGACCAACCAACTGCAGTACATGCAGAATGTTGTGGTGAAGACCTTGTGGAAGCATCAGTTCGCTTGGCCTTTCTACCAGCCTGTCGATGCAATCAAACTGAACTTGCCGGTACGTGGCCGCCCTGCCCTGGCCCCGGAGGGCTTTGTGCTGCTGAGCTGCTTGCTGGTCGCTGCAGCAGAAGGGTTGGGGTGCATTCAGGGGATTTCCTTCAATGCTCTTCACTCACTGAGTTAGAGGATGATGTGTTTCAGAGCTGGAGAGGGGTAGGTGTCGGAAGGAGAAAGCTGCCCTCACGTAGGAAAGAGAGGTCTTGGGGTGCCCAGGGAGGTGGTGGAGTCACTGTCCCTGCAGGTGTGTGAGAGTGTGTGGACATGGCACTTTGGGACATGGTTTGATGGCCATGAGGGTGTAGCCCAGAAAGCAAATCACATCCTGGGCTGCAGCAAGATAAGCACAGCCAGCAGGTCGAGAGAGGTGATTCTTCCCCTCCACTCTGCCCCACCTGGAGCACTGTGTCCAGTTCTGGAGCCCCTAGCACAGGAAGGGTCTGGATGTGCTGGAAGGTGTCCAGTGAAGAGCCACGAGGATGAGCAGAGGGCTGGAGCTGAGGTCCTATAAGGACAGACTGAGGGAGTTGGGGTTATTCAGTCTGGAGAAGAGAAGGCTCCAGGGAGACCAAATTGTGGCCTCCCAGTGTCTGAAGGGGGCTACAAGAAAGCTGGGGAGGGACTTTTGAAGGTGTCAGGGAGTGATAGGACTGGGGGGGATGGAGCAAAGCTAGAAATGGGTAGATCCAGATTGGATGTTAGGAAGAAGTTGTTCCCCATGAGGGTGGTGAGAGACTGGCACAGGTTGCCCAGGGAGGTGGTGGCAGCCTCCTGCCTGGAGGTTTTGAAGGCCAGGCTGGATGTGGCTGTGAGGAACCTGCTGTGGTGTGAGGTGTCCCTGGGCATAGCAGGGGGTTGGAAGTGGCTGAGCCTTGAGCTCCCTTCCAACCCTGACAATTCTATGATTATGTGATTGGGCTCAATAATCTTAGAGGTCTTTTCCAACCAGAACAGCCCTGTGATTCTGAGAGCACACAGGCAAGCTGTCTCAGAGAACTGAAGCGTGGTGCTCCATTTGTAGCTTATTTCTGTTGACTTTTATGTGTCTTTGCCTCCTGTCCCACCTCTGCCCAATTAGAGGGAGTCTTGAAGCCCAGCTTCCTCTGAGGATTTGGCACTCAGGGCAAGTTGTGGCTGTGCTGGGCTGCCCTGGATCTACTGCTGACATCAGGAAGACAGGAGAAGCTAATGGGCCAGGGTGCTTTGGAGCTAGATATTTTCAAATGCTGCACTGAATTGGAAAGTGCAGAACAGCAACTCTTAGCTATCTGCTTCCTGGGCCTGATGACAGACACAGTGTCAGACCAGAAAGCACAAGATCTGGCCTGGTTATTCACACATGACCAAAGGGTACTGAGCTGCATTCTTCCAGGGAAGAGCCACAGGCTCTTCACATCTTCAAAGTGGTCCTCTGAGTGTGAAAACTCAGCAGTGGAGGCAGACCCCAGCCCACCTCCCCTGAAATACAGCCAGCAGCACCCCCATCCACCCTGCTCTCTGTTCTGCTGGGCAGCCCATGAGGAATTAACTCTTGGCTGCTTTGGGCAGGAGGGTTGCATTGTGGGGGAGTGTGGTTCTGAGATGGTTCAGGAGATCTCCAGTGACCACAGGTTGCAACCCAGTATTATGGACTGGATCAGAGAGCTTCTGAACTTCAGTGCTGTTGATGGGTTAAAGGGCAGAACATTGAGCACCTTTATAAGCATTTCTCTAGGTCTGTGCTTCTTTGTGGCTGCTTCTTGATGGTTTTAGTTTCTCAGTGAGGCATTTTTGAAATGATTTGAGGAAGTTTAAAGGAAGAGTCCCAAGTTTTTCACCAGTAGAATAAATCTGCACGAGCCCTGGAGGCAGCTGGATTGCCTTTCCTGCCCCAGCCTGCCTTGCCTGGAAATATTGATGCCTCAGATGGTACTTGAGGGCTCAGCTTAGAGTGGCCAGTGGCTGTAGATGGCTTTGTGTGCATGGGCAGGGAGAGGACCTGGCTGCTCTTCTCCAGGGTGAGAAAATTACAGCGTGGAACCTCGCATGCCTACAGCATCTGCAGGCTAATCACAGCCTCTGCAGATGCTTGAGACCAACCCAAAGAGAAACTGGGTTAATTTTAAGGGCTGAAATGCCCATAAAAGAGAGGCTGGGATTTCTAGCACTGTCTTAGCCAGTGCTGGCACTGATCAGCTTCCTTAAGTTCCAGTCACTTAAAAAGGGAGGCAGAAATAAATGCTGCTTGCCAAGCTCACCATTAAACTGGACACCCTTCCAATGCTGGTGCTTACCCTGCTGCCTGACTTTGGATCCCACACAAGCAGGAAGCTCATGGCTGCAGAGTTTAGCTCTTGAGGTGGAAGCCTTCCACCCTGCAGCATGATCCCTCCAGGGGTGTCAGGGCTGCAAACAGCTTCCAGGGAGAGCTACTCATGAGGCATGCTTTAGGGGAGGCAGTTTGTGCATGCAAGTAGAGTGGAATCATCTAAGAGCTGCAGAACATCAACATCTGCCTTGGCTTCTCCAAGCAATCATGGTCAAGCAGGTTTTGAACCAATTGCTTTCATCATGAGGGATTTGAGTGCCAGAAGGAAGTGACTGGAAGTGTTTAAGACCAGGCTGGATGAGGCTTTGAGGAACCTGGGCTACTAGGAGGTGTCCCTGCCCAGAACAGGGGCTTGGAACTAGATGATCTTGAAGGTCCTTTCCAACTCAAGCTATTCTATGAACCTGTGTTTTCCTCTACACCTTACTCTTGGTGCCTCCAGTCCATCTGTCCTGGCAAAAAGCAGATGAAATGAGCAGGGTCATCTGTGTGTGGCTTTGAGCATGACCTGGGGGGAGCTGGGGCATCCTGGTGGTTGTAGATGGAGTTCTTCTGCCTTTTAGCCATAGAATACTTTGGATTGGAAGGGATCTTAAAGACCATCTAGTTCCAACCCCACTGCTGTGGGCAGGGACACCTCTCACCAGCCCAGGTTGATCAAGGCCTCATCCAAGCTGGCCTTGAGCATGTCCAGGGAGGGGGCACCCACAGCCTCCCTGGGCAACCTGTTCCAGCTACAAATCAGAAAAGAAAGGAAAGCAAAGGTGATACATGGCCACTGGAATGTGCTGCCCAGGGAGGTGCTGGAGTCAGCATCACTGGATGCCTGGATGGGGCACTTGGTGCCATGGTTGAGTTGATCAGATGGTGCTGGGTGGTAGGTTGGACTCGCTGATCTCGAAGCTCTTTTCCAACCTGGTTAATTCTATCTGCAGCTTCCAGTTGAACGTGGGGATGTGGGTTTTTTTGGGAAGGTGAATTGAGGAGAAGGCTGGGGTTGGAGGGAGGTGTGAAGAGCACTCTGCTTGTCAGGAGGTGTAACATCTTGCCCGTTTCTCCCCCAGGATTACCACAAAATCATCAAGAACCCCATGGACATGGGGACGATCAAGAAGCGCCTGGAACACAACTACTACTGGAGTGCCAGTGAATGTATGCAGGATTTCAACACCATGTTTACAAACTGTTACATTTATAACAAGGTAAAGAGCCCAGACAAGCTTGGAGCTGGGGCACTGCCTGCCACAGGCCCACCTACAGCTGTCAGAGCGCAGGTTTCGAGCGGGGCCAGCCCTGCCGCGCGCTGGGCCCTCCTCGTCGGGATTTGAACTGCCACTAATTACAACCACATTACTTGAAACACACAAAGCTGTCTTTGTGCTGTGTCTTTCTTCCCCCCCCACCCCAGCCTAGTTAAAAAGGCACATTTTTCCATTTTAATTTGAGGTAGGGTGGGGTTTTTTTTTGGTTTGTTCTGGGATTATGTAGCAAGTTGTGGGATGGTTTTTTTCCTTCCCTCCTTTTATTTTCAGTGAGGAGCTCTTCCAAGGTGAGCTGCAGTGCTTTGCAGGTGTTCTGGAAGGTGTTGGTGCTGTGTGCTTGGCCAGCACTGATCAGCATCTCTTAGATGAAGAGAGGGCAGAGAGATCAGGAAGTAGAATGCTGTTCTCTGCTGATGTCTCATCCATAGTTGCACATCTTCAGAGCGCTGCTTATGATTTCGGGGTTAGCTTTGTTTGCTCTTTTGTTGGGTGGTTAAAAGCCTCTGTTCTTTTGTGTTATGTTTTCTGCAGTGGTTTCTCATCATTGACCCACACTGGAGAGCAAGCTGAAATAAACAAATTAATTAGTTTGAGCCACAGAGTATGTGTTTACACTCTGCTCTTGGACCTGCTGGCGAGCAGGGGAGGACAGCTCATCTGTTCCAGTTTGCTGCTTCCACTCTGTTGCACAGGATGCTAGTTATCAGGCTCTTACTGGAAGTCCTGATAACTCTGGATGCAGCATGCTTAGAGGCAGTAATTATTGCATGCTAGACCAGAGCAGAAGAGCAGGAGGGTAGCGTGCAAGGAGGGAGGAGAGTCTGTTTCTTGTCAGCGCTGGGGTGCCATCGTTTATTTGAAGGGCACTGGCGGTGGGGATTCCAAAGCCTTCTCTTGAACCTCTCTGCTTCTCAATACTATGGATCATACAGCACAGGCCTGTGTTCTTTCTGCAGCCCACAGATGACATTGTCCTCATGGCCCAAGCCCTGGAGAAGATATTTCTGCAGAAGGTTGCCCAGATGCCTCAGGAAGAAGTCGAATTATTACCCCCAGTTCCTAAAGGCAAAGGTCGCAAGCCCTCAGCAGGCGCTCAGAGTGCAGGTACTAACCTCACCCAGGGACACTGAGTGGTAGGAGCTTGCTGCTGAGGCCTGACCCACCTGCCAGACTGCCTGGCTTTGCAGGTGGTGGAGAGGCTGGCAAGGGAGCAGCATGGAGTCCAAGGGGTGAAGCAGTGGAGAGGGAAGTGTGCGATGTCTGGGTAACGTTCACCCAGTGTTTCAGGTTTTGTCTGTCTTAAGGTCACTCACTTTTTGTCACACTGGAGTAAAGGAGGCTGAGGAGAGACCTTCTTGCTCTCTACAATTCCCTTAAACTCAGGGCCACTAAGGTGCTGAGGGGACTGGAGTGGGAAGGCTGAGAGAGCTGGGGCTGTTCAGCTTGGAGAAGAGGAGGCTGAGGGGGATCTTATTACTACTTATGAATACCTAAGCGGGGGGGGTGTCTCAGGAAGATGGAGCCAGGCTCTCCTCAGTGATCCCCAGTGACAGGACAAGAGGTAATGGGCACAAGTTCGAACATGGAAGTTCCATCTAAACATAAGAAGGAACTTCTTTCCTTTGAGGGTGGCAGAACACCAGGACAGGCTGCCCAGAGAGGTGGCGGAGTCTCCATCTCTAGAGGCTTTCAGGGCCCACCTGGACATGTTCCTGCGTGAGCTGCTTTAGGTGGTCCTGCTCTGGCAGGGATGACCCTGAGAGGTCCCTTCCAGCCCCTACCATTCTGTGAGCAGAGGTTGGAGTGAGGTGGGGTTGGTCTCCATAGGAAGAAGCGCTAGGACCAGAGGGAATGACCTCCAGTGGCACTGCAGCCAGCAGCCCACCGCAGCGCCCTTTCCCTCTGTGCTTTGAAGGAGCGCAGCAAGCCGTGGCCGTGTCTTCCGTCTCCCCGCCGGCCCCGTTCCAGAGCGTCCCTCCAGCCGTGTCCCAGACGCCTGTCATTGCTGCCACCCCTGTGCCAACCATCACCGCTAACGTCCCGCCCGTCACTGCCCCTCCCGCCGCCGCGCCCCCTCCGCCCGCCGCTCCGATCATGCCCGTGGTGCCTCCTACGCCACCGGTCGTCAAGGTAAATGGAGACCCCGACCCCTTCCTCTCCTGAAGTGCCGAGCGGTGCTGCCCCCCATCCCTGGAGGTGTTCCAGGCCAGGTTGGATGAGCAACCTGCGCTGGTGGGAGGTGCCCCTGCCCACGGCAGGGGGTTAGAACTGGATGAGCTTTCAGGTCCCTTTCCACCCGACCCGTTCTGGGAACCTGTGGTTTTCATCCCTTCACTGCTGGTCACGTGCAGTCCTTCTCTTCACACTCCACTCCTAGCCTCTCTGGCCAGCATTGTCCCTTTGGAGTGTGCTCAGACAAGGGCTTGTTGATGAGTTTGAGAGGCTTGAGGAAAGCTCTGCTGGTTTTACCACCCCCCGAGTTGAGATGATGTCAGCTGTAATTGCTCTCAGCTCAGTTACAAGCTCCCACCCGACCACAGCCGATGCTGGTGCTCCACAGACCAGAAGCTGTTGGAGGTTGCCCCCGTTTTGCACCAGTGAGCCCAAAGCATCTTCTCCCTCTCTGAGCCCCTGGTTTGGCTGGGACTACTCCTTTAAGGTTTGCAGACTCCAGCACTAGGAATGCTCCTCTCTGCCATAAACCAGTTCAAGACAAGCCTGTTGCTCCAGTCGGTGGAGAGTGATGTTGCCTGCAGGTTTTGGGTGCATTAGTTGTGTCTTACTGAGTAACCTGGGAGGTGTCAGTGATGTTTTGCTGTTTACTATGTTAATTTATGGGCAAATGAAAACACTGCTTAAAAACAATGGGGATTTTCCTAGGGAGCTCTGGTGTTGCTTTAAGAATGATGAAAGCACAGCTCAGAGAAAGCTGGGTTTAGCTAAACTGGGGAATTAAATGCAACAGAATTCCTCTCTTCTAACGTGAGGAGCAGCAGAGCCACAGGAGTGTTTTGCTGCTTCAACCTCATAGTTTGGGAGCTGCTTAGAGAAATGTGCTAAGTCAGATCTTCCTGCCCCTAAGCTGTCCTCCTCAGAAGCCTCACACTTCAATTTCTCTCCACATAACTTGCTTCTGAGAATCCAGTTTAATTTTTCAAGCTCAGTGAGTTTGCCAAAATAATTCTGCTTGGGGTTTACCTAAGATTTCCTTAAGGAACCTTTTTTTCCCTTTCTCTTTTTCTCTCTTTCTCTCTCTCTCTCTTTCTCTCCAGAGAAATAAATCCTTCATAGGAGCACAAGAGAGAGCTGACTGGACAGTCACAGCTTGAATTTATGTGAGAAAGGTTTTTCTTTGCTTAAGGAAGAATCATTAAATTCTTGCTCTTGTCCATAAAAAGCAATCAGCTTTAGCACCCCCACTGAATACAAAGGGAGTTGAGGGCTCACAGGGGTCTTTGGTGATTTAATATGCTTTGGTTCAGAACTTAGAGCCTGATCCTGCCACTGGGGACTCAGACATGTGGTTAAGTTACTGACACTTACTAAGTCACGGTGCATCAGCTGAGCTGCAGTAATCGACTGGGCGCGCTCCTTTGCCTTGGCAAACCTGAGGTAAGAGTCCTTCGGTTTAACTCTCCGTGCGCTGCATAAAGAGCTAAGAGGTTTCTCTGCGGGGTCGGGTTGGAGCTGTGCAAGCGGCTGGTTACTGTGGCTCAGATGACCTGCTGGCGGTAAAGCCGGCGCGTGGCAGCCCGCCGGAGTCGCGCCTGGAAGCCTCTGCTCACCAGTCCCTTTTCTCCCCGCGCAGCAGTTGGCGTTTCTGGCAGGGGACAGGCAGGCCTCAGAGAGCAGGACGAGCTCTGCTAGGTTTGTGCCGCTGGAGCCCCCTCCCAGAGCCGGCCCAGGCGCTCACGACTCCTGTGTCCTCTTGCTGTTGCAGAAGAAGGGAGTGAAGCGGAAAGCGGATACCACGACCCCCACCACCTCGGCCATCACCGCCAGCCGCAGCGAGTCCCCCACGCCCCTCTCGGACCCCAAGCAGGCCAAGATCATCGCCCGGCGGGAGAGCGGCGGCCGCCCCATCAAGCCACCAAAGAAAGACCTGGAAGATGGAGAGGTCCCCCAGCACGCAGGGAAGAAGGGCAAACTCTCTGAGCACCTCAAGTACTGTGACAGCATCCTCAAGGAGATGCTCTCCAAGAAGCATGCAGCCTATGCATGGCCCTTTTACAAGCCTGTTGATGCAGAGGCCTTGGAATTACATGACTATCACGACATTATCAAACACCCCATGGATCTCAGTACTGTTAAAGTACGTCCACATTTACAACCTCTTTAGCAAGGGGCTCGCAGCCCTCTGCTTGCAGAGGACTGGCTCCTCCTGGGGGAGGGGGAAGGGGCGAGGGGTGGAAAACAGAGCCTGGTTGGGTATCACCTGGATAGTTTTATAGTTCCTTTCCTTTCCCTCCCTCCCTCTCTTTTTTGTTTTTAATGTAGAATCAAAGAATGGTTTAGGTTGGAAGGGACCTTCAAGATCATCCACTTCCAACCCCCTGGCATGGGCAGGGGCAACCTCCCACCAGCCCAGGTTGCTTAAGGTCTCATCCAACCTGACCTTTAACTCCTCCAGGGAGGGAGGCCATCCACAGCCTCCCTGGGCAACCTGTTCCAGTGTCTCCCCACCCTAACTGGAAGGAATTTCTTCCTAATTTCCAGTCTCAATCTCCCCTCTTCCAGCTTCAATCCATGCCCCCTCATCCCATCACTACAAAGTCCCCCCCCATAATCTGAGGCATCTGTTTGGGTCTTTTTTTCTGCCCTGAAAAGCAAATAACGATGGCATCCTCTCCTCTCTGTGGATAGATCCAGCTCTTTAAATGGTGTCCTTGGGATTGTGTTGCACTCTGAGGAGAAGAGGTGCTGTGTTTCACAGGACTCAATTGATAGCATCCCATTTGCAGGAGCTGCTGCCTTGCCTGCTTGTTGGCATGATGTGTGCTCCAGATAGGCTCACGCTGGGCGATTCCACCTGGAACGTGACGATCTCCTGGTGCCTGGGGAAGGGATGCTTGTGTGCTTCACCTTTGGCTCTTCAAGAGCTGAGCTTAGCATGGTCCAATATTCAAGGTGGACTGGGAAATTCCTTGAATCTCCTCCTCAATACCCATGGAGCAAACCCATGCTGTTCTAGTTCCCATCTTCTACTTGAGAGCCAGCCATTGGCATTGGTATTGGTGGAGGTGAGGCTTCCTTCCACGTGCAGGAAGTTAAGGTATCTGCTGGCTTTCTCTAGCATGTCAGAAGTGGTTTGCTGCCAGCTGAGCTCATCTAAGTGGCCAAGTAACAAAAGTGCAGCTGTGTTCCTGGTTCCTTGGTAGATCCTACATAGTACCTGGGAGCAGCATGCCGTGCTCCGATGTGCCATGCCAGTCAGCCTGGATGCTGCAGGGATTTCCTACTGCAGCTGCAATACTTGTGTGAGTGTTTTTAGCTGCATGATTTTATGGGGAGAGACTAGTTGTCATGCTCTCTGCATTGAGGATTAGTTGCCAGTGCCTGAGTTTTAATTGCTGTTCTGGTGCTACAGTCCTGGGCAGTCTCCTTGCAGCTCTGTGCTGTAGTTTTCCCAGCCTGGAAATGGAGTTAATAATACTTAACCTACCTCACAGGGCTGTTGTGAGGACTGATACCTGGAAGGCACTAACTCTTAATTACTATTATTGATTGAATTTGTACAGAAAAGACCCTCCCTGAGCTGGCAGGAGCATTGTAAGCAAGCTGTGGTGGAGCTAGGCTTGGAGACCGTTCTCCTCCTGAGCCTTGCTGTGTCCTTGCTCTGTTTACACGAGTCAGTGCAATGTGCAGGATTCTTGACTTGTATTTAAGTTGGGCTGTGTTAAAGGCCTGCAGCTTTTCCCTGGCAGGAGAGGGCAAGACAGGCTAGGAGAGGGAGCCTGAAACACAGTGGTGAAAGCAGGAGGAAGGGCTTGGTTAGTCTGCACAGCTGGAGCACTACTGCCTGGCTAAAATGTTCTGCTGGTAGGGGTAGGTCCCAGGGATTTCATGGGTAAGTTTCCATTTTCTCTGGCTCTTGAGCATGGATGAGGAAGGAAGAAGCTCCTCTCAGTTTTGGTATTGCAGGGTGTTGACCATCCTGATGAGTTTCTGGGTGTCCAGTGCTGAAGGGTTAATTACTCCTTGTAGTGTGGTTTTAATGACATGACTTTGCTGTCGAGGTCTGCTCACTTCACTTTGCATTGGAGTTACTCTTCTCCACTGGCTTGGAGGTCCTTGGAGGCTAATGAGTGATGTGGGTTGGTCAGGAGGCTTGCTTCCTGCTCAGAGCAGGGTCATTTCCACACTCTGCTCTGCTCCCTCCCAGGGGTCACCACCTTCACAGCTGACTGGCTCTGACCTTGTTCCTCTGGTGCCAGGGAGTGGGCTGGGAGCAGGAAGCAGTTGGATATGGGGGTGTTGGGTGCTCTTCTGTGAGTCAGACCAGGGGTGCAGTAGTTGGGTGGCATCAGAAACCTTTCTGTGTGATGTTTTGGTTGGTTTGCTGTGCATCCAGTTACATCTGTCCATGCTTATCCTAGGCTACACATCACAGTCTGTTCTTAAGAGTCTCTAAACTGAGCAGTAGCTTGTAAAGGAACTTCAGAGTGTGTCTGCTGACTGCAGGAGTGACTGAGATGGGAAGAAGCACCTCTTGCTCTGTGCCACTCTTCATTACCATGTTAGAGTGCTGAAGTGCCATTGATAGCCTCTTGTCTCCTGGTCTGGTGAGCACAAGTTGTTAGATGATCACATCCTAGATGAATTCATTCAGTTGCTGTACTGACTGTAGTGGAACTGCTGGTAAAGCTGATCCTCTCAGACCTGTCCTCAGCTCAGTCACATTCCCTTGACTTGCTAGGGATGCTGTGTGTCTCCAGAGGTGCCTGCAGCCTTGGTAGATCAGGCCCTGAGTGCGTGCAGTAAGATTAGAGATGGAGAGAGTGAAATCCTGCTGCTCTCAGAGCTGGGGTTTCCACATGTGGTTAAGTGGTTTCTTATTGCAGGAGATTCTGTGCTGTGCTCTGCAAAACTGAGGTGCAGAGCTGTGGTTTTTTTGGGTGGGTTAACTTCTCCACACTTCAGTCTCCTTACAGCCCTCACTTCAGTCTTAACATGTGTACACCTCTGCCCTTTCCCTGCAAGTGCAAGTGGTGTGCTCTCTCTGCACTCTACCAGCGTAGGGCAGAAAACTGGAGACAAGCCAAGGGCAGGCCCAGTGGAGTCTTTTGTATGCAAAGACTCTGGATTTGTCTTTCCTCCTGGTAGTTGTTGGTTTTTTGTCTTAATAAACTTGTTTGAAGTGCTGTCTGGTATTGTTTTTTTGTGGAGTGTTTTATTCTCACTGCTCTTGGCCTGTAGCTCATGGTGTTGACCCCTCTGGGGTGCAGCCTGTGAGATGTTAACTGCACAGAGCAGAAGCCTGCCAGTTACAGGCACTGTCATTCCTCAGTGTTGGGGCTCTCTCTGTGGCTCTGAAAGGCTGTGTAGATTCCTGCACAACTGGCAGTGGCTGTGGTAAAGCTGCAGACTTAATGGCCCTCAAATCAACCTGGAAGGAATGATGTGAGAAAGTAAAACAGAAGCACTGCTGCAGCTGTCACAGGTTCCCCAGGGCCTGGTTGCTTGTTGCTTTGGTTCTCTGGTTATGTGAGGTTGGATTTTCTGCAGAGACTATCTTCCATGTCCAGGAGCATTCTTTTTTCCCAGGCTTTGCAGCCAGCAGAGGTGTTCTTCAGAGGGGTGTGGAGGTTGTTTTCCCTTTGTGGTGGAGGAGGCAGGTTGGCTGTCGTGACTGTGCCGGTGGCAGGTGAGATATGGAGGGGCTGTAGCTGAGCTGCTTGTGGCCAGGAGCAGAGGGATGTGCTGGAGTGATGTGCTGGAGCTAGGACTGAAGTGGGAAGGGAGCTGAAGGGGCAGGAGCAGCGAGCCTCTCTCCACCTCTGCTAGTCACCACAGGGCAGGAAAGAGTAGGTCTGCTTGGAGTAGAGAGGCAGGGCTGAAAGGCCAAGGAGAGGCATGAATTACATGTTAAAAACTTAGAGGCAGCAGCCCTTGCTCCCTGTAGCAGGTGAAAGGCTTGCTCTGAAGAGCAGCAGCACTGTGCTTCTGCTCTGTCCAAGGGGCAATGTGTTCCTATCCCTCTCTGGTGCTGGGGAGCTTTGGTGTGGGAGGCAGGATGTTGTACCAGTGATATGGAGCTGGGGGGGGAACCTGGAGCACCTCTCCTCTCACTCCATCCTCTGGCTGCTGGCTCACAGCAGCAGTGGTGTGGATGCCTCTGGCTTTGGTTAACTTGGTGGAGAACAAGCAGCAGTCCTTGCTGTGCAAGAGGATTTGTACAAGGTGCTTATTTGTGGAGTGAAGCACTACCTGCAGGCTCTGACTTGGCTCACCACTTAATTCCCTTGCAGTGAGCTGCTATGCTTTCAGAGCAGCTGAATTCAGGCTCCTTTGGGGGAATTGCACCTATTTTGCAGTACAAACACAGCTCCACAAAGCAGTGCTCTTGTTGAGGCAGTTCTGTGAGGTGCAGTTTGCCCCCAGAGATGGGGCTGAGTCCTCATTAGCTGCTTGAGATGGCATTTTCTCTGCTGAAGGCACTGTGTGCCCCTGTTCCTCATCACCACCTGCTTAAGGCATGTTCATTGAGGACAGGCTGGTGTCCTGCTCAGTCTTGAGGATAAAGAGGCTGAATTGGAGAGTAAGTTGAGAGTAAAGAGACAATGGGAAGGGCACATGTTAGATCTTCAAGCATGTAAGAGAGTGCTGCAGGGAAGGGGACAAGGATGTTTTTCCTGCATCCTCAGTGTGTGGGACAGAGCTTCCCTTGAAGCAAGAGATACATCAGCCATGAGCTCTGACCAGACAAGACTATTAAACAACTGAACTGATTGCTGAGAGGCAAATGAGATTGCTGTGGAAGATACAGCATGGGGCAGAGACTGGCCTAGCTGGCCTCCCAGTCCTGCTTCTCTGTCACTCCTGATTGGCAATGGTGAATGTATTAACTTCTCTCCCAGAGCTGACTATCTCAAAGTGAACTCATAACCCAAGGCATGTCAGCCCACCAATTCCAAATCCTTTCCCCCCCCCCCTTAAGTTAATTATTCTTTACAAGAAAACAAAAATAAATCCCCAGATTAAAACTGTTGGGCTAGAAAAACCATTGGGTTGGGATGAAAGCAAAGCCTCAGACCCTGGAATGCATTTCACAGGCAGTAATCAGGCACTGAAGTGTGCCAAACAAATAGAAGTGCCTCAAGAAGGCCTTGCATGCAGCCAGTCAGTGTCTTAAAATAAATGGGCCCATTCCATGAGCCTCTGCTTTGCTTTGGAATTGTCCTGAGATCTGCCTTTAAAACAAGGCCAGCCAGGAGAAGCCCAAACTTCTCTCCCTCTCTGCCTTTGTGCTGTGGCTGGAGGCTGTCTCCTTGTTCATTCACCCAAGGGAATGAGGTCTGGTGACAGAAGCTTGACAGATGTTTGGCTGCATGCAGCAAGGAGGGAGGCTGCAGGAATGCTGCATGCAGGTCCCTCTGGAGCTGCAAGCCCTGGAGGTGAAATTTTGCCCTGTTCAGAACAAAACCAGCTGTGGGAGTCAGGTTTCCAGATAGGTCTGTCAGGTTGCTGTGAAACACCCTCAGACAAATGGGAATCTCCCTTCTGTTCAGAATGGGTTAATAGGTTGGTTTGGGTTGGAAGGGACCTTAAAGATCCTCTCCTTCCAGCTCCCCTGCCATGGCAGGAGCACCTCCCACCAGACCACGTTGCTCAAGGCCTCATCCAACCTGGCTTTGAACACTTCCAGGCTTGGAACCTCCACAGCTCATCTGGGCAACCTGTTCCACTGCCTCCCCACCCTCATGGGGAAGAATTTCTTCCTCAGGTCCCATCTAAATCCAGCTTCTTCCAGTTTGAAGCCACCAACCCTCGTGCTGTCACTCCATGCCCTTGTGAAAACTCCCTCTCCACATCTCCTGTAGCCCCCTTCAAATACTGGAAAGCTGCTCCAGGGTCTCCCCAAAGCCTTTTTTTCCTCCAGGCTGAACAACCCCAAGTCCCTTGGGGGTTAGAGGGTGACAGACCTGTCACAGATGAGTGTTCTAAACCACTTCAATAACTTGTCACAGGATCTTAGCCCCTAAGCCTCTCTGCTTTCTGCTCAAGATGGGAGTCTTCCCTGACCGTGCTTGCAACCCATCTGCCCCTCAGCCCCTTCCCTTCACTTGGGATACAGGTGCACAGGACACACAAAAGGGAGGCCTGCAAGCACTTGGCAAGTAGAGGATTTCTTTAAACCCAAGGTTTTTTTAATGCAAATGAAGTCAAGTGTTTAGCTGCGTTTTCCTTTGGGTCAGAGTAATTGGAGGGAAGGTTTTAATGCAGAGCAGTAATGTATGCATAAAATCAATTAAGTTCTGGGAATGCCAGGAACTGGTCTCTAAACCCAAGTCACTCAGCCCCAAACTGCAAGAGAAATGGTTGGAAGTCAGAGCTGAGACATCAGAGAAAGGAACAAGCTGCAAATACTTAGTTCCTAATAGTTCTCTTTACTACAGCAGGAAGCAACATGAAGGAGAGGCTCCCAGAGGGTGAATTCTGCATCCAAATCAATTAGACTTCAAAATCAAGACTAGATCATGGAATCACAGGCTGGATTGGGTTGGAAGGGACCTTCAAGAGCACCTAGTTCCAACCCACCTGCCATGGGCAGGGACACCTCCCACTAGAGCAGGTTGGTGGGTATTGTAGTTTTAATACCTGTCTTGCTGTAGGAATCACCAAGCAAAGCTCCTGCCCTGCAGCAGCAGGAGGTCAGGGTAGGATGGTCATGATCTCTTCTGCTCTTCCAGATGTACAGGGCAAATACACCCAAGCAGCAAAGAGAAATACACACTCAAGCTTCTCCTCTAATCATTGCTTTGTGGACTCTTGCCCTCCCCATCTTTGTACTTGAGTTTCAGATCCAGCAAACCCTTTCTCTGAATGACTGTTTTCTAACAGAAGGACAGCTTTGATACTCAGAAGAAAAAGCAAAGAAAACAGCCCAAGCTTGGAATCTTGGTGTTCAAGGTCTCCTGGAGCAGTTACCAGCTTCTCTGGCTGCCTGGTGATGGTTTGTTTTAGAGAGCAGAAAGTCTTGCTTGAGATATCTTGAGTGGAGTTTAGGAGGAACTTCTTTTCAGTGAGGGTGGTGAGGCGCTGCAACAGGTTGCCCAGGGGGGTTGTGGATGCCCCCTCCTTGGAGGTGTGCAAAGCCAGGTTGGATGAGACCTTGAGCTAGTGGGAAGTGTCCTTGCCCATGTTAGGGGTGGGGTTGGAACTGGATGATCTTGAAGGTCCCTTCCAACCCAACCCAATCTGTGAACCATGAATTCGGGAGCCAGTAAGCCAGCTCAAACTCCTCTTCTCTGAGACAGATGCAATTGCTGAGGTTGCTCTGAGCTCTCTCACGTTCTCCATGCAGTTGCCTTTTGCTTATGGCTTTTCTCTCCCCCTCTCCCCTGTCCCCTTTGGCTTGTTTGTCTGCAGAAAAAGATGGACAGCCGGGAGTACCAGGACGCCCAGGGCTTCGCGGCAGACATCCGGTTAATGTTCTCCAACTGCTACAAGTACAACCCTCCAGACCACGAGGTGGTGGCCATGGCCAGGAAGCTCCAGGTAAAGGTCTTGGCAGATGGCATCTGCCAAAGTATGCTGAGTTACAGAGTCACAGAAGGGTAGGGCTTGGAAGGGGGAAGCTCTGAAGAGCCAACCTCCAAGGGTCCAACCTCCCTGCCAGAGCAGGATCACCTAAAGCAGCTCACACAGGAACATGTGGAGGTGGGCCTTGAAGGGCTCCAGAGATGGAGACTCTGCCACCTTGCTGGGCAGCCTCTTTCAGTGCTCTGCCACCCTCAAAGGGAAGAAGTTCCTTCTCATGTTTAGATGGAACTTCCTATGTTCAAGGTGATGCCCATTACTTCTTAGAATCATGGAATTGTCAGGGCTGGAAGGGACCTCAAGGCTCAGCCAGTTCCAACCCCCCTGCCATGGGCAGGGACACCTCACACTGCAGCAGGCTGCTCACAGCCACATCCAGCCTGGCTGCAAACACCTCTGGGGATGAGGCTTCCACCACCTCCCTGGGCAGCCTGTGCCAGTCTCTCACCACCCTCATGGGAAAGAACTTCTTCCTCTTGTCCTATCACTGGGGACCACTGAGCAGAGTCTGGCCCCATCTTCCTGATACCCACCCCTTAGATGTTTGTCAGAATCATAGAATCAATAAGGTTGGAAGAGACCTCAGAGATCATCAAGTCCAACCTGTCACCCAACACCTCCTGACTACTAAACCATGGCACCAAGTGCCACATCCAATCCCCTCTTGACCACCTCAGCATTAATGAGATCCTCTCTCAGCCTCCTCTTCTGCAAGCTAAACAGCCCCAGCTCTCTCAGCCTTTCCTTGCATGAGAGATGGTCCAGTTCCCAATCATCACAGGTTGTCAAATCAGAGATCCCAGCGTGGATTTGCTCATGGCACCAGCGAGGGAGGGCTGCTGGTTCCTCCACCCTTGGAAAGAGCCATGTTCTTTGTTGCAGAGCTGTTGTGCTCTTCCCATAATGCCACATTCCACTCCTGAAGTGTTACAGCCAGTGCCCTATAAAGTAATGGGAGAGTTGTCATGGGCTTACAGAGAATATTTGCCCACCTCTTCCTTACTGTTTAGTTGTACAGCTCCTGTAGTGCAGCATAAACCCTGGCAGGCAGTGAGGGTGTTGGGAAGTGAGGTCTTTGCGGTGCAGGCTCCTTTTGTCACCCTTTCTTTTTGCCTTCTTGCAGGATGTCTTTGAGATGAGGTTTGCAAAAATGCCTGATGAGCCTGCAGAGGCCCCCCCCCCCTCCTCCTCCAACAGCACCAGTGGTGAGCAAAAGCACAGAGAGCAGTCACAGCAGCGAGGAGAGCTCCTCCGACTCGGATAGCTCGGACTCGGAGGAAGAGCGGGCAACGCGGCTGGCTGAGCTCCAGGAGCAGGTACTGCAGAGGCCAGGCTCTGTCTGTGCAGTAGGAAGGGGGTGTTCTGTTTTCTTCCTAAACCTCATTGAGGCTGGGATGCCTCAAAGCAACCTCCCCTTCTGCCATCTGCAAGGCAGGAACGCTCAGCTGTGCAGTACGTGCATGTCTGAGGTAACGGTGGCTTCCTCTGAGGTGGCCGCTGGCCAGGCTCGTGCTTTGAGCTTCCTTCTGGGGTCCCAGAGCGTGAAGGGAGGTGCACACAATCACAGAATGGTTTGGGTTGGAAGGGACCTTAAAGGTCATTTAGTTCCACTACCTCTGCCATGGGCAGGGACACCTCCCACTAGCACAGGATGCTCGTGGCCTCACCCAGCCTGGCTTTGAACACCTCC
Organism: Melanerpes formicivorus; assembly: GCF_026170545.1. Classification (NCBI taxonomy): domain Eukaryota; kingdom Metazoa; phylum Chordata; class Aves; order Piciformes; family Picidae; genus Melanerpes; species Melanerpes formicivorus. The sequence goes on from NW_027142533.1 coordinate 554,781, forward strand.
AGGAAGGGGGCACCCACACCCTCCCTGGGCAACCTGTGCCAGTGCAGCACCCCCCTCATAGGGGAGAATTTCATTCTCATGTCTCAACTAAATCCTGCTTCTTCCTGTTGAAGCTATTACCCCTTGTCCTGTCATTCCATGCCTTTTTAGAAGGTCCCTCTCCAGCTCTCCTATAGCCCCCCTAAAACACTGGGAGGCTGCTCTAAGGTCTCCCCAGAGCCTTCTCTTCTCCAGGCTGAACAGATCCAGCTCTCTCAGCCTGTTTTCATTGGAGAGGTGGCCTCTGATCATCTTAGTGGCCAAGAGTGCAAGAGATCTGGGAAGAGCAGAGACACCCCTTTGGTCTGAGAGCTTGGGCACAGCCAAATCTGTCACAAGCTGCCTGTGGGGTACTGCCCCCCTGTACCCCATCTGTAGAAGTGAGCTGTTGTGAGTGTTGTAGTTGCAAGCACTTCAACAATACAGAGCTGTTGAGCTTCATTTTTATTTGCCCCTGTACAGCAAGGATGATGTTTGCATTTGAGTCAGCTTCTGCACGATCAGGCTAAGCCTCCAGACTCTTTGGTCACCCATTTTGGGCTGCATGGACAGGTTGGGATGTAGAGGAAGGGTATGTGGAGCCATCAGTTATATTACCTTGAAGGCTGCTCAATTTTCCCTCTGTTCCCCTCTCCAGCTAAAGGCTGTCCATGAGCAGCTGGCTGCCTTGTCACAAGCCCCAGTGAACAAACCAAAGAAAAAAAAAGAGAAGAAAGAAAAAGAGAAGAAAAAGAAAGATAAGGAGAAGGAAAAAGAGAAGCACAAAGTTAAGGTGGAGGAGGAGAAGAAACCCAAGGTGGCTCAACCACCAAAACAAACCCAACAGAAGAAGGCCCCAGCTAAGAAAGCAAACAGCACAACCACAGCTAGCAGGTGAGGCTGCCTAAGGCCTTAAGGGAATGCCAAGAGCTTCCAGCCCAATTTTCCTGTCCCCACTCCCATCCCCACTGGATTCCTAGAGCAGCTGGATTGTCAGAGCAGTTAATTTGCCACTGAATAGTGTCCCCACTCCCAGATGTCTGTGGGAGTCTTTATGTTAGAGCTGGCAGTGGAATCACCCTACTGCCATTGTCCAGCTCTGCCTGATCCCTCTCAGATAAGGTTTTGCTTTCTGCCTTGAGAGAGCAGGCAGCCAGAACGTGCCCTTGCATTGCAGCCCCCCTACTGCCTCTGCATGGGCTTCTCCTTGTGCCTCACAGGGCTGGAGCAGAATGGGGCTGCAGCAGCTGAGCTTGTATCATGGTACCAGTCAGAGTTAAAAGGGATCACAAGGATCATCTAGTTCCAACCCCCCTGCCATGGGCAGGGACACCCCCCACTAGATCAGGCTGGCCAGAGCCTCATCCAGCCTGGGCTTAAACACCTCCAGGGACAGGGCCTCAGCTACCTCCCTGGACAACCCATTCCAGGGCTTCACCACTCTCATGGGGAAGAACTTCCTCATGTCCAGCCTCAATCTCCCCACCTCCAGCTTCATTCCATTCCCCCTAGTCCTATCACTCCCTGAGATCCTGAGCAGTCCCTCCCCAGCCTTCTTGTAGCCCCCTTCAGATACTGGAAGGCCACAATGAGGTCACCTCAGAGCCTTCTCTTCTCCAGACTGCACAACCCCAACTCCTTCAGTCTGTCCTCACAGCAGAGCAGCTCCAGCCCTCTGCTCATCCTCCTGACCCTTCTCTGGACACCTTCCAGCACCTCGAGATCCCTCTTGTCATAGGGGCTCCAGAACTGGAGGCAGTACTCCAGGTGGGGTCTCAGCAGAGCTGAGCAGAGGGGGAGAATCACCTCCCTTGCCCTGCTGGCCACACTTCTCCTGATGCAGCCCAGGATCTGATTGGCTTTCTGGGCTGCAAGTGCAGACTGAGAGCTCCTGGTGAGCTTCTCCTCCCCCAGCACCCCCAAGTCTCTTTCCTCAGGGCTGCTTTCCAGCCAGTCCCTGCCCAGCCTGGAGTTGTGCCTGGGATTGCCTCGCAGTGCAGAAGCTGCGGTGCTCTCTTCCAGCCACCTGGCTTGAAGGTTCAAAGCCAAGAGCCCTGGGTTACAGGAGGGGCAGATAAAACCCCAAGGGGTAGTAGGAAGCAATGACCTCATGATTGTTTCCATGTTTGTCAACCCCCTCCCCTCCCACAACCCCCATCCAGGCAGCCCAAGAAAGGAGGCAAGCAGGCGTCCGCGACCTACGATTCGGAGGAGGAGGAGGAAGGCCTGCCCATGACCTACGACGAGAAGCGCCAGCTGAGCCTGGACATCAACCGCCTGCCCGGGGAGAAGCTGGGCAGGGTGGTGCACATCATCCAGTCGAGGGAACCTTCCCTCAGGGACTCCAATCCTGACGAGATAGAGATAGATTTTGAGACGCTGAAGCCCACCACCCTGCGTGAGCTGGAGCGATACGTCAAGTCCTGCTTACAGAAAAAACAGAGGAAGCCCTTTTGTAAGTCACCTCCGGGGCCACCTGCTCCCCCCCACCCCCCAGCTCCTGCCCTCAGCTGCCATTTCTCTTCCCCATGGCAGGGATCAGTAGAGATCCTTCTAAAAAAAGGTCACAGTATCACCAAGGTTGGAAGAGACCTCAAAGATCATCGAGTCCCAGGTCCCTTCCTGGCTTTCTTGTAGGCATCCTACAGGTAGCAGAAAGCTCTCCTCAATTCCCCCCCCTGGTTTTTTTATGTCTTTGTGGGACCAGAGCTGGTGCAGAAGATGTTTGGACTCTGCATCCTCTAATTCATAGAATCATAGAATCAGTCAGGGTTGGAAGGGATCACAAGGATCATCCAGTTCCAACCCCCCTGCCATGGGCAGGGACACCCCACACTAGATCAGCCTGGCCAGAGCCTCATCCAGCCTGGGCTTAAACACCTCCCCAGGGATGGGGCCTCAACCACCTCCCTGGACAACCCATTCCAGGGCTTCACCACTCTCATGGTGAAGAACCTCCTCCTCACCTCCAGCCTGAGTCTCCCCACCTCCAGCTTCATTCCATTCCCCCTAGTCCTATCACTCCCTGAGATCCTGAGCAGTCCCTCCCCAGCCTTCCTGTAGCCCCCTTCAGATACTGGAAGGCCACAATGAGGTCACCTGGGAGCCTTCTCTTCTCCAGACTGAACAGCCCCAACTCCTTCAGTCTGTCCCCATAGGAGAGGTGCTCCAGCCCTCTGCTCATCCTCGTGGCCCCTCTCTGGACACCCTCCAGAAACAGAGAGGTGCTTTTCCGCTCCCTCTTCCCACCATGCCCTGTAATGGAGACCTGGAGGACTATTGTGTTCCTGTGCAAGGCCTCTCTGATGCCTTTATTACTTATCTGGGATCTAGAAGGCACCACAAAGGTGTCTCAGTCTCCTTGTGTTGGGTGCAGCGTGCACACATCTGGCAGGATCAGGTTCTTGGCCTGAATAGTTTAGCATCTCATCAGGAAGGAAACAAAAGCGTGGCTGGGCTCCGAAACACCGAGGGAAGAAGTAAGTTATTCCGAGCTACCTGAGCGTTCTGGGGGTGTTTGGGTTACATGTGCACCCCAAAAAGCTGCTCTTCCTAGGTGGCCTGATCACCACACTGCCCTCAGCCTCTGCCAGAGCAGAGGATTAATGGTAATGCCCTGCTGAGTCTGTGGTTCAGCACGGGAGAGATTTTGTGCCTCGGCCACAGAGAGTGAATTGTTGTGGCCCCTGGAGAGCTTAGCTCCAGCTGAACAGCAGCAGGATCACTTACCTGAAGTGGTCCTGGCTCTGTCCATCTGCTTCTTGCTTAAGAGGGGGTTGTCTTGTTAAGAGCATGACACAATAGCTGCTCACAGCATGTGCAGAGCACCTCCATTTCTTCAGCAGAGGATTTTCAGGTAGGTCTAAGCAAAGCTCAGACCTTTTCCCTTCACTTTGGTGTTTTTCCTGCACTGCTTTGATGTTCATTTTTCTTCATGCTCCTTTTTCTCCTTCAAGTCCTTCACTGTTGGAATAGCTCAGGGAAAGGTTTTTCCAGAGTGGCTGGGAACAAGAATCACAGCATTGCTCTGGCTGGAGGAGCCCCTTTAGGATCATCAAGCCCAACCATTAACCCAAGTCACCACTAAACCATGGCCCTCAGCACCACAGCTCCATGGCTATGAAACCCCTCCGGGGATGGGGCCTCCACCACTGCCCTGGGCTTCCTGTCCCAATGCTTGACAACCCTTGCAGAGAAGAATCATCCTGTTGTTTTGTAGCCAAAGCACAGAATAGCACAGGTAACCTCCAGCTGCTTGCTCCTCTGGGGCTGGCAGGCTGAGTGGCCCTGGCTGGGCTCTGGTGCTGCCTGCTGTGGTGCAGTGCTGGCTGTTCAGGGGCACACCCTTCTAGGACTCTGCTTTCCAGGCTTCTTTTTCTTTGATTCATTGCTTTAAAGCAGCAGACAGAAATGTAGGTATTTCCTTGCTGGATCAGGCAAAATAGCTGGCTCCTCTCTTGTGCCTCTGCCCCTGGCCAACACCTGTGTTCAATTACCCCTCCTTTGGAGGGATGTTTCTGCTGCTCAGGATGAGTGCTGCTGGTACCTCTCACCATTTCCATCCTAAGTGATTCAGCTCCACTGCCAGCCTTGGCCTCAGTTCTTCTAACCATTCCCCCCCGCTCCTTGGCTTGGCTTTATCCTTTTTATTTTCTATTTAAAGCAGCATAAACCAAGTAGATTGGCCCAGGAGGTGTCTTGAAATTTTAATGGCAGGTGCTTTCTCCTGGCAGCCTTTAATGGGGGACACTTTATTTTACAGGGCAGCAAACCCCTGTAGCAATTCTGTAATCACAAATGTCTTTAACTATTGAGCAGATAAACTGGCTGGTGAGCAACCTGTGACTGCAAGGGTATTCCAGGGATATTTCTATCTCCTAAATTACTTTCCAGAAGGTACCTCAGGAAAACAACCCCAAACAACCCTCCATGGTGATTGGATGATCTTGACAACTTAATGCTGTCCTCTCTCTGGGATGTGTAGCTGCTGCGTGGCCACTGCAGAGTGGTTGCACAGATGTGCAAGGCCCTGTAAAATAGTGATGTCCTCTCTCTTCTGTTTGTTTGTGTGTGTGTGTGTTTGTTTTCCACCTGCAACCATGCAGTTTCAGACACTGTGCATTCCTCCTCCTCCACAGCTGCAAGTGGCAAAAAGCAGGCAGCAAAGTCAAAAGAAGAGTTAGCTCAGGAAAAGAAGAAGGAGCTGGAAAAACGGTTACAGGACGTCAGCGGGCAGCTAAACAACAACAAGAAACCTGCAAAGAAAGGTAATGGCTTTTGGGTTCACTGTGCTGACAGGGCCCCAGAAGTTGTCTTTGTAGCTGGGCAGCCTCACTGAGACAAAGCTCCTGCTGCCTTGCAGCCTTGGGTGTCGTTGTGACAGCCGTTTGCTCACTGCACAGAGAGCCGCTGCTGGGCGCTGAGCTGCTGCGTGGGGGCTGCTTTGGTCCCTGCCCAGGGTGGAAGCTCTCCTGGGTGGTAGGGAGGTGTCTTGGAGGTGATTCATAGAACCATTAAGGTTGGAAAAGACCTCTAAGGTCATCAAATCCAGCTTTCACAGTATCACTAAGGTTGGAAGAGACCTCAAAGATCATCAAGTCCAACCTGTCACCACAGACCTCATGACTAAACCACGGCAGCAAGCGCCACGTACAGTCCCCTCATGAACACCTCTTGCACCAAGTTCTTGCCTATAGTGAAAGGCAGACAAATGGCACACAGACAGTCCTGGCAGTCCCAAGAGAAAGAACTTCAGCTAAAACTCTGAACAGGTCCCTGCTTCAAACAGTCACAAGTCCTGGTTTTCACAAGCAGGGAACCAATAGTTTCCTAAAGCCTCCATGGATTTCTGTGGTCTCTGCCACTATCAACATAACTCACACAGCCCCAGGAACTCCTAAAACTATCACAGCAGCTCAGGGATACTTTGATGTTGAAACCATGAGGGTTTGGGTTTTAGCATCTCACTTAGAATCTTTATGACACACTCAGAAAACACATGGGAATGTCTCACCAAGAAGTTAAAGTAAGTAACACCATGAAAAGCAAAGATGAACTCACAGATCCATGACCATTAAACCATGCCCCAAAGTGCCACATTGCCTCCTCTTCCAAACACCTCCATGGACAATGACTTTGCCACCTCCCTGGGCAGCCTGTGCCACTGCCTGACCTCAGCAGAGAAATTCCTCCCAGTACCCAATCCAAACCTCCCCTGGCTGCTCAGAGAGGTTGTGGGCACTCCTCTGGAGACTTTCAAAACCCATCTGGATGTGTTCCTGTGTGGCCTGCCCTAGGTGACCCTGCTTCAGCACAGCAGGGGTTGGATTGGATGATCTTCAGAGGTCCCTTCCAAGCCCCTACCATTCTGTGATTCTGTGGTCACCCTGACAGCCTGTGGGTGAGTGAGCTACCCAAGCAAAATGAAGCAATGGAGGATGGATCACAGAACCACACAGAGCATTAGGGCTTGGAAGGGACCTTGAAAGATCTTCCAGTCCAACCCCATTGCCAGAGCAGATTCACCTGGGACAGGTCACACAGGAGTGCATCCAGGTGGGTTTTGAATGTCTGCAGAGAAGGAGACTCCACAACCTCTCTGGGCAGCCTGCTCCAGGGCTCCAGCACCCTCACAGGGAAAAAGTTTTCCTTCCTGTTCCTGTGGCACCTCCTCTGCTCCAGCTTGGGCTGTCCTTGGACATCCCTGAGCAGAGCCTGGCTCTGTCCTCCCCACACTGCCCTGCACAGCTTTATCAACAGGGATGAGGGCACCCCTCAGGCTCCTCTCCTGCAAGCCCAAGAGCCCCAGCCTCCTGAAGGCTGAGGGCAAACCCTCTCAGTTCCTTACCAGTAACCACCTCCCTGCCTCCCTCTCTGCAGAGAAATCTGGCTCAGCAGCCTCGGGAGGCCCTTCCAGGCTCAGCAGCAGCAGCTCCTCTGAATCTGGGAGCAGCAGCTCCAGTGGCTCCAGCTCAGACAGCAGCGACTCGGAATGACTTACGGACACTTAGCCACCAAATGGACATCACCCACCCACCCACCCACCCTCCCTGCCCCATGCTCTGCAGTGTTCCTTTCTCTCCTTCATTTTACTGCCCTCCTTCCACAGTGGTCAGGTTTGGGGCTTGTTTTGGGGCGGGGGGGGTGGTTGTTTTATTTCCCTCCTCTCTGATTTATTGTTCTGGGGTTGTTTTAAATTCAGTGTTACAAAAGGAATCTTTCCTCTCTTCTTTTTCCTGGGGGTGGGGGGGGTGGGGGGGAGGTGACTCTTTTAATAGGTCAAAGATCTTTTTTGTCTCTCTGTGTGTGTGTGTGTGATTAGACTTTATGACAAATGATTCCCTTTGCATAAAGTCTCTAAAAAAAAAAAAGAAGCAAGAAAGAGAACATTTTTATTATGCTGATGATTATTTGTTTTGTTGAAACTGCAGAAGGTTGGTTGGAAGGGGGGGGGAGGAGGTTGGGGAGGGGGTGGTGGTGTGGAAAAAAGCCCCAACAAACTGAAAGAACTTTGGAACTCTTAGCTGGAGAGAAAAAGGTTCTGCAAGGTTTGGAGTACATTTTCCTCCTCACCCCTTTCTTTTTTCCCTCCTTCCCCCTCCCCTCTATCCCCAGAATGTTCTCTTTTAATACTGCCTGACTCACACAAGGTGAAAAGAAAACAAACCAACAAACCTCTCTCTCTCTCTCAATCTCTCTCTCTCTCTCTCCCTCTCTCCTGTTTTTTATTGAGAAGAACTCTCTGTACAAAGGTACTGTTCAGAAAGATGTTTAGCCTTTTGGGAGCTAGTTTGGTGTCTTTGTTATTAGCATTAGTGTTACTCTCCCAAGTCTTTCAGGGTGAGGAAGGTGTCAGATCATCTTTTTTCCCCCCCTCTCTTTGTTCCACAGACAAAACATCCACAAACAAACAAACAAACAAAGGAATTCTCCTGTGCTGTGGGGGTTGCTAAGTTGCTTTGTTTGGTTTCTTTAGCCTGGGTTAGAGGCATTAGGCACCTGGTCAGGGTGGTGTTTAAGCAGGGTTTTAAGTGTTCAGGCACATGAGCAATAGCAGTCGTTGCATTTCTGGCTGTGTTCTTCTTCCCCCCCACTCCCTCACTCTCTTGTAGCTTCAGTTTGCTTTGAGGCTGTGGCAGGAAGAAAGGAGCAAAGGGACGCTCGGTGTTGCCTGGGAATGTTACTGTTTTGAACCTCAAACAGATGATTGCCAGGAAATGAAGGCTATCAAGAGTCTTCCCTGAACTGAAAACAGGTTTGGGGCTGAACGTTCTCAGGAGGGAGCCCTGCAGAGTGACCAAGGCAGGTCATGTGCTCCTGATTAGCCACATGCTTAAGTATTTTCTCCATGACAGGCACCTCAGTCTGGGCTTAAAATAAAGGAGCTGAGGCTGAGCTGGCAGGGGAGTCAGAGAGGGATGTTGTGTGTGTCTGGGGGTTGTTCTGGTTTTTCCTGCTCTCTCTCTCTCTTTCTCTCCCTGTTTCAGTAGTGAGCTTCCAGTCTGGAAAGGAAATGCATCTTCTGTGTCACACAGGGGGCAGGTTTCCAGCCACTGAATTGGTTGCCTCAAAGAAGACTAAGAGAGGAAGGAGGGGGAAAGAAAGAGAAAAGAGACAAAGTGTTGGGTTTAAGGCTTTCATTTTATTGGTTTCAAGACTTCCACTTCTTTTTAAGGCTTTCCTTCTCTCATCCCTCTTCTTTTTAAGGCTTTCTCTCTCTCTTCTCTTAAGGCTCTCTCTCTCTCTCTTTTTAAGGCTTTCTCTCTCTCTTCTTTTTAAGGCTTTCTCTCTCTCTTCTTTTTAAGGCTTTCTCTCTCTTCTTTTAAGGCTTTTTCTCTCTCTCTCCTTTTAAGGCTTTCTCTCGCTCTTCTTTTTAAGGCTTTCTCTCTTCTTTTTAAGGCTTTCTCTCTTCTTTTAAGGCTTTGTCTCTCTCTCTTCTTTTAAGGCTTTGTCTCTCTTCTTTTAAGGCTTTGTCTCTCTTCTTTTAAGGCTTTGTCTCTCTTCTTTTAAGGCTTTGTCTCTCTTAAGGCTTTTTTTCTCTCTCTCAAAGCTTTTTTTCTTTCTGTCTCTCTTAAGGCTTTTTCTCTCTCTCCTCTTAAGGCTTTCTCTCTCTCTTAAGGTGCTCTCTCCTCTTAAGGCTTGTGCTCTCTCTCTCTCTTATCTTAAGGCTTTTTTTCTCTCTCTCTCTTCTCTTAAGGCTTTCTCTCCCTCTCTTAAGGCTTGTGCTCTCTCTCTTATCTTAAGGCTTTTTCTCTCTCTCTTCTTTTTAAGGCTTTCTCTCTCTCTTCTCTTAAGGCTTGCACTCTCTCTCTCTTAAGGCTTTCTCTCTCTCTCTTTTCTCTTAAGGCGTTTTTCCTCTCTTTCTCTCTTCTCTTAAGGCTTTTTCTCTCTTTCTCTCTTCTTCTTAAGGCTTTTTCTCTTTTTCTCTCTTCTTCTTAAGGCTTTTTCTCTCTCTCTTAGGGCTTTTTCTCTCTTAGGGCTTTTTCTCTCTCGCCTTCTTAAGGCTTTTTCTCTCTCTTCTTAAGGCTTTTTTTCTCTCTCTTCTTCTTAAGGCTTTTTCTCTCTCTCTCTTCTTAAGGCTTTTTCTCTCTCTCTCTTCTTAAGGCTTTTTTTCTCTCTCTTCTTCTTAAGGCTTTTTTTTTTCTCTCTCTTCTCTTAAGGCTTTCTCTCCCTCTCTTAAGGCTTGTGCTCTCTCTCTTATCTTAAGGCTTTTTCTCTCTCTCTCTCTCTTCTTTTTAAGGCTTGCACTCTCTCTCTCTTAAGGCTTGCACTCTCTCTCTCTTTTCTCTTAAGGCTTTTTTCCTCTCTCTCTCTCTTAAGGCTTTTTTCCTCTCTCTTCTCTTAAGGCTTTTTTCCTCTTTCTCTCTTCTTCTTAAGGCTTTTTCTCTCTTCTTCTTAAGGCTTTTTCTCTCTCTCTTAGGGCTTTTTCTCTCTTAGGGCTTTTTCTCTCTCTCGTCTTCTTAAGGCTTTTTCTCTCTCTCTCCTTAAGGTTTTCTCTCTCTCTCTCTTCTTCTTAAGGCTTTTTCTCTCTCTCTCTTCTCTTAAGGCTTTCTCTCCCTCTCTTAAGGCTTGTGCTCTCTCTCTTATCTTAAGGCTTTTTCTCTCTCTCTCTCCTTTTTAAGGCTTGCACTCTCTCTCTCTTAAGGCTTGCACTCTCTCTCTCTTTTCTCTTAAGGCTTTTTTCCTCTCTTTCTCTCTTCTCTTAAGGCTTTTTCCTCTCTCTTAAGGCTTTTTTCCTTTTTCTATCTTCTCTTAAGGCTTTTTCTCTGTCTCTCTCTTCTTCTTAAGGCTTTTTATTTCTCTCTCTCTTTTCTCTTAAGGCTTTCTCTCTCTCTCTCTTCTCTTAAGGCTTTTGCTCCCCCTTTCTCTTAAGGCTTTCAATTCTTTGCAAGCCTTAAGTTGAAAGAAAAGCCAGTGTGTCATCTTTTTTCTGTTGAGCCCAGCCTGCTATTTTGACCTGCACTGCTGCAATCCTCTCTTTCCCCTGTCCCCTAATGTCATGTGTATATATACAACTGCTTCTTATTTATTTAACACCATGAGTCATTTAACACTTGAGAAACACAAAAGCCAAGCTGCACTGATGCAGGCCAGCAGAGGTGCAGCCCTTTTCAGCCTGGTTTGAACCAACCAACCACAACCTAACCAACAGCAAGGCAGAGGAAAATCTGAGGTGTTCATTTCAGTGCAGTTGGACTTTCTGCCTAGAAGTGCTACAGTCCCCAGTGCTGGTGTGTCTGGTGCTCTGTCATGTTTGATGTGCTCCTTCTTGGGGGGGTGGGGAGGGTTCTTTGCTCTCTCTTTTCACCCCAGCCCCCTTTGTTTTCCCCTGTTCTGTACAGATTTTGTTGGAGACATGCAGGTAGATCACATTGTCTTGGTGCAGCACATTGTTATGTTCTCAGTATTTGCAGAGGTCTCTTTTTTTTCCCCCCTCCTCTGGTTGGTTGGTTGGTTGGTTGTAGAACAGTGAAGTGGTTTGTTCCTTCTTCTTTTTTTTTCCTTGGTGTTTTGTTTTAAATCCTTTTCTAATCCAGTGGTAGGAAACCACCAGTTCTAGAATGCTCTTAACAGCTCTGACCTGAGGGGCAGAAATCCTGTTGTAAATTCTTAACCTTTTGATTGTAAAGAAGAGAAAAAGAAATACACACAGAGTTTAACACAAAGCTTTTCTGCCTTTCCCTCTCCCACCAGCAGCTTCTCCAGCTGCCCCTCTGCCCTGGGGGCAGCCCCAAAGCCCACCCTGCTGCACTCTCCAGCAGTGGTTTGCTGCAGGCTGCACCAGCTTTGGGGTTTCACCTAGGTGAGTGGCCCTTGGAGCACCTCCTCAGCCCCAGCACCTGGTTTTCACTGCATGCTCAAGCCTCCAGGGGCTCAGCCAGGAGGAGGCTGTGTGCTGGGCTGTGTGGGGTCTGTCCTTCAGGGAAGCACAGGGCCAAGCCTGTTGTTAGCACTGCACTTCTGACTGCATCCAGTCACCTCCTGCCTGCCAGGGGAGGCTTTATGAGCCAGGCACTCACTCAGCTGTCTCTCAGGGTCTGCCTTTCCCAGGCCAGCATTTCAGAGTGCTCAGATGTCTTGCACAGCTGATGTGGCTCTGTCCCTCTCTTACCTGTGCAGTGGCACCAAGGTTCTCTCCACAGCTTGCTGTTCCCCTTTCTGTTTTGCTGAAGACTGAGCACTGTGCTGTGCTGCTGTGAGGCACCAAGGCCCTTCTCTGAGCTGCTGAGCATCCTCAGCTCATTTTACAATCACCAAGGTGCTTGGCCTGGTGCAGGAGGCTCTCAAGTCCTTGCAGATAGCTTCCCCTAGTATTTTGAGTGGGTGAACTGCAGGGTTGCAGTTCTTGCTGCAATTAGTGGTCTTCACAAGGGAGTTACTTGAGTTATTAAATCACAAGGGAGTTATTTGAGTTCCCTTTTTCCCCCCAATTCTGCCCTTAAATCTTCCCCATGGCAGCTCCCTGATAACACACCTTCAGAATTCACTCTGTGGAAGTGTATCAACACTTAAACAAGAGCTTAGGTTATCTTCATGGGGTTGGGGCTCATCTGTGCTTCTCTCCCCTGGTCTGGGCCTTGCATTACCAACAGCAGCTGGGAGCTGAGTTGCTCCCAACTCAATCCCATCACAAAGCTGGGTGAACAAATTCCCAGTGCTTCCCTGCTTGGAAGCCTTTTCCTGCACCCACTGATCTGAGCTGTGCCATTGCAGTGCCCTGGTGGGCCACTTCCACCTGGAGAACCAGACCCCAGCCAGGGCTGGAGGCAGCTGCAGCCCACCCAGCAGCTGCTCTCACCAGCATCACCACCCCCCAGAGCCCAGGGACCTGCCTCTGTGGCATGCCACCACCCTCCCACCCTGGGGACAGTCCTGCTGAGCATGGGCAGGGTGCAGATGCTTCTCTAGAACATGCAGCTCTGTCCCACTGAAATCAGTGGAGAGTTAGAGCTAGAGAGCAGGAGACCAAGCCTGGAGCCCTGGGAAGGAGGCCTGGGCTGGGCCTGTCTGCAGTGCTGGAGGGAGGATCCCTGTTTCAGGTGGCAAACTCGTCCTAGCTTGGGGATTTGCAAGGAAAAGAAGCAACCAAAGCCACCCAGGAGCATGAAGGACCACCTGCACATCTGTGGCACAGCCCAGCTGCCCCTTGGGCTGCCTTTCAGGGGGAGCTGCTGGCTGCTTTGGGTGGAAAGCCAGGTGGGAAGTGGCAGTGCCCAGCGTGTTTGGCTTGCCTTGGACTTTGGCAGGGAAGAAATTGGTGACTCTTCATCCCCAGGTGTTCCTCTCCCTGTTGTTGTTGGCAGTGCTCATTACCCCTCCCAGAGGGTCACTCCTGGTGCCTCTTGCCCCTCCAAGGTCAGAGCAGCTCGAGGAATAGATCTTTGCAGTCCAGAGTGAGGAGCAGCAGCAGCAGCCCTTGATGAGCTGGAAACCCCAACAGCAATGTCCTGGGGGTTGAATTTGCATGGCAGGGCACTGCAGATGCCATCAGATCCCTTCAAAAGTGATCAAACACTTGAGAGTTAAGAACATTTTCTTCTCTTGAAGAGACTTTTTGGTTGGTTTCATGGCAGAATTTGCCCTGAAGGAGCAAATTGCTTTTCCTAGGGGAGGAGAGTGCCAGAGATCACTCTTTGATTCCAGACACAGAGAGAGAGAGAGGTTGGCCTCAGGCTGGGCTTTTCTGCCTCCCTTTCTCTTTGGCCAAGCCCCACTCTCTGACCAGAGCCCTGCCAGCTATCACTCAGCCTGTCTGCACCTTGTGGAACTTGCCTCAGCCTGAGGTGATTGTAAGCTCAGCCTGTCCCCTGCTAGCAGGTGGAGGCTTGGTGGGGACCAGGAGCAGCCCCCACACATCCCATGGGCTTCAGGCCCCTGATCCCTCTGCATCTCCCCAGGGGATCCCTCTGCATCTCCCCAGGGCTTCCTGCTGCCCCCCTCTCAAGTGCTGCCTGGAGCAAACCCATTTCAGTTCTGTGTTGAGGTGAGTGGAAGGGGGTTTCCCCCCTCCCCCCCTCTACCAGCAGGAAACTGGAGGACTGATCCTTCAGGACTGGTGGCACTGGTAGGGGGGGGAGAGTGGGGAAGTGGACTGTCTGCACCCACCCCCCCACCCACACACACAGCCCCTGTGTGGCTGGAGGGACACAAAGTGGCCCCCAGTGAGCTCTCTTCCCATGGTCTCTGTGTGGTAGAAGCAGACTGCAGTTACCTGATCAGCCCTTTATTTTTTTGGGGGGGTGGGGGGGTGGGGAGGACTCTCAAGCTCCTTTTTTAACCCTTTGTTTTGAAAGGAATGAAAGCTTTTTAAAGCTGGGGGGGGTGGGTGGGGGGGAAGGGACTGAGGCACACCAAACCTACCTTTTTAGTACTGCCTTTTAAAAGACACAACCCAGGAGCAGCTCCTGTGGGTGGGGGGCAAAGCTGAAGGTAAATCTGGGTGGGTGGGAGGGGGGGTAGGGGGGGGTGGGGGGGGCAAAGCACCTTGCTTGTCAAACAACCAAGGGGCCACTTTTGTAACTCCTTTTCTTGATTATTTAAAAGAAGAAACCCCCTTGGCATCTCTTTCTGAACCTCCCTTTTATCCCCCCCCCAGCTAGGGTTTAACCCCCACCCCCTCCCCTCCTTTCTCCCCCTCCCCCCCCTCCCCTCCTTTCTCCCCCTCCCCTCTCCCCTCCTTTCTCCCCCTCCCCTCTCCCCTCCTTTCTCCCCCTCCCCTCTCCCCTCCTTTCTCCCCCTTCCCCCCACCCCTCCTTTCTCCCCCTTCCCCCCACCCCTCCTTTCTCCCCCCCCCTCCCCTCCTTTCTCCCCCTCCCCTCCTTTCTCCCCCCTCCCCTCCTTTCTCCCCCCTCCCCTCCTTTCTCCCCCTCCCCTCCTTTCTCCCCCTCCCCTCCTTTCTCCCCCTCCCCTCCTTTCTCCCCCTCCCCTCCTTTCTCCCCCTCCCCTCCTTTCTCCCCCCTCCCCTCCTTTCTCCCCCTCCCCTCCTTTCTCCCCCTCCCCTCCTTTCTCCCCCTCCCCTCCTTTCTCCCCCCTCCCCTCCTTTCTCCCCCTCCCCTCTCCCCTCCTTTCTCTCCTTCCCTCCTCCCTGTGCCCTGCTTGAGCCTGGGCAAAACCCAGCCAGAAAGATTTTGTTGGTGTATTCCTTTTCCTTCTCTTGGGGAGGGAGGGGGCTGGAAGTGGGGTGGGGGGTGGGGGATTTGATTTGAGTTCTTTGGAGGGGGCTGGGAGTTAATTTTTTCCTATTTAAAAGGCAACAAAACCACGCCCCCAAAAAAAATGGTTGCTATTTTTCCCCCCCCCTCTTCCCTGTCTGATCTGCATGCAAATTTTTCCTGTAAACTACTTCTTTTTTTGGGGGGGGGTTGGTTGTTATTTTTTTTTTGGGGGGGTGTGGTTGGTTTTTCTGGGTTGGTTTGGTTTCTTTCCCCTCCCTCCCCCCCTCCCTCCCTCCTTTTTTTAGTGCCATTTCTAGTCTGTACCATTGTCAAGGTGAAAAACAAAAAGAGGTGAGTCGATGTGAAGTAGTTTTTAGCTGGTCCCTTGCAAAGTGCTTGGCCTCAGAGCACCACAGAGCGGAGAGGAAAAGGAAAAAGGAAAGACAAAAAGAGTGGAAAAAAAAAAAAGAGGAAAAAAAAAAAAGGAAAAAAATTAAAAAAAAAAAAGGAAAAAAATAAAAGGAAAAAAAAAAAAAAACAAAAAGGAAGAAAAAAAAAGGAATGAAAAAAAACCCAAACAAAAAAGAGTTAGACAAGTAATCTTTGATGTTCCTGGTGATTATGGACCCAGGTCCTGGGGCATTTGTTTTGTTTTCATAATAAAAAGGAAAATTGTTTTGTGTGTGCAGTTTGCTCCTATGTTTTTCCCCTTCCCCTTCCTTCCCTTCCTCTCCCTTCCCCTCCCCTCCTCTCCCTCCCCTTCCCCTCCCCTCCTCTCCCTCCCCCTCCCTTCCCCTCCCCTCAGTTCTTCTTTCAGGTGTTGGACAGCCAGAGGGGTGGTGATGGAGGCAGGCAGTTGAGGTTGTTGAATGCAGCTAGAGAAGGGCAGGAGGAGGAGGAGCAGAGGGCTGGAGCTGCTCTCCTGTGAGGACAGGCTGGGGGAGTTGAGGTGGTTCAGTTTGGAGAGGAGAAGGCTCCCAGGAGACCTAAGTGTGGCCTTCCAGGGTCTGCAGGGGGCTCCAAGAAAGCTGGGGAGGGACTTTGGAGGGTGTGGGGGGGAGCAGGGGAAATGGACCCAAGCTCAAGGAGGGGAGATTTAGATTAGACATTAAGAAGTTGTTCCCCAGGAGGGTGGTGAGAGCCTGGCACAGGCTGCCCAGGGAGGTGGTGGCAGCCTCCTGCCTGGAGGTGTTTGCAGCCAGGCTGGAGGTGGCTGTGAGCAACCTGCTGCAGTGTGAGGTGTCCCCTGCCCATGGCAGGGGGTTTGGAACTGCCTGAGCCTTGAGCTCCCTTCCAACCCTGACAGTTCTGGGAGTAGCATGGCCAAGAGGCAAAGATAAATGCACAGAGAGACCTAGAACCATGAGTCCTGAAGGAGTTTGGAAGCCCAGCTGTTAGTGCTGCTGGAGTGCCACAGCACTGGGGCAAACTGCCCTGGGAGCTGGGTCTGGGGTCTCCAAGTCCCTGTTCAGTACCTGGTGAAGGCATCCTCAGAACAGACTTTCCTGCTGGTGAGGGAAATACTTGGCCTGCTTTAATGCAGCA